>NC_135234.1:558197529-558499920 GCF_051348905.1 Ranitomeya variabilis
GAAAAAAGTAGCACAATTCTCATTGGGGTCTATTACAAACCCTTAAATATAGCAGAAATCATGGAAAGTCTACTACTAAGGCAGATACCCAATAGATAGCTTTGTCTTACCATTTTATGCATTCACATTCACTTACCCAGGGAGAAGGTAGTACGCGCGCACACTCTGATGGCATCTCGGTTTCCTTGCTACCGCGTCGTCTCTATGCTTCCGACGCCTTCTGGTCAAGTGCCGCTCACATAATCATGACGCTGCGGTTGCATGACATGGTTGCCGTGGTTACTCACTCGCATCGGCATTTGACGTGCGTCAGTCCACGCCTCCTCCCTGTGATTTGTCAGCATCTACACACCCTACACTGTAGTGGCCCCTCATACTATAAAAACTACTCCTGTCCTTGTTGTCTCCACCCTCTGATATAGGCAGAAGCCGAAATGCACGTCGGGCTGGACGCCACTCGGAGGAAGGAGCTCCGTTCACAGTAAGTCTATTGCCTTCTCATTTTTGGTTATCACACTATGACTGTCACCAGTAGGTGAATTTACATACATGTATACACTACGATAAGCACGGTCTCTAAAAATCCCCTTGCATACTTATGTTGTGATACATCACTCTTCTTTTTAACAAAATAAGGAATTGACTTATGGCACTTGCAATTTATATTCCTCCATAGATAATATATATGATCTTTTCAGTATTGATGCATTTTTTCATATGTCTATGATAATACATACTAGATGATATCACTGATGGTTCTCCTTCCATAAGGATAATTGTACCGGGTGCAGCGTCTGTGTTTTTATCTTTTTTGTATGTGTAATCTTGGCAGATAGCTCCCAACATTGTTTTGATACCCATGTTACTACCTGTTTCTAATAAAATATTTTTTTGTTACTGCTACTTTGTGTTTGGGACCTATTTTTGGTCGGTTCTTTCCCCTCCCTCTTTTCTTGATGTTGTGCACCAACTATCCCCCTCACTTAATACAGTCCGATCTCCTGGTTTCTTTTTTCATTACTATCAATGGATAAATTATTAATATAATTATGTGTATGAATGTAAAACCCAGATATCTTCCCTTGTCGTATATGTTTAAGGCAGATAGATGAAGCTGCAACCCATAATGAGGTCCCTGTTATGGGGGACTTTAACTACCCAGTTATTAACTGGGAAACAGAGACCTGTGAAACCCATAAAGGCAACAGGTTTCTGCTAATAACCAAGAAGAATTATCTTTCACAATTGGTGCAGAATCCAACCAGAGGAGCAGCACTTTTAGACCTAATACTATCTAATAGACCTGACAGAATAGCAAATCTGCAGGTTGTCGGGAAGGAAGGAAATAGTGACCACAATTTTGTACAGTTTCACTTGTCTTTCACTAGGGGGGCTTGTCAGGGAGTCACAAAAACACTGAACTTTAGTAGGGCAAAGTCTCACCAGCTTAGAGATGCCCTTGATCTGGTTGACTGGGACAATGTCTTCAGAAATAAGAATACAGATAATAAATGGGAAAAATTAAGAACACCCTAAATAGGCACTGTAAGTGGTTTATACCTTGTGGGAATAAAAGGACAAGAAAAAGGACAATCCCAATGTGGCTAAACAAAGAAGTAAGAGGGGCAACTAACAGTAAAATGAAAGCATTTAAACTACTAAAGCAGGATGGCACCGTTGAAGCTCTAAAAACTATAGGTAGAAAAGTACTTTATTTAAAAAACTAATTAAACCTGCCAAAAAGGAAACAGAGAAGCACATTGCTAAGGAGATTAAAAAGAATCCCAAACTGTTCTTCAACTATATCAATAGTTAAAGAATCAAAAGTGAAAGTGTAGGCCCCTTAAAAAATTGTAAGGAAAGAATGGTTGTAGGTGACGAGGAAAAAGCTAATATATTAAACACCTTCTTCTCCACGGTATTCACGGTGGAAAATAAAATGCTAGGTGAAATGCTGAAAGACAAACAAAGCCCTATATTAAAGGTTACCAATCTAATCCAAGAAGAGGTGCGAAACCAGCTAAATAAGATTAAAATAGATAAATCTCTGGGTCCGGATGGCATACACCCATGAGTGCTAAGAGAACTAAGTAATGTAATAGATAAACCATTATTTTTTTATATTTAGGGACTCTATAACGATGGGGTCTGTTCCACAGGACTGGTGCATAGCAAATGTGGTACCAATTTTCAGGGCTCTAAAAGTGAATCTGGAAATTATAGGCCAGTAAGTCTAACCTCTATTGTTGGTAAAATATTTGAAGGGTTTCTGAGGGATATTGTTCTGGATTATCTCAATGAGAATAACTGTTTAACTACATATCACCATGGATTTATGAGGAATCCCTCCTGTCAAACCAATCTAATCAGTTTTCATGAAGAGGTAAGCTATAGACTGGACCAAGGTGAGTTATTGGACATGGTATATCTTTATTTTTCCAAAGCGTTTGATACCGTGCCACACAAGAGGTTGGTACACGAAATGAGAATGCTGGGTCTGGTGGTAAATGTGTGTCAATGGGTAAGTAACTGGCTTAGTGATAGAAAGCAGAGGGTGGTTATAAATGGTATAGTCTCCAACTGGGTCGCTGTGACCATTGGGGTACTGCAAGGGTTGTTGTTGGGACCTATTCTCTTCAACATATTTATTAACAATCTGGTAGAAGGTTTACACAGTAGAATATCGATTTTTGCAGATGCTACAAAACTATGCAAAGCAATCAATACAAGAGGAGATAGTATTCTGCTACAGATGGATCTGGATAAGTTGGAAACTTGGGCTGAAAGGTGGCATATGTGGTTTAACATTGATAAATGTAAGGTTATACACATGAGAAGAAGGAATCACTATCACCATTACACACTGAATGGGAAACCACTGGGTAAATCTGACATGGAGAAGGACTTGGGAATCCTAGTTAATGATAAACTTACCTGTTTATGTTACCTGCCAGTGCCAAGCAGCGGCTGCCAAGGAAAATAGGATCATGGGGTGCATTTAAAGAGGTCTGAATACACATGATGAGAGCATTATACTGCCCCTGTACACATCTCTGGTTAGACCGTACATGGCGCACTGTGTACAGTTTTGGGCACCGGTGCTCAGGAAGGATATAATGGAACTAGAGGGAGTACAAAGGAGGGAAACAAAATTAATAAAGGGGATGGGGGAACTACAATACCCAGAGTGATTAGCAAAATTAGGATTATTTAGTCTAGAAAAAAGACGACTGAGGGACGACCTAATAGCCATGTATAAGTATATAAGGGTACAATATAAATATCTCACCGAGGAACTGTTTGTACCAAGGAAGGTGACGGTCAGAATGGGGCGCTCTCTGCACCTGGAGGAGAGAAGTTTTTTTCCACCAACATAGAAGAGGATTATTTACTGTTAGGGCAGTGAGAATCTGGGATTTCTTGCCTGAGGAGGTGATGATGGCGAACTCAGTCGAGGGGTTCAAGAAAGGCCTGGATGTCTTCCTCGAGCATAACAATATTTTATCTTACAAGTTATTAGGTTCTTTAGAAGGATGTAGATCTGGAGAGTTATTCTGACAGAATATAGGCTGAACTGAATGGACAAATGTCTTTTTTTCGGCCTTGCTAACTTTGTTACTATGTTGCTAATTATTATACAGTACCACTGAGGGTGCGCAGGCAGGTAAATGGGATATTTATTGGCTTTTTTGGATGGGGGGGAGCCATGCATGCAATGACAAAGACGGGAGAGAATTGCATACAATGACAGGGACGGGGGGAGCCATGAATACAATGACAGGGAAGGGGGAGCCATCCATACCAGTATGGAAATGAGGGGACAATGCATACCCGGCTTATACTCAAGTCCATAAGCTTGCCCAGTATTTCGTGGCCAAATTAGGTGCCTCGGCTTATGCTCAGTTCGGCTTATACTTGAGTATATAAGGTAGTCAAAAGCAACCATGGAAATTAGTTGAAAAGAACTAGATTCTGACTACCCTCGATGAGCTCAAATAACCATGTATTGGAGAAGAGGTCGTATGAATTCAGTGCCTGGTGACAATAAGGGTATGAAGAAGTCCTATGGGGCAAATAGATATGATCTACTAACATACCCATGAGGAGAGACAGGTACAAGGCAAAATGTAGTCTGACATCAGGCTAGGGTAAGCCTAATAGAAAGAGAGCCAACATGGAAAGAGGGTGAGGAGAAAGGGGCAGGGGTGTGGGAAGAGCCCACGTGTATCATCGCTATGCAGCTTCATCAGGTCAAGTGGTGCCATAAAGTATCAATGTATGTATAAATAAGACAGATAATCAAGGGAGTTAATCACCTGTGTGTGTGTGTCTCAGTATTCTGGAAATGAAGGGGCAGGTCAGAGTCAGTCATGTGGTCAGTATCATGTGAAGGGGTCACATGGGTGTGTTGTGTCATGTGGAATGCAAAGACCTGGGAAGCAAATTAAGGGCAATATTGCCCACAGTGACAAAACAAATTGTGCAGCCGCGGTAGAATGGGCAGTCAATACCTCATAGCAATGCAGGCAGAAGTAGATCAAATAAACATATGATAAGTAGATCAATAAATAGTTCAACCAGTATGAGAAGAACAAGGCATATATGGTACTTGCTGGCAGCAAGAGTTGCCAGCGGTGGGCAGTGCAGGGTGAAATTGGTGATTTATATTTGGAAATAGCATACTGTATGTAGAAATGTAAAGTACACAATCAATGCAGGAGTGGAGCATATAGTCAATACCAATAAAATATGGAAATAATTGCACATATATGTCACTAGATGTGAGAAAGGATGGACAAGATGTACAAATTCATATATGTGCATATGCAAGTAGATGTGAGGGAGAAACCAATAAACCAGGTATGAGTCATTCAGGGTGGACATATGAGTCTAGATGCACATGAACACATATGTTCCCATGGTGCGGGGAGCCTAGGAAATGGAGGTACAGAGTGTACAGTAATGGTATTATGGACACTGGCACTGAGGAGGTAAGGAGACCCAATACCATAGAGAGAAACAAACCCCACCTCCGAGGGGTACCTCAGAAAGTGTGGTGTGCTTGGAGCCAAATAGGAAATACACAACTCTTATTTAATGTAAATGATATGAGCTTTTGGCAGCAGGCCTGTGAAAAGTGAACATACAACACATTTTCCTTGGGGGCAGATTACTGCATAAAAGTGAAATCAACAGTAGCTATAGCAGAATATAGACAAGTAAATGTACTGGCTGCATGTATGTATCGCAAGCCATAACTGATAACAATACTGTTTCCTAGAGAACATCACTGGCAAGGACACGCTGAATAAAAGGTGTGTTCAGCTGTTGCCTTAAGCATTCACGGAAATGTATTAGTCTTATAGTGTTTGTGTATCATTATAAACACATGCATAATGTAATGCAATATATAAGGCTTCTATTAAACACCCCTATTATTAGCATTGAGAACAAATACAAGTAACTTCTTCAGGTCTTTCTCCCTCTCCTGTGTGGTTATGATTCTGACTATTGGGCTTAGAGACACACTAGCGATTTCAAAATCGTTCAAATTTTGATGCAGGAAAGTAGGACGAGTGCAATTGTCATGCGAGTGTCATGCATTTTTTGTGCGCGTACAATCCGATTTTTCATGCCTAGCATCCGATTTGCATCCGAATGCAGTGCGATTGCTATCAGTCTGCAATGCGATTTTAACATGAGCATTTACATAGAGAAATACACTAAATAATTTACACATCATTTTAAAACAAAATATTCATATATATATATATATATATATATATATATATATATATATATATATATACATATACAGTATATACAGTATATAGTGGTAAACATTTTGCATAAGGTACTCACCAAAGCACAAATATCAGTACTAAGCAAGGGATTGAATTTTAGTCCATGTACACATACCAATTGGTTTCAACTGCAAATAGACCTCGAACGTTTTCTCAGACAAATTAAACTGAGAGAATGGTTTGAAGGCAAAAAAGAGGCTGATAATAAAAAAATAAGTGAATTTGACCTTAAAATGGTAGATCTAAAAAACAAAAGTAGATTTATGCCACCCACAAGCTCAGCAGCCGTTAAGGCATTTGAGGAAGCTGTTAAATTGGATATTGAACAGCTCAGATGTAGAGGTGTAACAGAATATAGACGTCCAAACATCTTGAAGGAGGAAATGGAAGCCGTATGGGAACTTGTCCATGACGACGACATCATCATCAAACCCGCAGAAAAAGGGGGTGCTGTCGTCGTCATGGACAAGCGGGCATATATTGCAGAAGTCATGAGACAGCTAAATGACGATAGTGTATATAGTAAATTAGATGGGGATCCTAAATTTAGTATACAGGAAGAGATTAAAAAATGTCTATCAGAAGCAATGAATGCATTTATAATAGACCAAGAACTATATAATTATCTATTTGAAGAAAACCCACGCACCCCAGTGTTATATATATAACACCTAAAATACACAAAACTTTGGTCGACCCTCCGGGGCGACCAATAGTTTCAGGTGTAGGCTCTATCTTTAATAAAATGAGTATCTTTCTAGATAGAATACTAAACCCCATCACAAAAGAATGCAAATCCTACATAAAAGACACTACAGATTTTTTGGCGAAAATAGAGGCTATACAACTGAAGGGTGAGGTGGTCTTAGCATCCTTTGACGTTGTTTCCCTCTATACTTCCATTAATCACGAGAGAGGTGTGAAAGCAGTAGAAAAGATGTTGGACACAAAACAATACACAATTGAGGGTAAGAACTTTCTACTACAGATGTTGGAAATCATATTAAGACGCAACTACTTTATGTTTGGTGATGCGTTTTACGCACAAAAACAGGGAACAGCTATGGGGGCCAATATGGCCCCTTCATATGCTAACCTGGTTATGGAGGTCCTGGAGGAGGACCTCGTCTATGTGTCCCACCACTTCCGGCATGTGCTGGAGTGGTGGAGGTACATAGACGACGTCTTCCTCCTTTGGACAGGTACAGAAAAGGAATTGAATGAATTCCATACATACCTGAATTCAATAGATCAAACAATCAAGTTCACTTTAGTAAAATCTCGGTCAAAAATTCAATTTTTAGATGTGTTGGTGGAACAAAAAAATGGCCAACTTCTAACTACACTTTATAAAGGATACGGACAGGAACAACCTATTATTATATGATAGCCAACACCCGACCTCAATGAAAAGATCCATTCCCCTGAGTCAACTATTAAGAGTGAGGCGTATAGTTAAAGAAGAAAACACAACTGATATAACAATAGATAGGTTAATTAAAAAATTCTTGGATAGAGGATACCCTAGGGAACTATTGGAAAAAACAAAAAGTGAGGTAATGGCAAATGATAGATTGCAACTAATTAAAAGTGAGCCACAAGGGAAGCGAAAAAATATACAGAAAAGAATCCCATTTGTCTCTATGTACACTGAAGAGAGTAGGGAAATAGCCAGTATTATTAACAAACATTGGACCATGTTAGGGAGATGTACAGTATATATATATATATATATATATATATATATATATATATATATATATATTCAAGCAAAAACCAGGCAGCACTCCATTGTTTCTTAATTCATCGTGCAGTGTTTAATTACACCCACATGTCTGTCTGACGTTTCGGCTCTAAATGAGCCTTTCTCAAGCAGTGGGTAAGCTTTTACAGTGCATATATATAGGTTTAAATCCATAACAAACCTTATTGCCATTGGTGGTTAATACAGTCCATGTGTAGCGATATATATATATATTGATTGTGCTCATTAGTATAATAAAGTGCTTTAGTGCATTATAAAGTGCCTCATTGTGTATCTATCTATACATATATTAAAATCTTTAACAGATTATCTTATTGCGTGTGTCTTACCCCCGGAGCTGCATGGTAGTAATGGAGGACATTCTCATGTATCTCAGCGTTCTCTGAGGTCTATTGCGCATGTCCGCGACGTCAGATCACTGTGTTGGACCAAGGACCAATCAATCACATCCGCGCATGCGCAGAAACACAGTGTTACGCCATCTTTGCAGTGGCATTCTACATCGGCCATATTATGTGAGGTAAATCCTCATTAAAGTGGGACGGCACTTGCGCACACAGCGCTATATGTCCTCTTAATTAACCATATGGCTGCACAATACTTGACTATGGCATTATTATATTTCTTATTTTATTCATTTGACAACTCCTCATATGGTTAACCACAATGTTATATCTCATATATTATCTAAGTATATTTTATGGATATTTATGGTGCATAATTCCACCCTGACATTCCGGGCTTAGCTTACTACAAGCCAAAGTCCGGAAGTCATACAGCTTACTAGCTGGTATCAGCTCAACCCTCTCAGGTCGAGCCGCTCACAGCCCATGCTGTACAGAGCGGTAGCACCCTTATCCTGGTATAAAATCACTATTAAGGCTTAATTAATGAGGAGACAATGTAACATTTTCACTGCTTTTATTGATCAAAACCACGGTCCAACACAGTTGCGTACTGCGGAATATAAATAATTAAACATTTGAAATTTTTTGGAATTTTTTGTCCTCCATATTAGCAAACTCCACTCCGGCGGTATTCCACTCTTGATAGAGCACCAGTCACATTCTACGCAAAAAATACAAAATATAATAAAATTAGGAAAAAATGGCATTGTTGTTACAGCACAGCATTTCCTAAATTAAAAACAAGTAATCACATTACTGTATCTTGGTGACCAATAATATTATACAACAGACTATCAAATAACTGTATGCATCTTAAAGTCAGCGTTCAAACCCTCAGGTCTTAATTTATTTAATTCATATATCCACCTGAGTTCTCTTTTTTTGAGTATCAATTCCCTATCACCTCCCCTTCTCTGTATTGGGACAGCATCAATAATTTTACATTTTAGATCCTTCTCAGTATGTTTGCAGTCTACAAAATGCTTGGGGACAGATCAGTCCTATTTTTTCTTATGCTATATCTATGTTGGTTCATCCTTATCTTGAATTCACAAGTTGTCTCCCCAACATACCATAGCTTGCAAGGGCACATAAGTATATAAATAACGTAGTCTGAGCTACATGTGAGGAATTGTTTAATCTCATATACCTTCCCTGTCTTTGGGTGTGTAAATGTAGGTCCCTTGACCATATACACTCACCGGCCACTTTATTAGGTACACCATGCTAGTAACGGGTTGGACCCCCTTTTGCCTTCAGAACTGCCTCAATTCTTCATGGCATAGATTCAACAAGGTGCTGGAAGCATTCCTCAGAGATTTTGGTCCATATTGACTTGATGGCATCACACAGTTGCCGCAGATTTGTCGGCTGCACATCCCAAAGATGCTCCATACAAGGCAGGATGGATCTATGCTTTCTTGTTGTTTACGCCAAATTCTGACCCTACCATCCGAATGTCGCAGCAGAAATCGAGACTCATCAGACCAAGCAACGTTTTTCCAATCTTCTACTGTCCAATTTCGATGAGCTTGTACAAATTGTAGCCTCAGTTTCCTGTTCTTAGCTGAAAGGAGTGGTACCCGGTGTGTTCTTCTGCTGCTGTAGCCCATCTGCCTCAAAGTTCGACGCACTGTGCGTTCAGAGATGCTCTTAGGCCTACCTTGGTTGTAACGGGTGGCGATTTGAGTCACTGTTGCCTTTCTATCAGCTCGAACCAGTCTGCCCATTCTCCTCTGACCTCTGGCATCAACAAGGCATTTCCGCCCACAGAACTGCCGCTCACTGGATTTTTTTTCTTTTTCGGACCATTCTCTGTAAACCCTAGAGATGGTTGTGCGTGAAAATCCCAGTAGATCAGCAGTTTCTGAAATACTCAGACCAGCCCTTCTGGCACCAACAACCATGCCACGTTCAAAGGCACTCAAATCACCTTTCTTCCCCATACTGATGCTCGGTTTGAACTGCAGGAGATTGTCTTGACCATGTCTACATGCCTAAATGCACTGAGTTGCCGCCATGTGATTGGCTGATTAGAAATTAAGTGTTAACAAGAAGTTGGACAGGTGTACCTAATAAAGTGGCCAGTGAGTGTATATATATATATATATATATATATATATATATATATATATATATATACAGTATATATATATATATATATATATATATATATATATACTGTATATGAGAAAAAAAGAAAACAGCACAAAAAAAAAGAAGTAAAAAAAAGAGTTTCTCTATGTGGGGATTATATTATATACAGCGCTATTTTTGCCAATATAAATTTGCATAGACATGGACCATTATATGTTGTGTCTAGGGTTGAGCGAAACGGATCGTTCATTTTTATAAGTCGCCGACTTTTGGCAAAGTCGGCGTCTCATGAAACCCGACCAGATCCCTGTGTGGGGTCGGCCATGCGGTACGCGACTTTCGCGCCAAAGTCGCGTTTCAATTACGCTAAAAGCGCCATTTCTCAGCCAATGAAGGTGGACGCAGAGTGTGGGCAGTGTGATGACATAGATCTCAGTCCCCACCATCTTAGAGAAGGGCATTGCAGTGACTGGCTTGCTTTCTGCCGCGTCACAGGGGCTATAAAGGGGCGTTCCCGCCGACTGCCATCTTACTGCTGCTGATCTGAGAGGTGCCGCTTCATCAGAAGCAGGGATAGACAGTGTTAGGCAGGGTACATTCACCCCCAAACCACTTGTGCTGTAGCGATTTCCACTGTCCAACACCACCTTTTGTTTGCAGATACAGTGGAAGCTACATTTTTTTTTCCTCAGCGCTGTAGCTCATTGGGCTGCCCTAGAAGGCTCCCTGATAGCTGCGTTGCTGTGTGTGTACGCCGCTGTGCAAACCAACTGCTTTTTTCAAAGCACAAATCCTGTTGTTCCTTCCTTTCTGCACAGCTATCTTGTTTGTTTGTCCACACTTTGTGTGCAGCAGTCCTTTTTATAGCTGCCTGCCATACTTTTCTGAGATTACTGCAGGGAGATAAAGATTGGCAAGTCTGCCTCTGTGCCAGTGCTGTGTGTGGCATCTGTCTCTCATTGTGTGCCACAGAAAACCTAGTGTGTAATATTGTTTTTTTGTTTTTTTTTAATTCTCCCTGAAAAAAAAATAAATAAATAGTGGGAGATCAAGATTGGCAAGTCTGCCTCTGTGCCAGTGCTGTGTGTGGCATCTGTCTCTCATTGTGTGCCACCGAAAACCAGTGTGTAATACTGGGCCTTTTTTTTTTGGTAAATTCTGCCTGTAATACAAAAAACTAATAGTGGGAGATAAAGATTGGCAAGTCTGCCTCTGTGCCAGTCCTGTGTGTGGCATCTGTCTCTCCTTGTGTGCCACCGAAAACCAGTGTGTAATATTGGGCCATTTTTTGGGGGGGGTAAATTCTCCCTGTAAAACAAAAAATTAATAGTGGGAGATAAAGATTGGCAAGTCTGCCTCTGTGCCAGTCCTGTGTGTGGCATCTGTCTCTCATTGTGTGCCACCAAAAACCAGTGTGTAATACTGGGCCTTTTTTTTTTCTTGGTAAATTCTCCCTGTAAAAAAAAAAATTAATAGTGGGAGATAAAGATTGGCAAGTCTGCCTCTGTGCCAGTGCTGTGTGTGGCATATGTCTCTCCTTGTGTGCCACCGAAAACCAGTGTGTAATATTGGGCCATCTTTTTTGGGGGGTAAATTCTCCCTGTAAAACAAAAAATTAATAGTGGGAGATAAAGATTGGCAAGTCTGCCTCTGTGCCAGTCCTGTGTGTGGCATCTGTCTCTCCTTCTGTGCCACCTAAAACCAGTGTGTAATACTGGGCCTTTTTTTTTTTTGGTAAATTCTCCCTGTAAAACAAAAAAATAATAGTGGGAGATAAAGATTGGCAAGTCTGCCTCTGTGCCAGTCCTGTGTGTGGCATCTGTCTCTCATTGTGTGCCACCGAAAACCAGTGTGTAATACTGGGCCTTTTTTTTTTTTTTTTTGGTAAATTCTCCCTGTAAAAAAAAAAATTAATAGTGGGAGATAAAGATTGGCAAGTCTGCCTCTGTGCCAGTCCTGTGTGTGGCATGTGTCTCTCCTTGTGTGCCACCGAAAACCAGTGTGTAATATTGGGCCATTTTTTTGGGGGGGTAAATTCTCCCTGTAAAACAAAAAATTTATAGTGGGAGATAAAGATTGGCAAGTCTGCCTCTGTGCCAGTGCTGTGTGTGGCATATGTCTCTCCTTGTGTGCCACCGAAAACCAGTGTGTAATATTGGGCCATCTTTTTTGGGGGGTAAATTCTCCCTGTAAAACAAAAAATTAATAGTGGGAGATAAAGATTGGCAAGTCTGCCTCTGTGCCAGTCCTGTGTGTGGCATCTGTCTCTCCTTGTGTGCCACTGAAAACCAGTGTGTAATACTGGGCCTTTTTTTTTTTGGTAAATTCTCCCTGTAAAACAAAAAAATAATAGTGGGAGATAAAGATTGGCAAGTCTGCCTCTGTGCCAGTCCTCTGTGTGGCATCTGTATCTCATTGTGTGCCACCGAAAACCAGTGTGTAATACTGGGCCTTTTTTTTTTTTTTTTTGGTAAATTCTCCCTGTAAAAAAAAAAATAATAGTGGGAGATAAAGATTGGCAAGTCTGCCTCTGTGCCAGTCCTGTGTGTGGCATCTGTCTCTCCTTGTGTGCCACCGAAAACCAGTGTGTAATATTGGGCCATTTTTTTGGGGGGGTAAATTCTCCCTGTAAAACAAAAAATTAATAGTGGGAGATAAAGATTGGCAAGTCTGCCTCTGTGCCAGTCCTGTGTGTGGCATCTGTCTCTCATTGTGTGCCACCAAAAACCAGTGTGTAATACTGGGCCTTTTTTTTCTTGGTAAATTCTCCCTGTAAAAAAAAAATTAATAGTGGGAGATAAAGATTGGCAAGTCTGCCTCTGTGCCAGTGCTGTGTGTGGCATCTGTCTCTCATTGTGTGCCACCGAAAACCAGTGTGTAATACTGGGCCTTTTTTTTTTTTGGTAAATTCTCCCTGTAAAACAAAAAATTAATAGTGGGAGATAAAGATTGGCATTTCTGCTTGAGTGCTCGTCCTGTGTGTGCCATCTGTCTCAAATTATTGGGGCACAGAAAACCTAGTGTGTAACATTGGGCCTGATTTTCCTTTCAGTGTCAGGCACCTATAAAGGTATATATAAATCCTACAGAAGTTTGAGTTCACCTTATAAGTTGTTTTACAGTAACAAATACCGTTACTTTGGTTACGTTTTGCAAACAATGAGGAAGTCTAGTGGAAGAGGTCGTGGCCGTGGGCGGTCATTGTCAGCTGGTAATGATGGTAGTGGTGGTGGAGCATCAGGTGGTCGTGGTAAAAGCAGTACAGCACCTAAGTCTCGAGTTGTTGAGCCAGGTTCGTCGTCTGGCTACACAAGGCCTCGAACGCTCTCTTTTCTGGGAGTAGGAAAACCACTTTTGAAGCCGGAGCAGGAGGAACAAGTCTTGGCTTTCATTGCTGACTCTGCCTCTAGCTCTTTTGCCTCCTCCTCGGAAAGTGCCAAATGTCAGAGCAGTGCATCGTCAGTGGATGCTCACGGTCAGGAACAAGTCGGTTCCTTGTGTCCTTCACCCAGAACAACAGTGAAGGATGCGTCAGTCGACACAACAGGTTGCTCCATGGAGCTCTTTACACATACCGTTCCTGGGTTAGACAGTGAAACAGTTAACAGGCCATGCCCATTAGAAGTTGAATCGGACATGGAGTGCACAGATGCACAGCCACAGCCAGATTACTATGCTGTTCCTTTGACTCAGACCAGAACATTGCCCTCGCAGTGTACTGAGGCAGAATCAAACCTAGCGGAGACTATGGTGCCCCGTCACGAACGCTATACCACCGGCTTACACGGTGACACAGACGAAGTTGCACACGACATAGAAGAGGAGGTCATAGATGACCCAGTTGTTGACCCCGATTGGCAGCCATTGGGAGAACAGGGTGCAGGCGGCAGTAGTTCTGAAGCGGAGGAGGAGGAGCCACAGCAGGCATCAACATCACAACAGGTTCCATCTGCCGGGCCCGTATCTGGCCAAAAGCGCTTGGCAAAACCAAAACCAGTTGGAGGACAGCGTGGCCATCCGGTTAAAGAAGCTCAGTCTGCAATGCCCGAAAAGGTATCCGATAGTAGAAAGAGTGCAGTCTGGCATTTTTTTAAACAACATCCAAATGATCAGCGCAAAGTCATCTGTCAAAAATGTTCAACTACCTTAAGCAGAGGTCAGAATCTTAAAAGTCTAAATACAAGTTGCATGCTTAGACATTTATCCACCATGCATTTGCAAGCCTGGACTAACTACCAAACGTCCCTAAAGGTTGCAGCACCCTCGGCCAATGAAGCTAGTCAGCAACGCTACATCCCTTCCCTCAGTGTAAACCCACCATTTCCCGCACCACCTGCAGTATCTGTGCAGCTTTCGTTGCCAGGCCAAAGCAGTCAGGGAATCACCAGGTTCGCAGTAGGAAACACTGCATGTAGGGCACCGGCAAGAATGCCATCTCCAACCCTCTCTCAATCACCCATGTCCACCGGCACCACCGCTAGTTCCACGATCTCCAGCTCTCCAGTCCAGCTCACCCTACATGAGACTCTTGTTAGGAAAAGGAAGTACTCATCCTCGCATCCGCGTACACAGGGTTTGAACGCCCACATTGCTAGACTAATCTCATTAGAGATGATGCCCTACCGGTTAGTTGAAAGCGAAGCTTTTAAAGCGCTGATGGACTACGCTGTACCACGCTACGAGCTACCCAGTCGACACTTCTTTTCTAGAAAAGCCATCCCAGCCCTCCAACAGCATGTTAAAGACCGCATCGTCCATGCACTCAGGCAGTCTGTGACTACAAAGGTGCACCTGACAACAGATGCATGGACCAGTAGGCATGGCCAGGGACGTTACATGTCCATCATGGCACACTGGGTGAATGTGGTGGATGCAGGGTCCACAGGGGACAGCAATATTGGGACAGTTCTGCCTAGCCCACGGTCAAGGAAAGAGTTGGCTGTAGGCGTTCGCCCCCCCTCCTCCTCTTCCTCCTCCTCCTGCAGAAGCGAGAGCTCGTCCACAGACCGCAGTCGCACATCCACTCCATCGGCAGCTGCCACTGTTGCACACCAGGTGTGCCATTATGGGACAGCTAGTGGCAAGCGTCAGCAGGCTGTATTGGCAATGAAGTGTTTGGGCGACAACAGACACACTGCGGAAGTTCTGTCCGAGTTCTTGCAGAAAGAAACTCAGTCATAGCTGGGCACTGTACATCTTGAGGCAGGCAAGGTAGTGAGTGATAACGGAAGGAATTTCATGGCTGCCATAGCCCTTTCCCAACTGAAACACATTCCTTGCCTGGCTCACACCTTAAACCTGGTGGTGCAGTGCTTCCTGAAAAGTTATCCGGGGTTACCCGACCTGCTCCTCAAAGTGCGCAGACTTTGCTCCCATATCCGCCGTTCGCCCGTACACTCCAGCCGTATGCAGAACTATCAGCGGTCTTTGAACCTTCCCCAGCATCGCCTAATCATCGACGTTGCAACAAGGTGGAACTCCACACTGCACATGCTTCAGAGACTGTGCGAACAGAGGCGTGCTGTTATGTTTTTGTGTGAGGATACACATACACGGGCAGGCAGTTGGATGGCAGACATGGAGTTGTCAGGTGTGCAGTGGTCGAAGCTACAAGACCTGTGTCAAGTCCTTCAGTGTTTTGAGGAATGCACATGGCTGGTTAGTGCAGACAACGCCATAATAAGCATGAGCATCCCCCTAATGTGTCTGCTGATGCAAAGTTTGACGCACATAAAGGAGCAGGCGTCTGCAGCCGAGGAAGAGGAAAGCCTTGATGACAGTCAGCCATTGTCTGGTCAGGGCCGTGTAGAGGACGTGGTAGCGGGCGAAGAGGAGGAGGAGGATGAGGAGGATGATGGGGATGAGTACTTTTTTAATGAGGAAGCTTCTCCTGGGCCAACCGAAATTAGTGGCGTTGCAAGGCCGGGTTCTGTTTTTTAAGGGAGACAAGTGACGTAGATTTGCCTGTAACTGCCCCTCAAACCAGCACAACCGCAGATTTGACAACTGGAACTTTGGCCCACATGGCGGATTATGCCTTAAGGGACCCACGCATTATTAAAATGATGAGCGATGACGATTACTGGTTGGCCTGCATCCTTGACCCTCGCTATAAAGGCAAATTGCAAAATATTATGCCACATGAGAACCTCGAACAAATATTAGCAACCAAACAAGCTACTCTTGTAGACCGTTTGATTCAGGCATTCCCAGCACACAGCGCCGGTGATGGTTCTCACACGAGCTGCAGGGGGCTACAGGGCAGAGGTGTTAGAGGTGCACAAATCAGAAGTGGCGTTGGACAGAGGGGTTTTCTGACCAGGTTGTGGAGTGATTTCGCAATGACCGCAGACAGGACAGGTACTGCAGCATCTATTCAAAGTGACAGGAGACAACATTTGTCCAGTATGGTTACTAACTATTTTTCATCCCTTATCGATGTTCTCCCTCAACCGTCATTCCCATTTGATTACTGGGCATCCAAATTAGACACCTGGCCTGAATTGGCAGAATATGCATTGCAGGAGCTTGCTTGCCCAGCAGCTAGTGTGCTATCAGAAAGAGTATTCAGTGCTGCTGGTTCAATATTAACCGAAAAAAGGACTCGTCTGGCTACCCAAAATGTGGATGATCTAACCTTCATTACAATGAACCACTCCTGGATTTCAAATTATTTTGCCCCACCTTTCCCGGCTGACACCTAGCTTTCCTATAAAAAGGTCTTGCTTGTGGACTGGTCTTACTGAGTGTTCCAATCTCTTACTTTGCAGCAGCTGTTTGTCCAGCATACGACATGTTTACACCTCCCTCAATGGGAAAACTCCCCCCACGGGGCCGTTGTCTCGCCACTTGGCGCAAGAACCCGTTAGAGTGGCGTTTGTCTGAAGAGGTGGGTGTGCCCGCTTTTGGTCGACGGCACTGCCACTGGGTCTCTCATAGTACAATAAAGTGTCTCTGGCGGTGGTGGCGTGCACCCAACGTCAGACACACCGTTGTAACATGAGGGGCCCTGGGACGGTACTGCCGGCCACAAGAGAGTTCACCCCCCCATCTCAAACTGTGCTCTACCACGTGCAAAATTATCTCTCACAGCTCCACCAATGTTTAGTCTATGCGCTGACATCATTCAATGCCTGGCACTGACAATACCAATATGTTGACATCTATGATTCTAGTTAAAGTAGTCTGGGTCAGTGTCCTATATTGACACCAGTAAATACTTACTGCCAAATTACTATGTCAGAAACTCAGCAGATGAGCCCACCCCTGTACCTAAGTATGCCACACTTTTTTTTTTGTTGTTATTGTTTTGCGAGACATTAACATCTATTTATTTTTTGTGAGTACTAACTGTGTCAGACACTCCTTTAAATCCTCCTCCACTGACCACAACAATGCTGCCTGTGTACCCCTGCGAGATAACTCTAACTGCCTTGAGCCTATTTTTAGTTATTTTAGGCCTAGTAAGCCTGTCTGCGTTCCCTCCTTGCAATCCTCCTCCTCCGCTGACCACAATGCTGCCTGTGTATCCATGTAACCGATTTAAAACTGCCTTGAGCCTATTTTTAGTTATTTTAGGCCTAGTAAGCCTGTCTGCGGTCCCTCCTTGCAATCCTCCTCCTCCGCTGACCACACCAATGCTGCCCGTGTACCCCTGGAACCTATTTTAAAGTGCATAGAGCCACTTTTGGAAATTGTAGGCGTACTACGCCTGTCTGTGGTCCCTCCTTGCAATCCTCCTTCTCCGCTGACCACAATGCTGCCTGTGTATCCATGTAACCGATTTAAAACTGCCTTGAGCCTATTTTTAGTTATTTTAGGCCTAATAAGCCTGTCTGCGGTCCCTCCTTGCAATCCTCCTCCTCCGCTGACCACAATGCTGCCTGTGTATCCATGTAACCAATTTAAAACTGCCTTGAGCCTATTTTTAGTTATTTTAGGCCTAGTAAGCCTGTCTGCGGTCCCTCCTTGCAATCCTCCTCCTCCGCTGACCACAATGCTGCCTGTGTATCCATGTAACCAATTTAAAACTGCCTTGAGCCTATTTTTAGTTATTTTAGGCCTAGTAAGCCTGTCTGCGGTCCCTCCTTGCAATCCTCCTCCTCCGCTGACCACACCAATGCTGCCCGTGTACCCCTGGAACCTATTTTAAAGTGCATAGAGCCACTTTTGGAAATTGTAGGCGTACTACGTCAGTCTGCGGTCCCTCCTTGCAATCCTCCTCCTCCGCTGACTACAATGCTGCCTGTGTATCCATGTAACCGATTTAAAACTGCCTTGAGCCTATTTTTAGTTATTTTAGGCCTAGTAAGCCTGTCTGTGGTCCCTCTTTGCAATCCTCCTCCTCCGCTGACCACAATACTGCCTGTGTATCCATGTAACCGATTTAAAACTGCCTTGAGCCTATTTTTAGTTATTTTAGGCCTAGTAAGCCTGTCTGCGGTCCCTCCTTGCAATCCTCCTCCTCCGCTGACCACACCAATGCTGCCCGTGTACCCCTGGAACCTATTTTAAAGTGCATAGAGCCACTTTTGGAAATTGTAGGCGTACTACGCCAGTCTGCGGTCCCTCCTTGCAATCCTCCTCCTCCGCTGACCACACCAATGCTGCCCGTGTACCCCTGGAACCTATTTTAAAGTGCATAGAGCCTATTTCTTTATTTTATGTAATATTAAAAAAGCCATGATGGACTACGCTGTCCCACGCTACGAGCTACCCAGTCGACACTTCTTTTGCAAGAAAAGCCATCCCAGCCCTCCACCAGCATCCCCTCCTTTGTCCATGCACTCTGGAAATCTGTGAGTACAAAGGTGCACCTGACAACAGACGCATGGACCTGTAGGCATGGCCATGGAAGGTTACATGTCCATTAAGGCGCAATGGGTTAATGTGGTGGATGCATGGTCCACAGGGGACAGCCTACTAAGTCTGTCTGCAGTCCCTAATTCAAATTGTCCTCCACTGTCTAAATCTGAGCTTCAACCTTCTGGCTCTCATTAAGTGCTTTTTTAAAAAAAATTGGTGGTTAGGGCCTACTAACGGTGTCTGCCGCTCCCTGGTGTTGTCCTCAACTGAATAAATCTGAGCTTTAACCTTCTGGCTCTCATTAAGTGCTTTTTTAAAAAAAAATGGTGGTTGAGGCCTAACAACTCTGTTTGCCGCTCCCTGGTGTTGTCCTCAACTGAATAAATCTGAGCTTCAACCTTCTGGCTCTCATTAAGTGCTTTTTAAAAAAAAATTGGTGGTTACGGCCTACTAACGGTGTCTGCCGCTCCCTGGTGTTGTCCTCAACTGAATAAATCTGAGCTTCAACCTTCTGGCTCTCATTAAGTGCTTTTTTTAAAAAAAATTGGTGGTTACGGCCTACTAACGGTGTCTGCCGCTCCCTGGTGTTGTCCTCAACTGAATAAATCTGAGCTTCAACCTTCTGGCTCTCATTAAGTGCTTTTTTAAAAAAAATTGGTGGTTGGGGCCTAATAACTCTGTTTGCCGCTGCCTGGTGTTGTCCTCAACTGAATAAATCTGAGCTTCAACCTTCTGGCTCTCATTAAGTGCTTCTTAAAAAAAAATTGGTGGTTGGGGCCTAATAACTCTGTTTTCCGCTCCCTGGTGTTGTCCTCAACTGAATAAATCTGAGCTTCAACCTTCTGGCTCTCATTAAGTGCTTTTTAAAAAAAAATTGGTGGTTAGGGCTTACTAACGGTGTCTGCCGCTCCCTGGTGTTGTCCTCAACTGAATAAATCTGAGCTTCAACCTTCTGGCTCTCATTAAGTACTTTTTTTTAAAAAATTGGTGGTTGGGGCCTAATAACTCTGTTTGCCGCTCTCTGGTGTTGTCCTCAACTGAATAAATCTGAGCTTCAACCTTCTGGCTCTCATTAAGTGCTTTTTAAAAAAAAAATTGGTGGAGAGGGCCTACTAACGGTGTCTGCCGCTCCCTGGTGTTGTCCTCAACTGAATAAATCTGAGCTTCAACCTTCTGGCTCTCATTAAGTGCTTTTTTAAAAAAAAATGGTGGTTGAGGCCTAACAACTCTGTTTGCCGCTCCCTGGTGTTGTCCTCAACTGAATAAATCTGAGCTTCAACCTTCTGGCTCTCATTAAGTGCTTTTTAAAAAAAAATTGGTGGCTACGGCCTACTAACGGTGTCTGCCGCTCCCTGGTGTTGTCCTCAACTGAATAAATCTGAGCTTCAACCTTCTGGCTCTCATTAAGTGCTTTTTTTAAAAAAAATTGGTGGTTACGGCCTACTAACGGTGTCTGCCGCTCCCTGGTGTTGTCCTCAACTGAATAAATCTGAGCTTCAACCTTCTGGCTCTCATTAAGTGCTTTTTTTAAAAAAATTGGTGGTTGGGGCCTAATAACTCTGTTTGCCGCTCCCTGGTGTTGTCCTCAACTGAATAAATCTGAGCTTCAACCTTCTGGCTCTCATTAAGTGCTTCTTAAAAAAAAATTGGTGGTTGGGGCCTAATAACTCTGTTTTCCGCTCCCTGGTGTTGTCCTCAACTGAATAAATCTGAGCTTCAACCTTCTGGCTCTCATTAAGTGCTTTTTAAAAAAAAATTGGTGGTTAGGGCTTACTAACGGTGTCTGCCGCTCCCTGGTGTTGTCCTCAACTGAATAAATCTGAGCTTCAACCTTCTGGCTCTCATTAAGTGCTTTTTTTAAAAAAATTGGTGGTTGGGGCCTAATAACTCTGTTTGCCTCTCTCTGGTGTTGTCCTCAACTGAATAAATCTGAGCTTCAACCTTCTGGCTCTCATTAAGTGCTTTTTAAAAAAAAAATTGGTGGAGAGGGCCTACTAACGGTGTCTGCCGCTCCCTGGTGTTGTCCTCAACTGAATAAATCTGAGCTTCAACCTTCTGGCTCTCATTAAGTGCTTTTTTTAAAACAAATTGGTAGTTGGGGCCTAATAACTCTGTTTGCCGCTCCCTGGTGTTGTCCTCAACTGAATAAATCTGAGCTTCAACCTTCTGGCTCTCATTAAGTGCTTTTTTAAAAAAAATTGGTGGTTGGGGCCTAATAACTCTGTTTGCCGTTCCCTTGTTTTGTGCTCAACTGAATAAATCTGAGCTTCAACCTTCTTGCTCTCATTAAGTGCTTTTTAAAAAAAAATTGGTGGTTAGGGCCTACTAACAGTGTCTGCCGCTCCCTGGTGTTGTCCTCAACTGAATAAATCTGAGCTTCAACCTTCTGGCTCTCATTAAGTGCTTTTTTAAAAAAAATTGGTGGTTGGGGCCTAATAACTCTGATTGCCGCTCCCTGGTGTTGTCCTCAACTGAATAAATCTGAGCTTCAACCTTCTGGCTCTCATTAAGTGCTTTTTTAAAAAAAATTGGTGGTTGGGGCCTAATAACTCTGTTTGCCGCTTCCTTGTTTTGTCCTCAACTGAATAAATCTGAGCTTCAACCTTCTGGCTCTCATTAAGTGCTTTTAAAAAAATAATTGGTGGTTAGGGCCTACTAACGGTGTCTGCCGCTCCCTGGTGTCTGCCGCTCAACTGAATAAATCTGAGCTTCAACCTTCTGGCTCTCATTAAGTGCTTTTTTAAAAAAAATTGGTGGTTGGGGCCTAATAACTCTGTTTGCCGCTCCCTGGTGTTGTCCTCAATAGGGTTGAGCGACCTTTACTTTTATAGGATCGGGTCGGGTTTCACGAAACCTGACTTTTTCAAAAGTCGGGTCGAGTGAAATCGGCCGATCCTATAAAAAAGTCGGGGTCGGGGTTGGCCAAAACTCGAAACCCAATGCAGTGCATTGGGTTTCCAATGGTTCCCAGGGTCTGAAGGAGCGGAAACTTTCCTTCAGGCCCTGGGATCCATATTTAAGTGTAAAATAAAGAATTAAAATAAAAAATATCGCTATACTTACCATCTGACGGGCCCTGGTACTAACCGGGAACCTTCTTTCCTTAGAATCAGCCTTCCAGGACCTCGCGGTGACGTTGCGGTGACGTCGCGGCTTGTGATTGGTCGCGCGGCCGCCCATGTTACCGCTCGCGCGACCAATCACAAGCCGCGACGTCACCGTGACATCACCGAAGGTCCTGGAAGGGCTGATTCTTAGGAAGGAAGGCTGCCGGAAAGAAGCAGGGCGTGTCCGAGGGTGAGTATATACCTAATAGGAATATACTCACCCTCGGCTTCGTTCCGGCAGCCTTCCTTCCTAAGAATCAGCCCTTCCAAGACCTTCGGTGACGTCACGGTGACGTCGCGGCTTGTGATTGGTCACGCGAGCGGTCACATGGGCGGCCGCGCGACCAATCACAAGCCGCGACGTCACCGCGACGTCACCGCGAGGTCCTGGAAGGCTGATTCTAAGGAAGGAAGGTTCCCGGTTAGTACCAGGGCCCGTCAGATGGTAAGTATAGCGATATTTTTTATTTTAATTCTTTATTTTACACTTAAATCTGAATTCCGATACCAATTCCCGATATCTTAAACATATCGGGAATCGGTATCGGAATTCCGATTCCAGATTCAGAAGATCGCCGACTTCATGGCCGACCCCACACAGGGGTCGGGTCAGGTTTCATGAAACCCGACTTTGCCAAAAGTCGGCGACTTCTGAAAATTGCCGACCCGTTTCGCTCAACCCTAGTCCTCAACTGAATAAATCTGAGCTTCAACCTTCTGGCTCTCATTAAGTGCTTTTTTAAAAAAAATTGGTGGTTAGGGCCTACTAACGGTGTCTGCCGCTCCCTGGTGTTGTCCTCAACTGTATAAAGCTGAGCTTCAAACTTCTGGCTCTCATTAAGTGCTTTTTTAACAAAAAATTGGTGGTTAGGGCCTACTAACGGTGTCTGCCGCTCCATGGTGTTGTCCTCCACTGTATAAAGCTGAGCTTCAGTCTTTAGGCTTTTGGCCTATAGTAGCAGATATTAAACTGCATGTGGCCTACTAGTGTGGTTGGGCCCTTAAAACAGTGTCTGCTGCTCCTGGGTTTGCTACTCCACTGAACAAAGCAATGCCGCCTGTTTAGTCCTGTTACCAATTTTGAACTGCATTTAGCCTACTTTATTCTTTGGCCCTATATCAGTGTTTCCTCATCATCCTGCCCATTGCCCAGCCACTGCTAGATGAGTCTGCTGGTACATTGACCTAGACCACTGCATTCCCCTTGCACTCTACACAGCCAGAATCTGACCCTGCTGAAAGTAAGGTTCCCCTTCCCGCATGTTATACCACCTTACACAGGGACAAAGAGGAAGGTGCAGATGAAAGTGCAGGTTCCTTCATCAGGTTGGGGGGCATACTCGTTGGCGACGTCACTGGCACAGGGCCCCTCAGAGTACGCAAAAGTGTCGCTGCTGGTGGGAGGTGCCCCCGCCGTGCAAACACACCGCTGTACTTTGAGGGGCCCTGTGCCAGTGCCAATGCCAACGAGTGGGCCCCCCCTGCTTGCTTAGGATCACAGCACTTGCAAACTTGACATACTTACCTCTCACTGCTCCACCGCCGTGACGTAGTCCACGTTTCCTGGGCCCACTAAAACCTTGAACCAGCCCTACCCCCCACAACTTTTGCCAAATGACCCACAACTTCCAATGCCCAACTATTATTATAAAGTTAATTAAGATTGCCAAGCTTCAGAAACAAGAAAGGATGTTTTTGGCATTAAAATGGGCACTGTAGGTGTTTTCCTGGCCTCCACTCACTGCCGACTATGCTTCCCCATTGACTTGCATTGGGTTTCGTGCTTCGGTCGATCCCCGACTTTTAGCGATAATCGGCCGACTGCACTCGACTCGACTTTGGGCAAAGTCGGGTTTCGCAAAACCCGACTCGATCTTAAAAAAATGAAAGTCGCTCAACCCTAGTTGTGTCCTAATAAAGATGTCATATATATGAGCAATAATTATTAATAAAAGAAACACTGGATGACTGTGCAGATTAATAGCGATATAAGCTTGCCCCTCTCATAATGGTTCTATAATAGATATGCACCTTTATCAATATGGCGTTGTTGCCTTCAGCATACTAGTGCGCAAATGCGGACCATAATGCTTTAGGTCTTTGGGCAGACGTCACAGTCATGCGTACTAGCGTTAGGAGGACGCTGAGGATTCAACACATGTCAGATTACAATTGTAAGTGTGCGATAATTTTGTTTCACAAGTTTGGGACACCTGAGTAGATTTGATTGACCATTTAGTGAATTTTAAACACTGTCACTTTGCACTGTATGACATTTTTATATAAATCATGTATTTAAATAGATTTACTATAATGGCACTGTCTTTACTTTTTTGGACTATTGATGTAATTATTGATGTAATTGTTTTGATGTCCGAAAGAGCTAAAATTTGTTAATGATCTTTTAATGAAGAACATGTATGTTTTCTATATATACTCACCTTACTTATATGTTCACTGCTTGAGAAAGGATACCATATCCGAAACGTTGCCACGCTGTTCAGGCATTAAAGCCCATTTTGCTTCATTTTTTTTGTGCTGTTTTCCTTTTTTTCTCTTATTATTGGAAGCCATTTGAACATTGGTTTGGAAAGCGCTGCACGACAATTGTGGTAATACTGGATGCTGTTCCAATTTTGACCCTTTGGTATATATATACAAAGGAAAAGGCGAAACAGCACACAATAAATGTTTTTCGGGTGCACAGGCCTTCACTGCAATCCATCCACTATGCATAAATCCAATAAAAGAAAAAATAAGGCAGCACTCCTTTTCTTCAAGTGAAAATCTGTGTTTTAATTCAGACCCACATGGCAGGCGACGCTTCGGCTCTGAATGAGCCTTTCTCAAATATATATCAAATATATATATATATATATATATATATATATATAAAATATTTCTCATATATATATATATATATATATATACACAGTGTATATATATATACACTCACCGGCCACTTTATTAGGTACACCATGCTAGTAACGGGTTGGACCCCCTTTTGCCTTCAGAACTGCCTCAATTCTTCGTGGCATAGATTCAACAAGGTGCTGGAAGCATTCCTCAGAGATTTTGGTCCATATTGACATGATGGCATCACACAGTTGCCGCAGATTTGTCGGCTGCACATCCCAAAGATGCTCTATACAAGGCAGGATGGATCCATGCTTTCATGTTGTTTACGCCAAATTCTGACCCTACCATCCGAATGTCGCAGCAGAAATCGAGACTCATCAGACCAAGCAACGTTTTTCCAATCTTCTACTGTCCAATTTCGATGAGCTTGTACAAATTGTAGCCTCAGTTTCCTGTTCTTAGCTGAAAGGAGTGGTACCCGGTGTGGTCTTCTGCTGCAGTAGCCCATCTGCCTCAAAGTTCGACGCACTGTGCGTTCAGAGATGCTCTTAGGCCTACCTTGGTTGTAACGGGTGGCGATTTGAGTCACTGTTGCCTTTCTATCAGCTCGAACCAGTCTGCCCATTCTCCTCTGATCTCTGGCATCAACAAGGCATTTCCGCCCACAGAACTGCCGCTCACTGGATTTTTTTTCTTTTTCGGACCATTCTCTGTAAACCCTAGAGATGGTTGTGCGTGAAAATCCCAGTAGATCAGCAGTTTCTGAAATACTCAGACCAGCCCTTCTGGCACCAACAACCATGCCACGTTCAAAGGCGCTCAAATCACCTTTCTTCCCCATACTGATGCTCGGTTTGAACTGCAGGAGATTGTCTTGACCATGTCTACATGCCTAAATGCACTGAGTTGCCGCCATGTGATTGGCTGATTAGAAATTAAGCGTTAACAAGAAGTTGGACAGGTGTACCTAATAAAGTGGCCGGTGAGTGTATATATATATATATATATACATATATATATATATATATATATATATATATATGTATATAAATATTAGATAGATAGATAGATAGATAGATAGATAGATAGATAGATAGAAGAAAAGGATAGAATAGATGGATTACATACAGTACATACATACAGAATAGGTAGATATATACAGTTATATGAAAACGTTTGGGCACCCCTATTAATCTTAAGCTTAATGTTTTATAAAAATTGTTTTTTTTTGCAACAGCTATTTCACTTTCCTATATCTAATATCTGATGGACACAGTAATGTTTCTGCCTTTAAATTAGGATTATTGTACTAACAGAAAATGTGCAATCTGCATTCAAACAAAATTTGACAGGTGCATATGTATGGGCATCTCACCAGAAAAGTGACATTAATATTTAGTAGATCCTCCTTTTGCAAATATAACAGCCTCTAGTCGCTTCCTGTAGCTTTTAATGAGATCCTGGATGAAGGTATTTTTGACCATTACTCTTTACAAAACAGTTCCAGTTCAGTTAAGTTTGATGGTCGCCGAGCATGGACAGCCCTCTTCAAATGATCCCACAGATGTTCAATGATATTCAGATCTGGGGACTTGGATGGCCATTCCAGAACAGTGTAACTGTTCCTCTGCATGAATTCCTGAGTAGATTTGGAGTGGTGTTTTGGATCATTGTCTTGCTGAATGATCCATCCCTTGTGTAACTTCAACTTTGTCACTGATTCATGAACATTATTGTCAAGAATCTGCTGATACTGAGAGGAATCCATGCGTCCCTCAACTTTAACAAGATTCCCGGTGCCAGCATTGGCCACACAGCCACAATTTTACTGTGGGTAGCAAGTGTTTTTCTTGGAATGCTGAGTTTTTTTGTCGCCATGCATAACGCCTTTTTGTATGACCAAACAACTCAATCTTGGTTTCATCAGTCCACAGGACCTTCTTCCAAAAAGAAATTGGCTTCCCCAAATGTGCTTTTGCATACCTCAGCCAACTCTGTTTGTGGCGTGCTAGCAGAAACGGCTTCTTTCGCATCACTCTCCCATACAGCTTCTCCTTGTGCAAAGTGCGTTGTATAGTTGACCGATGCACAGTGACACCATCTGCAGCAGTTGATGCTGCAGCTCTCTGGAGGTGGTCTGAGGATTGTCCTTGACTGATCTCACCATTCTTCTTCTCTGCCTTTCTGATGTTTTTCTTGTCCTGCCACTTCTGGCCTTAACAAGAACTGTACCTGTGTTCTTCCATTTCCTTACTATGTTCCTCACAGTGGAAATTGACAGGTTAAATCTCTTAGACAGCTTTTTGTATCCTTCCCCTGAACAACTATATTGAATAATCTTTGTTTTCAGATCATTTGACAGTTGTTTTGAGGAGCCCATGATGCCACTTTTCATAGAGATTCAAACAGGAGAACAACTTGCAAGTGGCCACTTTAAGTAGCTTTTCTCATGATTGCATACACCTGGCTATGAAGTTCAAAGCTCAATGAGGTTACAAAACCAAAAAAAGTGCTTTAGTAAGTCAGTAAAAAGTAGGTAGGAGTTTTAAAAACAAGAAAATGATAAGGGTGCCCATACTTATGCACCTGTCAAATTTTGTTTGAATTCAGATTGCACATTTTCTGTTAGTACAAGAAACCTCATTTCAAGGCAGAAACATTACTGTGTCCAACAGTTATTAGATATATGAAACTGAAATAGCTGTTGCAAAAAAAACAATTTTTATAAAACATTAAGCTTAAGATTAATAGGGGTGCCCAAACTTTTTCATATAACTGTAGATGTGTGTGACAAATACAATTAGTATATTATGTGTGCAGCTTACTGTAAATGTATTGAAATTGAAAATTATAAAAAAAAATGTCATTGGGTCCTGCACAATTTTCCAAAAAAGAGAGGGAAAGCCAGCGACTGGGGGCAGATGTATATTGCCTGGGAAGGGGGTAATACCCATGGAGCTTCCCAGGCTATTAATATCAGGTCATAGCTGTATATTTAGCCTTTACTAGCTGTTAAAATAGGGTCCTCCCAAAAAATGACATGGGAGTCCCCCTATAATTAATAACCAGAAAAGGCTGTGCAGACAGCTGCTGGCTGATATTCATAGCCTAGGAAGGGGCCATGGATATTGCCCCCACCGGCTACAAACACCAGCTCTCAGCTGTCCCAGAAATGGTGCATCTCTAAGATGCGCCAATTCAGGCACTTAGCTACTCTCTTCCCACTTGCTCTGTAGCAGGGGTAAATGGGGTAATAGTTGTGGGGTTGATGTCACCTTTGTATTGTAAAGTGACATCAAGCCGGCTTAGTAATGGAGAGGTGTCAATAAGACACCTATCTGTTACTAATCCTACAGTTGTTACAGGTTTAAATAAAGACCCAGCCAGAAAAAAGTATTTTAATTAATTAAAACACTAAAGACAGTTTCCCATCTTTAATATTCAGCTGATCCATGCAACGCCCTAGTTCTCCTGTAATAAACATAAAATAATAAAGCAACAATATACCATACCTGTCCAGCGTTGAGTCCCACGCAGAAATCCTGACTAATACCCTACCTGACCCATGCTGAACTCTGGAGCATGGGAGAATGTACAGGCATTTTCCCATGCTCCAGAGTTCAGCGCGGGTCAGGCCGGCAGGGAGGGCAGCATCAGTGACATCACCGCTAGTCACTGATGCTGCGTCAGGACCTTACCTAGATGTGGATTGAGCACCTTGAACCCCCAGGTGCTTGACGGAAGTTTATAACGTTAAGCCATGAATAAAATAACACTTTTCCCACAAAAATCTTTTTAGCTACAAATTATGTATTTTCACAAGGACAAAAGGAGAAAATGGACCCCAAAGTTTGTTGTGCAATTTCTCCTGAGTTCACTGATACCCCATACGTGGTTGAAAACTACTTTTGAAGTAGCACCATATTACAGTGCAGTTTTAGCTGCACTTGTTTGAGGGTGCCATGTTACATTGACAGAGCCCTTGAGGTGTCAGAACAGCAGAAGCCCCCATAAGTGAGCCCATTTTACCAATTACACCTCTCAATGAATTAATCTAGGAGTTCAGTGATTATATTGACACCACAGATGTGTCACCGACTTGTATACCATTGGGAAGTGAAGAAAAAACCATTTACATTTTTACCACCAAGATTGTGTTAGCCCCAAGCTTTACATTTTTACAATGGGAAAAGGGTAGAAATGGCACCAATACTTGTTCCCCAATTTCTGCTGAATGTAGAAATATCCCATATGTAGCAGCACAGTACTAGTTTGCAATATGGAGTGACTCGGGAGGGATGGAGTGCTATTTACCTTCTGGAGAACAGATTTTCCTAGACTAGTTTGCAGATTCCATATAAAAAGACCCTAAGTGCTAGAAAAGCAGAATCCCCTCTCAAGTGACCCTATTTTGGAAATTATAACTAGTGTTGAGCATTCCGATACCGCAAGTATCGGGTATCGGCCGATATTTGCGGTATCGGAATTCCGATACCGAGTTCCGATATTTTTGTGATATCGGAAATAGGAATCGGAAGTTCCCAGTGTATGGTTCCCAGGGTCTGGAGGAGAGGAAACTCTCCTTCAGGCCCTGGGATCCATATTCATGTGTAAAGTAAAGAATAAAAATAAAAAATAGGGATATACTCACCCTCAGACGCGCCCTAGTTGTAACCGCTGCAACCGGCAGCCTCCGTTCCTAAGAATGAGCGAGTGAAGGACCTGCGATGACGTCGCAGCTTGTGATTGGTCGCGTGTTATGGTCCCAATGGCAGGGGACCTCAGAGATTACCGCAAAGTCTGCAAAACATAAATACTCGCTCTTAGGGAAGTGGTAACTAGGCTGACCATATACCTGATCCTAGCGCAAACACTAACAGCAGCCGGGGAACGTGCCTACGTTGATTCTAGACGTCTCGCACCAGCCGGAGAACTAACTAACCCTATCAGGGAAAATAAGACCTCTCTTGCCTCCAGAGAAAAGACCCCAAAGTAATACAAGCCCCCAACAAATAATAATGGTGAGGTAAGAAGAAAAGACAAACGTAAGAATGAACTAGATTTAGCAAAGAGAGGCCCACTGACTAATAGCAGAATATAGTAAGAAGACTTATATGGTCAGCAAAAAACCCTGCAAAATATCCACGCTGAATATCCAAGAACCCCCAAACCGACTGACGGTGTGGGGGGAGAATATCAGCCCCCTAGAGCTTCCAGCGATATCAGGAATCACATTTTGTACAAGCTGGACAAAAAATAAGAACAATGCAAATGATCAAAAGTACGAAAGCAGGACTTAGCTTATCTTGCAAAGAACCAGGACCTGAAGACAGGAGCAAACAGAAGTGAACTGATTACAACGATGCCAGGCACAGGACTGAGAATCCAGGAAGTTTAAATAGCAACACCCATGGTCTAACGAAGCAGGTGAGTACCAACCTGGTAAAAGACAATCCAAGTGCCAAATCACTAGTGACCACAAGAGGGAGCCAAAAGGTATAGTTCACAACAGTACCCCCCCTTTAAGGAGGGGTCACCGAACCCTCACCAAGACCACCAGGGCGACCAGGATGAGCAGCGTGGAAGGCACGAACCAAATCGGCCGCATGAACATCAGAGGCGGCCACCCAGGAATTATCCTCCTGACCATAGCCCTTCCATTTGACCAAATACTGAAGCCTCCGTCTAGAGAGACGAGAATCCAAGATCTTCTCCACTACATACTCCAACTCGCCCTCAACCAACACCGGAGCAGGAGGCTCAACAGCAGGAACCACAGGCACAACGTACCGCCACAACAAAGACCTATGGAATACGTTGTGAATGGCAAACGACACCGGAAGAGCCAAACGAAAAGAAACCGGGTTAAGAACTTCCAAAATTTTATAAGAACCAATAATGCGAGGCTTAAACTTAGGAGAGGAAACCTTCAGAGGGACATACCGAGAAGACAACCAAACCAAATCCCCAACACGAAGTCAGGGGCCTACACCGCGGCGGCTGTTGGCAAAACGCTGAGCCTTCTCCTGTGACAACTTCAAGTTGTCCACTACATGATTCCAAATCCGCTGCAACCTATCCACCACGGAATCCACCCCAGGACAGTCAGAAGACTCAACATGACCCGAGGAGAAACGAGGATGAAAACCAGAGTTGCAGAAGAATGGCGAAACCAAAGTAGCGGAACTAGCCCGATTATTAAGGGCAAACTCCGCCAATGGCAAGAAGGTCACCCAATCATCCTGGTCCGCAGAAACAAAACATCTCAAATAAGCCTCCAGTGTCTGATTAGTTCGCTCCGTTTGACCATTAGTCTGAGGATGGAAGGCAGATGAAAACGACAAATCAATGCCTATTTTAGCACAAAAAGATCGCCAGAATCTGGACACAAACTGGGATCCTCTGTCGGACACGATATTCTCCGGAATGCCATGTAACCGAACCACATTCTGAAAAAACAAAGGAACCAGATCGGAAGAGGAAGGCAACTTAGGCAAGGGTACTAAATGGACCATCTTGGAAAAACGATCACACACCACCCAAATGACAGACATTCCTTGAGACACCGGAAGATCAGAAATGAAATCCATGGAAATGTGTGTCCAAGGCCTCTTCGGGATGGGCAAGGGCAGAAGCAACCCGCTAGCACGAGAACAACAAGGCTTAGCCCGAGCACAAGTCCCACAGGACTGCACAAATGACCGCACATCCCGTGACAAGGAAGGCCACCAAAAGGACCTAGCCACCAAATCTCGGGTACCAAAAATTCCCGGATGCCCTGCCAACACCGAGGAATGAACCTCGGAAATGACTTTGCTGGTCCATTTATCAGGAACAAACAGTCTGTCGGGTGGACAAGAGTCAGGTCTACCAGCCTGAAATCTCTGCAACACTCGTCGCAAATCAGGAGATATGGCCGACACGATTACTCCCTCTTTAAGAATACCAGCCGGCTCCGAGACTCCAGGAGAGTCAGGCACAAAGCTCCTAGAAAGAGCATCAGCCTTAACATTCTTCGAACCAGGCAGGTACGAGACCACAAAGTCAAAACGAGAGAAAAACAATGACCAATGAGCCTGTCTAGGATTCAGGCGCTTAGCAGACTCGAGATACATCAGATTTTTGTGATCAGTCAAGACCACCACACGATGCTTAGCACCCTCGAGCCAATGACGCCACTCCTCAAATGCCCACTTCATGGCCAACAACTCCCGATTACCAACATCATAGTTCCGCTCAGCAGGCGAAAACTTCCTAGAGAAAAAAGCACATGGTCTCATCACAGAGCAACCAGAGCCTCTCTGCGACAAAACAGCCCCAGCACCAATCTCAGAAGCATCCACTTCAACCTGAAAGGGAAGTGAGACATCAGGCTGGCACAAAACAGGCGCCGAAGTAAACCGGCGCTTCAGCTCCTGGAAGGCCTCCACGGCTGCAGGAGCCCAATTAGCCACATCAGAACCTTTCTTGGTCATATCCGTCAAAGGTTTAACAACGCTAGAAAAATTAGCGATAAAGCGACGGTAGAAATTAGCAAACCCCAAGAACTTCTGAAGACTCTTAACAGAAGTGGGCTGAGTCCAATCATGAATAGCTCGGACCTTGACTGGGTCCATCTCCACAGCAGAAGGGGAGAAAATAAAACCCAAAAAGGAAACCTTCTGCACTCCAAAGAGACACTTTGAGCCCTTCACAAACAAAGCGTTATCACGCAAAACCTGAAACACCATCCTGACCTGCTTTACATGAGAATCCCAATCATCCGAGAAAACTAGAATATCATCCAGATACACAATCAAAAATTTATCCAGATACTTCCGGAAGATATCATGCATAAAGGACTGAAACACTGAAGGGGCATTAGAGAGCCCAAAGGGCATCACCAAGTATTCAAAATGACCTTCGGGCGTATTGAATGCAGTTTTCCATTCATCTCCCTGCCTAATGCGCACAAGGTTGTACGCCCCACGAAGATCTATCTTGGTGAACCACTTGGCACCCTTAATCCGAGCAAACAAGTCTGACAATAGTGGCAAAGGATACTGAAACTTAACAGTGATTTTATTCAGAAGCCGATAGTCTATACAAGGTCTCAAAGACCTGTCTTTCTTGGCCACAAAAAAGAATCCCGCACCGAGAGGGGAAGAGGATGGACGAATATGCCCCTTCTCCAAAGATTCCTTGACATAAGAACGCATCGCGGCATGCTCGGGTACAGACAAATTAAATAATCGTCCCTTAGGAAATTTACTGCCAGGAATCAAATCTATAGCGCAGTCACAGTCCCTATGAGGAGGCAGAGCACTGGACCTGGACTCACTGAATACATCCTGATAGTCACACAAATACTCAGGAACTTCTGAAGGAATAGAAGTAGCAATAGACACCGGCGGAGAATCACAATGAATTCCCTGACAACCCCAACTTGACACAGACATAGCCTTCCAATCCAAAACAGGATTATGGGTCTGTAACCATGGCAGACCTAAAACGACCAAATCATTCATTTTATGCAGAACAAGAAAACGAATCACCTCCCGATGTTCAGGAGTCATGCACATGGTCACTTGTGTCCAATACTGCGGTTTATTTTCCGCCAGTGGCGTAGCATCAATTCCTCTGAGAGGAATCGGAACTTTTAAAGGCTCCAGGACAAAACCGCAGCGTTTGGCAAACGACAAGTCCATAAGACTCAGGGCAGCACCTGAATCCACAAATGCCATAACAGGGTAGGAAGACAATGAACAAATTAAAGTCACAGACAAAATAAATTTAGGCTGCAAATTACCAATGGTGACAGGACTGACAACCTTGGTTAGGCGTTTAGAGCATGCTGATATAACATGTGTAGAATCACCACAGTAAAAACACAGCCCATTCTGACGTCTATGATTTTGTCGTTCGGTTCTAGTCAGGATTCTATCACATTGCATTGAGACAGGTGTCTGTTCAGACAACACCGCCAGAGGTTTAGCGGATTTGCGCTCCCGCAAACGCCGATCAATCTGAATAGCCAGCGCCATAGAATCATTCAGACTTGTAGGAATTGTAAAACCCACCATCACATTCTTAATGGCTTCAGAAAGGCCATTTCTGAAATTTGCAGCCAGAGCACATTCATTCCATCGAGTAAGCACGGACCACTTCCGAAATTTTTGGCAGTACACCTCAGCTTCATCCTGGCCCTGAGAGATGGCCAGTAGAGCTTTTTCTGCCTGAATTTCAAGATTAGGCTCCTCATAAAGCAATCCGAGCGCCAGAAAAAACGCATCAACATCCGCCAATGCCGGATCTCCTGGCGCTAACGAGAAAGCCCAATCCTGAGGGTCGCCACGCAAGAAGGAGATAACAATTTTTACTTGCTGAGCTGAATCTCCAGACGAACGAGGTTTCAAAGATAGAAACAATTTACAATTATTCCTAAAATTCCTAAATTTAAATCGATCTCCAGAGAACAGCTCAGGAATAGGAATCTTAGGCTCTGACATTGGACTACAAGTAACAAAATCCTGAATGCCCTGCACTCGTGCAGCAAGCTGATCCACACTAGTAATCAAGGTCTGAACATTCATGTCTGCAGCAAAGTTTCAAGCCACTCAGAGATAAAGGGGAAAAAAAAAAATAAAATAACTCAGAACTTCTTTTCTTTTAATCCCACTTCAGCAATGCATTAACTATTTATTGGCCTGGCATACTGTTATGGTCCCAATGGCAGGGGACCTCAGAGATTACCGCAAAGTCTGCAAGACATAAATACTCGCTCTTAGGGAAGTGGTAACTAGGCTGACCATATACCTGATCCTAGCACAAACACTAACAGCAGCCGGGGAACGTGCCTACGTTGATCCTAGACGTCTCGCGCCAGCCGGAGAACTAACTAACCCTATCAGGGAAAATAAGACCTCTCTTGCCTCCAGAGAAAAGACCCCAAAGTAATACAAGCCCCCAACAAATAATAACGGTGAGGTAAGAAGAAAAGACAAACGTAAGAATGAACTAGATTTAGCAAAGAGAGGCCCACTGACTAATAGCAGAATATAGTAAGAAGACTTATATGGTCAGCAAAAAACCCTGCAAAATATCCACGCTGAATATCCAAGAACCCCCAAACCGACTGACGGTATGGGGGGAGAATATCAGCCCCCTAGAGCTTCCAGCGATATCAGGAATCACATTTTGTACAAGCTGGACAAAAAATAAGAACAATGCAAATGATCAAAAGTACGAAAGCAGGACTTAGCTTATCTTGCAAAGAACCAGGACCTGAAGACAGAAGCAAACAGAAGTGAACTGATTACAACGATGCCAGGCACAGGACTGAGAATCCAGGAAGTTTAAATAGCAACACCCATGGTCTAACAAAGCAGGTGAGTACCAACCTGGTAAAAGACAATCCAAGTGCCAAATCACTAGTGACCACAAGAGGGAGCCAAAAAGTATAGTTCACAACAGTCGCGTGAGCCGTCACATGAGCGGTCACGTGACCAATCACAAGCCGCGATGTCATCAAAGGTCCTTAACTCGGCATTCTTAGGAACGGAGGCACCGCTAAGAGCAGGGGCCGCCGGAGGGGTGAGTATATCAATATTTTTTATTTTTATGTTTTATTTTATACATGAGTATGGATCCCAGGGCCTGAAGGAGAGTTTCCTCTCCTTCAGACCCTGGGAACCATTCTGATATTTTGTGTCCCATAGATATACATTGGTATTGGGTATCGGCGAGATCCGATATTTTGCAGGTATCGGCCGATCCAATCCGATACCGATACCTTTGCATATCGGAAGGTATCGCTCAACACTAATTATAACCCTTTGGGAATTTATCTACAGATGTAGTGATGATTTTGACTCCATGGGTGTTTTCCAGAAACAGGCAGCAGTGGTTGTTGCTGAGTGAAAATTGCAAACTGCCGTTGTAGTGAGCAGTACATTATGCCCAGCTCATGCTTCTGGAGACACGCACCTGTAAATTAGGCAGGCTCTTATCACTACAGAAATGCTAATCATGTGGGTGCTCAATGTTATTTAGGCACACAGGGGCTCAGGGGGGAGGGGGGCATTTGGATTTAGGAGCGGAGAATTTGCTGAATTTCTTTTGGGAAGCAGGAAGCTATTTAGCTTTTCTGGAGCCTTTGTGCAGATGACAGATCTGAGAGGGGAATTGCTTTGTTGTGGATTGATTGGAAGCTTTTAGTGGGATCATTGTACATAATGTTTGGGATCACATTTATCTGGCGCTCTACACTGACCACTGACTTTGACATTTCCATCTAAATCTCTGAGTGACGTAATTCAGATTAAACCCCCGAGGGATCCATTCACTATAATGAGGCAGCAGATTTACTCTGGATTCCATCTGGCCTCTGTTCGGCGGTGTCCTTCTTTTCAGAAGTGCACAAAACTGTGGTCGACAGCACATTTATGCAATCCTAAAAAGACTGACACCACCGGATCACACGTCCTATGGTGTCCACAGTGTCTTCATCTGCCTCATTATAGGGAACTTTCCACCAGGGGTTCTGTCTGAATCACGTACTTCAGAGATTTAAACTTAAACTCCGATGTAAGCGCTTTGCATAGAGCACAGGATAAATGTGTGCTAGGACTTAGGCTAGGTTCACATTTGCGTTCAGGAGGGCTGCGGATGGCTGCGTACTTCCTCCCTTCTTCCTCCCTGAAGCTCTGCCTACTTCTGTATGCATCCTGCATTTCCCTGCATACCTATCTTTAATATTGGGTACCCAGGGACATGTGCTGTATGTGTCCGCATGCTGTGATTTGACGTGTGGAGACCGCACGAAAACACAAAATTTTGCATTTTCCTGTGGTTGCCGCACATGTCAAATCGCTGCATGCGGACGCATCCACATACAACGCATGTCCCTGGGTACTCACAAACACAGGATGCATACAGAAGTAGGTGGAGCTTCAGGGAGGAAGAAGGGAGGAAGTACGCAGCCATCCGCAGCCCTCCTTAACACAAATTTGAAACCAGCCTTACTGTGATCTTTGGGAGGCAGAATGGAAAAATGAACAGCTTGTGAAGAATTGGTTTTATTTACTTTTTACGCTGTTCCTCGCGCGGTGTAAGTGATTAGGTGACTTTATTCTTTGGGTTTGTGCGATTACAAAGATACCAGATTTATATAGTATTTTTATGTTTGTCTGCTGTCACAAACTAAAGCATGCTTTTTACTGTGAAAACTAGCCTTTGCATCACCATATTTTGAGAGCTATAATTTTTTCATATTTCTGCCGACATAGCTTTTTTATTGGTACCATTTTCGAGCACATGACATTTTTTGATTGTGTTCTGTTCTGATTTTTGGGAGACAGAATGAACAAAATCCAGCCATTCAGGAATTCCTTTTTTTTAATACTGTTCCACATGTGGTAAAATTGGTAAGGCTGCTTTTTTCTTCGGGTCAGTGCGATTACAGCGATACGTCATTTATATCTTTTTTTATGTTTTGTTGCTTTTACACAATAAAAACAATTTTATATAAAAAATTATTCTTTTTGCATCGCTTTATTATGAGAGCTTATTTTTCTGCTGTTGGAGCTGTATGGTAGCATGTTTTTTGAGGGACAAGATGACATTTTCAGCAGTACCATTTTTATTTACATTTGTCTTTTTGATCGTGGTTTACTGCACTGTTTAGCGGTATGATGATAAAGCATTGTTTTTAGACTCATTTTTCATTTATTTTTTACAGTGTTCACTGAAGAGGTTAACTAGTGGGACAGTTTTATAGAGCGGGTTGTTATGGATGTGGCGATACCAAATATGTGTACTTTTATTGTTTTTTTTGTTTGCATATATAAATGTATTTATTGGAAAAATATTTATTTATTTCTTTTTTTTCTTCATTTATGGATTTAAAAAATATATTTTTATACTTTGTAATATTTTCTTTTAACTTTGTTACATTGTGCCAGGATGGGACATTACTGTATTACATCAGATCGCTAATCTGACATGCTAATATGCAGAGTATCAAATCAGGATCTGAGAGGCAGGGAATGAGGCTGTCAGCAGGCCATCAGGACCCGGAAGGACCCCGTGGCCATTTTGGGGCCAGGGGTCTCCATGGAGATGATCAGGACAACGCTATCGCATTGCGTTGTCCTGATTGAAGCACTCGGGGAGCCCCCTCCTTGCACGATGCACCTTTTTGTCACTGTCACTACTGACAGCGGAATCAGAGGGGTTAAATGCCACCGATCGTGGGCATTGCTGCGTTGTGTAAGCTGTCGCATACTGCTGACACCCACACCCAATAGCCGTGGCGCTCAACGTGAGGCCGCGTGATTGGTGCGCCGTACTAGTACTGCTGTTTTCAGGAGTGCAGCTCCCGGAGAGTAATACTAGTATGGTGCATGTTGGGAAGGGGTTAAAATCTGTGTGTAAGTGTACTGTACTTGGGATAATGTATGAGGCAAAATGATGATCACAGCAAATATTGATTTGATTTAGATTTCTCTCTTGATCATTTACTTTGCATTTTGTTAATTGATAAAAAATAAACAATTAGCACTTTGATTATTAAAGCATTCTTAAATCTTACAGCATTTTTTAAACACCTGCCTAAAACTTTTACGCAGTACTGTATATAAACAAACTACCAAACTACTTTTTTTTTTTTTAATCAATTAGTGTTTATTGAAGATTTCCAAAACAATACAGTACAGTCAAACAGTAATAACAGTAACAGAGGTCAACTAAAAATGACCAGAAATAAGTGAGGAGAAAAACAAAACCAATCAGAAAGGAAGAAGTAGGAAGTAGGGGAGAGAAGTGGAGGGGTAGGTACGGTAGGGGGAATAGGGGGGGAGGAAAGGAGTGTAGGCATTCACAAGACATTATTTAGCAGTTCAGTTATAGACCAGGGGTCCTGGCAAACTATGGCAGAATAAGAATATTACAAACACAAAAACAGACATGTCAATTATGCTTACTTATTCCCACTCAAGTAAACAGTCAAACAAGGTGGTGCGGGTCAATAGAGGAATGACCGCTATGTAACCAAGGGTGCCAAATATTTTGTCTTTTGGTTTTGGCAGTCATGGAGTGAGCCAAGGCGAGTTCATATTGGCAGTGGACATTAAGTTTATTAATTAATTCACTAATATTGGGAGAATTAGTGTCTTTCCATCTTGAGGCGACTAATAACCTGGCAGCTATTAGAATATGTGATAGTGTACATCGAAGTATGTGTGGAATATCCTCCAGGCCGATGTGAAGAATGACCTGCCTAGGTGACAGAGTCAGCTGGATCCCCAAGACCTGTGCAATTAAAAGGTCCATATCTCTCCACCAGGGCTGAAGAATTGGGCACGACCACCAGGTGTGTTCCAGAGTTCCCCTGTGACCGCACCCCCTCCAGCATTTATCCGACCCGGCAGGGTCATAGTGAGCCACCTGAACCGGATATTGATACCATCTAAGGTGTACTTTTTTCAATTGTTCGAGATGATTGACGCAGGCAGATACCCGTAATACCTCACCCAGTCCCTCCTCCCAATCCATCGGGTCAGATAGGAAGTCCAGATCCTGTTCCCACTTGATCATATATGGCAGTTTAACATCTTCTGCTGGGTCGTTTAAGGCTTTATATAATATTGAAATTCCCTTCGGGCCAGAGTCAGGCAACAAGAAATAACCATTAACCCTGTTATTTAAATGGGAGTTGAAGAAAGGCGAGTCTGGGGAATTATGAAGTAGATGACGTATCTGCAAATATTAATAGAAATATCTCCGGACATTCAGGAAGTTAGAGGCCAAGCGGTCAAAGGGGATAAGGCCAGTGGTATCAATTATCTGCCGTAATGTTACGATTCCAGCATCAACCCAAGGCTGGAGATTAATAAATAGGATGTGTGTCTCAAGGGCTTTTAAGGATAGGGAGTCATGAGATAATTTAATCAAGGAAGGGACCAGTGTCCTCCAATAGTGGAGCGCGATTTTCATGGTTGGTAAGGCAGGGGAATAACCAGTGATTGCAATAGATTCAGCCTCAAGAATCGTGCGGGTAGATCTAGTTTTGGCATAGTAGTTTTCTATTTGGAGCCATCTATGGTCTTTGTCCGCCTGCCACCAGTCTCTAAGTCCAGTTAGTATGGCCGCTCTATGGTACAGCATGAGGTTCGGCATTCCCAGCCCTCCCCGTTTGTACGGATAGTACATCAAGGTCCTAGAGATTCTAGATTTTTTGTGTGACCAAATATAATTGTATGTCATAGTTTGTAATTTCAAAATCAAACATTTGGGGATTTTTAATGGGATACACCTAAGGAGATAAAGTATTTTAGGCAGGATCATCATTTTGAAAACATTAATCCTGGCAATCCAGGTTGTCATAACTGTGTGAAAATGGTCAAGTTGTGCCCTAACCTGTGTAATCAATTTAGAGAAATTCTTCTCGACAATCTGTTCAGAGCCCGTCAATATAACTCCCAAGTATGGGATACCCTCTGTCATCCATTTAAATGGAAACTCAGCCTCCATTTTCGACTTGGCCGCGCATGGAACCGCCACCGGAAACAACAAGGACTTCGTAGGATTCAACCTGTAGTATGACACATTACTGAATTCCCCGAGTTCCAAGGTAATAGCTGTCAAGGATGTCTCCAAGTTGACACAGGATAGAATAACATCATCAGCATACAAGCCAATTCTGTGCTCCATCTGTCCAACCCTGATGCCGGTGATATTAGTAGAGGTTCTTATGCGTTCAGCAAGCGGCTCCATGCACAGTGCGAAAATAATAGGAGAGAGTGGGCAACCCTGACGAGTGCCATTCGTGATCTGAAACGGACCAGATAAAAAATCGGACGTCAAGACCCTGGCACAAGGAGTCGAGTACATAGCACAGATTGCTGAGAATATTGGGCCCGACAGTCCAAACCTTTCCAGTACTGCCCGAAGATACCCCCAGTGCACCCTGTCAAAAGCCTTCTCAGCATCAAGCGACAGGAATGCACTGGGTAGGCCAGACAGCTCGGCTATTTTAATCAGATTCAGCATGCGCCGCACCCCATCTTTCGTCTCACGTCCGGCCACAAAACCCACTTGGTCCGGTGAAATTATAGTTGGGATAATAAGCTTTAGTCTGGACGCTATAATTTTAGTGAATATTTTGACATCCGAATTGAGCAGAGCAATGGGTCTAAAGTCACCAGGGTGTGTGAGGGGTTTCCCAGGCTTGGGTATGGTAGATATGGTAGCTTCCAAACCAGGAGCCGCCACAGTACCCGAGTCTCTCCACACCGAGAATAATCTCTGCAAATATGGAGTCAGCAACAGATAAAAGGATTTATAATAGTCATTCGTCAGCCCGTCTGGGCCTGGGGCCTTATGAGATTTAGTTTGTTTAATCGTCGAGTTAATTTCTACATCTGTGAAGGGAGAATTAAGGTAGTTTAGCTGCTCAGATGTAATACGGGGTAATTTTATAGAGTCTAGATATTTATGAATAGATTGGTGATCCGGTTGGGGAGTAGAAGGGTCATCTTTTAAGTTATACAATCCGGTATAATATTCTGCAAAAGCTTGGACTATGTCCTGAGGGTTCCTGAGGGCCTTCCCATTTTTATCTAAGATGTGGTCCACTCTTGATTTAGCTTCCCTCTTACGTACTCTGCGCGCCAGGAGTGCACCTGCCCTATCACCCACGGCATATAGATTAGTCTTGAATTTCTCCATGTTATGTGCATATCTGGCCAGGAGATTTTCTCTCAATTTAAACCTAATCTGATAGATCTCCTCGGAGATAGAAGGCGTGGGAGCAGACTTGTTGATATTGTCTAAATATTGCAGGTGGGAAAGTAATACCTCTCTGCCACTCTCCCTCTTCCTTTTCAGGTAGGAAGCTTGTTGGAGAAGCACACTTCTAATCACTACTTTATGTGCCAACCATAAGGACTCATCAGAAACCTCTCCATTATCATTTATCTGAAAGTAATGTTCCAACTCCGAAGAGACTCTATCTAACACCTCCCCATTCAGCAGCAATGCGTCATTTAATCGCCACCTAAAGGCTGGGTTAGCTTGGTGTGCTAAAGTAAGAGTTAGAGTGATGGGAGCATGATCAGACCACATTATTAAGCCTATAGTTGCGGATCTACATCTGGACAAGGTTGCACTATCTGTTAGAAAATAATCAATACGGGAGTATGTGGAATGCCTGGAAGAGTAAAAGGTATAATCCCTCTCAGATGCATGTGAATATCTCCAATAATCATGCAGGTGGAATTCGCCTGTGAGGAGAGTCAAGTCCCCTCTAGGTCGTCTGCTACCAGAAGAGCAATCAAGGTCCGCATGCATGGGGAGATTAAAGTCACCACATATTATATTGCTGCCCTTCACATTCACAGAGACTTCATGAAGGGTTGTTCTCAGGAATTTGTGTTGTCCCTCATTGGGAGCATAAAGATTTGTCAACGTGTGTAACTCACCATTCAATAGGCACGTGATAGTTAAGCACCTACCTGTGGGGTCATTATTTTGCGCTATCAATTTAAAAGCGATTGTATTTTTCACTATGATGCACACACCAGCCTTTTTGGTTGGGCCACTAGCAAATAGAATGTGTGGGAAGAGGGGATGACGGAGCCTAAAATTATCCTCGGCCAACAAATGGGTCTCCTGCAAGCAGATAATATCTGCCCTCGACCGGTTCACCTCCCTCCACATCATAGATCTCTTCTCAGGGGAGTTTAAACCCCTGACATTCAAAGAAAGAATTTGTAAAGTCATGGTACCATTATACTAAAATCTATACTGCTGGTATTACCCAGTGACCCCACTGGTGGTGTACCGAAACTCATATACAAATAACTGCCAGTTCCATAATAACAATCAAAAATCAGTATAGACAGAGAATGCCCGGGGATTTGGAGAGAAAAAACCTGGAGGAAAGAAAGGGGAAGGGCAAGTATGTAGTCGCATCGGAAGGAGACTCTAAATGTATGCCAGACAGAGTAAAAAGAACCAAAAAATAAAAAATAACAAGTAAAAACAAAGGAAAAAAAACCCCAAAACATAGGTCAATATATGAGGAATCCTCGTAGGAACGTCTGGAACAGTCCAGACAGTCCGCAGAACAGAATCTGCGTGGGGGGGTGGAAGTGAGAGGTTCACAATCCAAAGGCCCACTGAGGGGTGCAGTAGGAGAGCTCAGCAATCCAGACACCGTCCGTGTGGCACTGTCAATCCGTAGACCAGTCTGAGGCTATTTTCCTTCCTGTATCCGCAGGTCTGGGAGCAAAGGGTATTTTCCAGGCCGTAAGCCTCTCCTCTGCCTGTTTAGGCGAGGAGCAGGGGACCGTGCGTCCTTCATAAGTGATAATCAAACACACAGGATTAAACCCCCATCGGTAACGTATGTTGATGTCCCTCAATGCTTTACAGACATGGGCATATTCTCTCCTTTTGGCCAGGGTAGCAGCTGACAAATCCGGGAAGACCTGGAGATCCCGGAATTCAGGGGGTAGGTCAGGTTTAGTAGTGTACAAATGAATCCATGCAAGGATGTCTCTAGGAAGAGATGGATCTAGATGCTTGGGCTTGGGTGTTCTATGTACCCTGTCCGCCAGTAGATCTCTCGAGGAAAGTGAGGGCAGGACAGCCTGCATAAAATTCTGGAGGAAAGCAGCTAAATCTTTATCTGCAACATTCTCAGGGATTCCTCTCACTCGAATATTGTTCCTCCTGGATCTGTCCTCTAAGTCGTGCAATTTATCAAATGCCCCTGCTAACTTGCCTTTTATAGCTTGGTTTTGATCCAGCAGAGCGTTAATTACAGAGACATATTCGGACATTTTGTTTTCCAAATGATCCGTGCGGGCCCCTAAGGAGTTAATGTCTCCTCTTATCTCCTTCAACATGTCCTGCATATCCTCTTTTAGTGAGGCGCGTATAGATGTGAGGAATTCTTTCATATCCCCCTTGGTCATAGGTGCAGAGCTGCTATATTGTGCTCCCGCTGAGGTCTCACCTCTTTCAGAATCCCGGGAGCCGTGGGAGGAGTGTGATGATCTGGAGGGAGAAGCCGCCGCCATTTTCCCTGCGGCATGTGCGGTTTGAGACCGCGGAAAGAAGTCTGGCAGGCGAGGAGGAGAGGTCATCTTATGGGATCTGCCTCGGGTCATCATGTGCCCAGTCGTACTGCGGTGCTAGCGGTAAGCGCCTCAGCGGTCAGGAGAGTCAGTGAAAGCCGGTATGAGCTGCGTTATGTCTGGTGGTGCCAAAGCTCGTCACCTCATTTTAGGTCCAGCATGACAAGGTTAGGTGTGGGACCAGCCCAGGACAGTGTACTTGAGGGTACAACTCAGTGATGATGTTGTAGAAGCAGAGGAAAAACATACAGGAAGCACACTGTCTCTGATATACACTCACCGGCCACTTTATTAGGTACACCATGCTAGTAACGGGTTGGACCCCCTTTTGCCTTCAGAACTGCCTCAATTCTTCGTGGCATAGATTCAACAAGGTGCTGGAAGCATTCCTCAGAGATTTTGGTCCATATTGACATGATGGCATCACACAGTTGCCGCAGATTTGTCGGCTGCACATCCCAAAGATGCTCCATACAAGGCAGGATGGATCCATGCTTTCATGTTGTTTACGCCAAATTCTGACCCTACCATCCGAATGTCGCAGCAGAAATCGAGACTCATCAGACCAAGCAACGTTTTTCCAATCTTCTACTGTCCAATTTCGATGAGCTTGTACAAATTGTAGCCTCAGTTTCCTGTTCTTAGCTGAAAGGAGTGGTACCCGGTGTGGTCTTCTGCTGCTGTAGCCCATCTGCCTCAAAGTTCGATGCACTGTGCGTTCAGAGATGCTCTTAGGCCTACCTTGGTTGTAACGGGTGGCGATTTGAGTCACTGTTGCCTTTCTATCAGCTCGAACCAGTCTGCCCATTCTCCTCTGACCTCTGGCATCAACAAGGCATTTCCGCCCACAGAACTGCCGCTCACTGGATTTTTTTTCTTTTTCGGACCATTCTCTGTAAACCCTAGAGATGGTTGTGCGTGAAAATCCCAGTAGATCAGCAGTTTCTGAAATACTCAGACCAGCCCTTCTGGCACCAACAACCATGCCACGTTCAAAGGCACTCAAATCACCTTTCTTCCCCATACTGATGCTCGGTTTGAACTGCAGGAGATTGTCTTGACCATGTCTACATGCCTAAATGCACTGAGTTGCCGCCATGTGATTGGCTGATTAGAAATTAAGTGTTAACAAGAAGTTGGACAGGTGTACCTAATAAAGTGGCCGGTGAGTGTATGTCTTATTGTTCTCCTGGGTGCTGCTGCTGGAAAAGGGGTGGGATTCCAAAGAAGTAGTTTATCTTCTCTTATGGAGGAGAGTGACAGTGGTAGACGATCAGCTTCTGTTGACTAGAAGGGATATTGTCAGCCTCCCTTATCTCTCACACTGGAGTCGTGTTTGCTCAGCAAAGGAGGATCTGTCCTGGCCCCCCCACTGTGAGAACTGGGCTATTGCAAGTGTGTGCAGGCTGCAATCACCTCTCTGCTCAGGGGGAATCTCCTAATAGATCTGGCTGTGAGCAGAGAAGGATTAAGGAAACCTCTGGAAGATGATAAAAGTGCTGGTGTTTCTGCTGTTAGATGTTTGGGCAGCGAGAGGTGCAGAGAGAAAATTACAGGCCCTCCTCCACAGGGGAAGCACAGGCCTGTTACACTCACCAGGCCTCAAGGCTCAGGCTGCAGAGATCCCTTCACAGTCTGTAAAAGCTATTTTCTTGTGGTCCACCAAGTGCAGAACACTCTCATGGAGGCTTAGATGGTAACACAAGATGATTTACAGCAGCAGTGTGGCCGATGGATGTTGATTTCCAGGCTGGAGATCAGGAGCTCCTGGAAGAAGCTTCCTCTCTTGATGGTGCCTAAGCCACACCCCCTACCAAACTACTTTTAAATAAAAGTATTGGACAAGGTTATTTCTGAAAATGAATGTGGAATAAATTCAAATATATAATTTTATATCTTCTAGATAGCAAAACTTTACATTTATCAATAAAAGTGGGGTATTAATAGAATGTTTTGGTCGATAAACGTCATTGTGAGAAAGCTGCAAGTAGTGTGGAGAAAAGCCAATGGCGGTCTGTATAAGAGGTCTGCACATGCTGTGGAATGCTATGGTCTTCTGACAGGTTGCAATCAAGTATGTTATTTTTAAAACAGATATAGCAAAAGGCTATATCCGGAAAGCATCACACCTGTCCACATTTTATGGTGAAAACCATTACATATTCATTGAAATTTGTTATTATCTAATTTACCATGTTTGAAAACATGCTATGTTTTCACGTGTACTTTCACGTGTTAAAACTGATTTTCAATTAATGTAACTGAACAAGCTTGTATATGCAGTCAGATTGTGGAGATCATTTCATTTTTTGAAACTCAAATTTGCCAGCTTTAAGAAATATTTCCCAAAATTAAGATTCATGCCAAAACACTTTGACACAAATTGCAAGTACTTAATACAGTGTATGTCTTGAAAATATGTGTATGTCACTGATATCTACTAGGACTGCGTCCAGCTCATTTCAAGCTCTTTAAGACAAACACAGCCTCAAAGTGATCTACTCATACATGCCTATGGGTCAATGGATGGTAACTATTCTCCACTAATGTGCAATTACACACAGAATTTGTTCACTGTTTAAGTGTTTTTTATCCTTGACTTTATTATTAAACGACTTTATTATTAAACTTTGAGCTGTGATGTACTCTCACCATCCTGTTTAACCCTAGAATGTCTGCTGCATTCCCTGCCTCTATTTTTATACAAGCCGAGATAGACCTGATTGGCTGTACTATATCATATGATATATGTCTGGAAGCACACAAAGTCATATGAGTCTTCCATGGGTACTCTTTTGCAATGTGTTACATAGTAGCAATTATTTTGTAAAATAGCAGCAGCTAAAATTCCCAATTCAACAAGGATTAGATTTGCATCTAATCAATTCACTAATCTGTAACAGATTGTTATGTTCCAGATATACTTAGATCTGAATCTGTCATTAACACGTAACTAGTTTTTAGACTGTTATCCAATGTTCTACTTTTGGTTTTAACTTTTACATAAGATAACATATTTTGATAATAATCACTACAAAATAGAGATTACCAAAAAAGTACTAAACTGAACTCTGCACGTTTGTTCTCATTGCACTTTGGAAGAAGTTGCCTCAAAAGTATACTATAGGCCCCTTAAGATTTGGAGTAAGGAAGCAGGTTTTATCAAAAACTGACTTTATTGGCCTTGAGGGATATCTTGCAAAACAAACAAAAGCAGATTTCTTCAGCAATAAAACATTTTTTTTTCTTTGAAAGCAAAACAGCAGCAGTCCTTATAGCACTTTCCCTTGTGGCCAGCACGCACTGTAGTACAAACTGTATCCAACTTCACAGGAGACAGGCAGCAGTTATGTATGTTCTTTTAAACTGGTTCCGTGCTCAGCAAATTGAAGTTCCTGTTGACTTGAAAATACTGATTAAAATGTATTCTTAAAAACACTCAGAAGGTAAGTTCCTGGCATATCTTCCCTTTCAAGAGTCAAAGAAACATTTGCTTCTAATTTTATTCATTACAATCTGCAAAATAGTACATTCCATTAAAATTGTTTTCCTTTATCCTCCATGATTATCTTCAATGAAGTCCTAATTATTAATTTCTGACCCAAATTAAACACATAAAAGCAATAGTGCTGTGATTTTTTTTGTTGAATCTACAAAATTGAACACATTCAAGCTTCACGTTCCCCAGATTTCCCTGAAATAATGAAACTTTAGTATATTGAGACTTAACATACTGTATGTGTTACTGTAATATCCATATAACTTTGAATGATCCTACATAATCTACTGTATCTAAATTCAAAGATTATGACCACAGTATTATAAGGGAAATGTAAAAGTTAGTAACTACAAGGAGGAAAAGTCTAGGATTAGTGGGTTGAAGGAGGTGTTTTGTAGGGACCCCAGATGAAAGAACTCGGTGAATAGTGGATAAAGGTGAGAGGGTGAGGTGATTAGTTGACCATCTAGGGATCTAGGAAAAAATATTTTTTCCTCCAAACCAGATTTTACATTTAGGGAGTCTATAAAACACCCTTGCTTTCAGTTCCATTGAAAAGAAAGGGAAACCTAAACATTATATTAGAGATTTACAAGATTTCAGAGAAACAAAGCATATCTATGTCTGAGCAACAGGACAATTAAACGTGTAGAGCCATACTTATCATCATCCGACAAGGAGATCTCCAACTTAGAGTATTGTATCATAGTAGAATCCATCGGACCTACCTGAGGGGTCACAGTGGAGGAAAAGGGAGGGGCAGAGTCAAAGTTACATAGTTGCATAGGTTGAAAAAAGACCTAGGTGCATCAAGGTCAACCTTTCTCCACCAATTGTACACTTTGGAACTAATTTAACTATAACCAACAATGTTATGTGTATCAAGGAAATCATCCAGCATTTTTTAAAAGTTGTTATAGCGTCTGCCCTTACTACCTCCTGTGATAGGGTATTCCACAGTCTGGCTGCTCTAACGGTAAAGAACCCTTTCATGTTTAGCTATCAGAATCGCCTTTCTTCCATTTGTAATGAGTGCCCCCAGTCCTCAGTATGGTCTTTGGAAGGAATAAGTCATGTGCCAGTGTTTTGCACTGGTCACACATATATTTATACATGTAAATGTGATCCCTTTCTGAAGTGTCTTTTTTCTAAGCTAAACTGTCAGGATCCAGGCCGGGATTTATTTCTTGTTATTTTCTCTCCGGTCTGGTAATGCGGGGGTTAACCTTCTCTGCCTCATTTTGAGTTCTGTGTGGCTATTTCAGTCTGCTGTGGCCTGCAGACCAATGTCAGTGATAGTTCATGCTCCCAGGCTAGAGCAGCTGACCCCTTGATACCGTGTATTGTCCTCTGCCAGTGTACTCTTTTTCTGTGACTTCACTTCCCTGCCTCCCCGCTTTGTCTTAGTGTTCCCTCCCTGTTCTTGAACCTCTTGGTATGTGACCCGGCTTGCCTTCTGACCTGTTTCACTGTCTCTCGTCTTGGTTATATCTGCTCCCATCTAGCTCGGACTTCTGGCTTGTATTTGACAATGTGTATTGCTGTGACCCCTTGTACTTCTTGTCCTGACGGTTTCTGACTCAGCTCGTCTGACCACTCTTTCGCCACTTGGTGGCACTTGTGCTGCTTCTCAATGTGTTACACTGTGTGTGCAACCTCTCTTCCCTTACCAGCGTCCCCTGATGGAGGTTGCGCTATACTGCACCGCAGCAGCATTACATAAACAAGCCCAAATTTTTCAACCTCTCCTCATATGAGAGGTCTTCCATCTTTTGTAATAATCTAGTTGCCCATCTTTGAACTGATTCTAACTTCTGAATATTGTTTATGAAATGTGGAGTCCAAAACTGGATCCCATATTCTAGATGTGGCCTCACCAGTGATTTATAAAGAAGCAATAATATATTGGAATCACTGAATTTTAGCTTTGTTTTTATAATCCTAAAATTTTGTTTGCTTTTGACATTGAGTACTGCTGCTCAGCTTACTTGTAACGAGAATACCCAAGTTCTTCTCCTGTTCTGTAGTCCTGAGTATACTCCCATTTAATGTACCGTATATACTTGAGTATAAGCCGACCCGAGTATAAGCCGGCCCCCCTAATTTTGCAACAAAAAATTGGGAAAACTTATTGACTTGAGTATAAGCATAGGGTGGAAAATGCAGCAGCTACTGGTAAATGTCAAAAATAAAAACAGATACCAATAAAAGTAAAATTAATTGAGACATCAGTAGGTTAAGTGTTTTTGAATATCCATATTGAATCAGGAGACCCATATAATGCTCCATACAGTTCATGATGGGCCCCATAAGATGCTCCATACAAAATATGCCCCATATAATGCTGCACAAATGCTGATCATTGCCCCATAAGATGCTCCATATAACAATGTGCCACATATAATGCTCCATACAGTTCATTATGGCTCCATAAGATGCTTCATATACAAATATGCCCCGTATAATGCTCCATACAGTTCTTTATGGCCCCAGAAGCTTATCTATATACAAAAATGTCCCATATAATGCTCCATGCCGCCCTTTATGGCCCCATAGATGCCCCATATAATGCTCCATGCAGTTCTTTATGGCCCCATAGATGCCCCATATAATGTTCCATGCAGTTCTTTATGGCCCCATAGATGCCCCATATAATACTCCATGCAGTTCTTTATGGCCCCACATAATGCTCCATGCAGTTCTTTATGGCCCCATATAATGCTCCATGCAGTTCTTTATGGCCCCATATGTTAGGGTTCGAGTTCCCGTCTCTGCACAGGGGGAATCTCGGGCCATCTCCGCTGCAGTCTCCCATTCTTCTCCTGCCGCAGTGGAGTCTTCTCAGCGGAGACGTCGGTCCCAGCGTCTCGCTCAGTCTTACTCTGTACAGAGAGTTACTGCTGCTTTTCCTGCTTCTGCCATTGAAGTCAGTGCTGGGCAGCGGCGAGCAGATGCTTCTGGGACTAAGTCCTGCTTTTCTCGTTCTGAGCATGCCCAGAGTAAGATCTCTCAGTGGAGATCAAGGGTCACATGATCAGACACTGCAGCTAAGATCCTGTAGGTGCTCACGCTCTGTGGCAGCCTCTCATTGGTCCTTTCTGGAAGGTCCTGTACGTGCTGCAACTATTTAAGGCTCACATGGCCGCACGGCCATGCGCTAGTATTGCTCTTTATTTATGTACTTTGTGCCAGTGTGGTCTTGTATGAGTGTGTTCAGGGACCCAGCTGAAATAAGCCCCTAGAATGCTGGCACCTCCGGCGAGGAGTTTGTATGCTTGGGTATTCAGGGACCTGGCCGAAATAAGCCCCTAGAATGCTGGCACCTCCGGCGAGGAGTTTCATGTGCATGCATGACCATTGACTGCTCTTGTTTAGGCAGTTAGCCTGTGCCTCTGTGGAGTCTAACAGGGCGTAGTGCTTTGAGTTCACGGCTGCTCTGTGAAGTAACAGAGTTAGCTAACACCGCCATTTAGTTCCGCTATTTGCTAGCAGCAGGTTCTCCTGCACGGTGGACCCCGGGCTAGCGAACGCATCATTCATAATAAAATCTATATATTAATTTGGTGCGTTCCGCTAGCCCTAACACCATAGATGTCCCATATAATGCTCCATGCAGTTCTTTATGGCCCCATAGATGCCCCATATAATGCTCCATGCAGTTCTTTATGGCCCCATATAATGCTCCATGCAGTTCTTTATGGCTCCATATAATGCTCCATGCAGTTCTTTATGGCCCAATATAATGCTCCATGCAGTTCTTTATGGCCCCATATAATGCTCCATGCAGTTCTTTATGGCCCCACAGATGCTCCATATAATGCTCCATACAGTTCATTATGGCCCCATAGATGCTCCATATAACAATGTGCCACATGTAATGCTGCTGCTGCTGCACTAAAAAAAAATGACATACTCACCTCTCGTTGCTGCCTGCTGCTCCTCAGCGTCCTGTCTCTCCACACTGGCTGTTCAGGCAGAGGGCGGCGCGCACACTAATACGTCATCGTGCCCTCTGACCTGAACAGTCAGTGCAGAGGACCCGGAAGATGGAGCATTGGTGGAACGTGGAAAGGTGAATATGAAGTACTCACCTGCTCCCGGCGCTCCTGACGCAGTCCCTGCTCCTCCCACGGTCTCCGGGCACAGCAGCTTTTTCCCCTGTTCAGCGGTCACTGGTACCGCTCATTACAGTAATGAATATGCGGCTCCACCCCTATGGGAGTGGAGTCCATATTCATTACTTTAATGAGCGGTACCCGTGACCGCTGACAGAGAAGAAGCTGCCACGCCCAGAGACCGTGGGACGTACAGGGACTGCGTCAGGAGCGCCGGGAGCAGGTGAGTATTTGACAGTCATCTCTCCCCCTCACCCGCCAACCATGACTCGAGTATAAGCTGAGAGGGACACTTTCAGCCCATTTTTTTGGGCTGAAAATCTCGGCTTATACTCGAGTATATATGGTATATTCAGCATTAAGATTACTCCATCCTAGGTGCATTAATTTACATTAATCTACATTAAATCTCATTTGCCAAGTGTTTGCCCATTCGGTCACCTTATTCAGATCGATTTGCAATATTGTAATGTCAAGGTCAGATTTCAATATCCTACATAGTTTGGTGTCATCAGCAAAGACTGACACTTTACTCTCAATCCCATCCACAATGTCATTAATAAAAAGGTTAAAAAGAATCGGTCCTAGCACATTTCCATGCGGTATCCCACTGCTGACTATATCCCATTTATAGAATGTACCATTTATGACAACTCTTTGTTTCCTGTCACTTAGCCAATTCCTTACCCATCTGCATATAGTCTCCCCCAGTCCTTGCTTCTGCAGCTTATGTATAAGGCTAATATGGGGAACTGTATCAAATGCCTTGGAAAGTCCAGATAAATCACATCAGCCGCATTATCTACATCCAAATTTACACTTACTTTGTCATAGAAACACAGCACGCTGCATTGATGCAGTGATTGGTGCAGAAGAAGCCCCGACCAGGTATTGAGGGCATTTTCTGAATAATCATTTCAGTAGGCCAATATTTATGATTTTAAAATCATTTCCCACAACCGCATCCAAGACTTCTCCTCTGCTTCCAGCATATTCTGGAACTCTCTACCCCAACACATCAGACTCTCGCCTACCATAGAAACCTTCAAAAAGAACCTGAAGACTCACCTCTTCTGACAAGCCTACAACCTGCAGTGATCCTCAGTCTACTGAACTGTCGCACAACCAGCTCTACCCTTTCCCAGTGTATCCTCACCCATCTTCTATAGACTATGAACCCTCGTGGGCAGGGTCCTCCCTCCTTCTGTACCTGTTAGTGCCTTGTTTTTTTGCTCTTGTTTATTGTATTTGTCTATATTTGCCCCCTTTTTCACATGTAAAGCACCATGGAATAAATGGCGCTATAAAAAAAGAATAATAATAATAATAGTAATAATAATAATAATGTCAGTTTGACACGACTTATTCTCCATGAATCCATGCTGGTTGTCAATTATTATATTATCTATAATATATTTCTTCAGGTCATCTCTTATAATGCCCTAAAAAATTTTGCACACTACTGATGTCAGGCTTACCGGATGGTAATTGCCTGGATATACCTTCTTACTATTGATGAGCGAGCAAAAAAATGCTCGGGTTGAGCAAATTTGAATGTTCGGGTGCTCGACCCGAGCAACGAGCACAATGTGAGTCTATGAGAGGGTCTAAAACAGCGGATATCATTGGGAACATAGCTCAAATGACATGGGAACCTCATGGGAAAGACCCCTGGAAGCATTTTTGACTCCCAGGTCACTGCTGTGAACAATGTTGTCCGAATCTTATGCCACTTTTACAGACTCACAAAAAACATACAAAAACAAAACAAAAATGGGTTTTCCTGGGAAATATGTTAAGGAACATCCTTTCCAGACTAATAACTTGTATATAAGGCAAAATAAATAACTAAAAACAAAAATGCTCCTCCACACTTTGGGCTATGTTTACATGTAGCGTTTTTGATGCATTTTTCAACTTTAACATTTCTTTCAACCAAGACAAATGCATTCACTGGGAAATGTAATTTTAACATTTTACGACTTTAGCTGGCCATGTGGTGTGTGACACATCCGGTTTAATTTATGAAGGAGGGATGTTGTGAATTCTGTTCTTGGGCTCCCTCCGGTGGTTATGAGTGGTAGCGCTGCTGTCTGTCCTTCACAGCAGTTGTCAAGTGTGTGCACTCTGGACTGGGCTATTTAGTCTGGCCTCACCCTTTGGTCAGTGCCAGTTGTCCATTGTATTCTGGAGGATTCACATCCCTTCATGGTTTCTCCTGCTTCCTGGTCTTTTCACCAAGCTAAGTCTGCTTGTTTTTGCAGCCCACATTTTGTGGGCCTCATTGTTCAGTGCATTTCATGTTTTTTCTTGTCTAGCTTAATCTGTGTAAGGATTTATGCAGTCAAGCTGGAATCTCTGGAGAGGCAGATATACCCTCTATATCTTTAGTTAGATGTGGAGTTTTGTATTTTCTGTGGTGGATATTTTCCTAGTATTTTAATACTGACCGCATAGTTCTCTGTCCTATCTTTCCTATTTAGCTAGATTGGCCTCCTTTGCTAAATCCTGTTTTCAGCCTGTGTATGTTTCTTCCTCTCCTCTCACAGTCAATATTTGTGGGGGGCTGCCTATCCTTTGGGAATTTTCTCTGAGGCGAGATAGTTTTCCCTTTTCTATCTATAGGGTTAATTAGTCCTCCGGCTGTGTCGAGGTGTCTAGGATCAGTAGGTACATCCCACGGCTACTTCTAGTTGCGGTGTTGAGTTCAGGGTCCGCGGTCAGTATAGATACCACCTTCTCCAGAGTACGTCCAATGTTACTCCTGGGCCACCAGATCATAACAGTACAACTGGCCAACAATGAGTTAACTGCATCTCAGAAGAAGGGAAAGAAAGTGCTGAGCCATTTTTTTTCTGTACTCTGTTGTTTTTTTTCCCTCTTTACCTCTGGGTGGTTCAGGAGTTTGGCGCTTACATGGATGTTCAGGGACTTGCTTCTCGTGTGCAGCTTTAGAGCCTAGAATTCCAACTCCTGATCTGTTTTTTGGGGACAGGTCTAAATTTCTGAGCTTTAAAAATAACTATAAACTGTTTTTTGCTCTTGAGCCACGTTCCTCTGGTGATCCCATCCAGCAGGTTAAAATTGTCATATCTCTGTTGCGTGGTGACCCCCAGGATTGGGCATTTGCCCTGGAACCTGGGAATCCGGCGTTGCTTAATGTAGACACCTTTTTTCAGGCGCTTGGGTTATTGTATGATGAACCTAACTCGGTAGAGCATGCTGAGAAAACCTTGTTGGCCCTGTGTCAGGGTTAATAAGTGGCAGAATTATATTGCCAGAAATTTAGAAAATGGTCTGTGTTGACTAAATGGAATGAGGATGCTTTGGCGGCAATTTTCAGAAAGGGTCTTTCTGAATCCGTTAAAGATGTTATGGTGGGGTTCCCCTCGCCTGCTGGTTTGAGTGATTCTATGTCCCTGGCCATTCAAATCGATCGGCGCTTGTGTGAGCGCAGAGTTGTGCACACTATGGCGTTGTCTTCCGAGCGGAGTCCTGAGCCTATGCAATGTGATAGGATTGTGTCTAGAGCTGAACGACAAGGATTCAGACGTCAGAATGGGTTGTGTTTTTACTGCGGCGATTCTGCTCATGTTATTTCTGATTGCCCTAAGCGTGTCAAGAGACTCGCTAGTTCTGTTACCATCAGTACTGTACAACCAAAATTTCTGTTATCTGTGACCCTGATCTGCTCGTTATCGTCATTTTCTGTCATGGCATTTGTGGATTCAGGCGCTGCTTTAAATTTAATGCACTTAGAATTTGCCAGACGTTGTGGGTTTCCCTTACAGCCTTTGCAGAGTCCTATCTGTTGTGGATTCTGTTTGTGGGCTCCCTCTGGTGGTTACTGCTGGTACTGGGTGACTTTGGTAGGTTGCGGCCTTTGGTTTTCACCTGTTCATCAGAGGCTGGGTGTTTCCTATTTTACCTGGCCTTTCTGTCATTCCCTTGCCGGCTATCAATGTATTCAGATGTGCTCTGTTTGGTTCCTGCCTACCTGCTCCCAGATCTTTCAGGATAAGCTAAGTGCTGATTTTCAGTTGTTTGGTTTTTTGTCCAGCTTGCTTATTATGTCTCTATGCTAGCTGGTAGCTCTAGTGGACTGAGGTTCTCCCCATGTGCCATGAGTTGGCACATGGGTTCTTGTAATCTCAGGATGGTTTTTTTGATAAGGGTTTTTTGCTGACCGCTCAGTCCCCTTTTGTATCTTTCTGCTTTCTAGTTTACAGCGGGCCTCAATTTGCTAAAGCTATATATATCATCTCTATGTGTGTGCCTTCCTCTCATTTCACCGTCAATACATGTGAGGGGGCAACTATATCTTTTGGGGTTCATTCCTCTGGAGGCAAGTGAGGTCTTATTTTCTCTGCAGTACTAGTTAGCTCTTAGGCTGGTGTGTGGCGTCTAGAACCAACGTAGGCACGCTCCCTGGCTATCTCTAGTTGCGTTTGTCAGGCGTAGGGCAGCGGTCAGCCCAGGTTCCATCACCCTAGAGCTCGTCCGTTATTTATTTGTACTTTGCTTGTCCTGTGCTATCCCTAGCCATTGGGGATTCATGACAGTATAGCCGGAACACAAAGTGTTAATTGTTTGGGCTGAAGCAGGAGAAAAAGAAGTGTTTAAGGAAAATTTTTTTTTTTTTTCCCTTCAGAGTTTTGCTGCCTAGCCCTTAATTGCTGTCTAGCTGCTTCTTACCTCCTCTTAACCCTTGAATGGCTCTGATCTTAGCTGTTTAACATGGATGTCCAGAGTTTGGCTTCCAGCCTGAGTAATCTCGCGGCAAAAGTTCAAAACATACAGGATTTTGTTGTTCACACTCCCATGTCTGAACCTAGAATTCCTATTCCAGAGTTCTTTTCTGGAGATAGATCTACCTTCCTGAATTTCAGGAACAATTGTAAATTGTTTCTTTCTTTAAAATCTCGCTCCTCTGGAGACCCTGCTCAACAGGTCAAGATTGTAATATCTTTCCTGCAGGGCGACCCTCAGAATTGGGCATTTGCATTGGCACCAGGGAATCCTGCATTGCTCAGTGTGGATGCGTTTTTTCTGGCACTGGGATTGCTCTATGAGGAACCTAACCTGGAGATTCAGGCTGAAAAGGCTTTATTAGCCCTCTCTCAGGGGCATGATGAAGCGGAAATATATTGTCAAAAATTTCGGAAATGGTCGGTGCTTACTCAGTGGAATGAGTGCGCCCTGGCTGCAAACTTCAGAAATGGTCTTTCTGAGGCCATTAAGGATATTATGGTGGGGTTCCCTACGCCTACAGGTCTGAATGAGTCTATGGCTATGGCCATTCAGATTGATCGGCGTTTACGGGAGCGCAAACCCGTGCACCAGTTGGCGGTGTCTTCTGAACAGGCACCTGAGACTATGCAATGTGATAGAATTCAGTCCAGAAGTGAACGGCAAAATTATAGGCGGAAAAATGGATTGTGTTTTTATTGTGGTGATTCGCTTCCTTGTACTGTATAATTTACATGATGTACTAGTGCTTGGTCTGCCATGGTTACAAACTCATAATCCTGTCCTGGACTGGAAAACAATGTCTGTGTTAAGCTGGGGATGTCAGGGGGTTCATGGTGATGCACCTCCGATTTCAATCGCTTCATCTACTCCTTCTGAGATCCCTGCGTTTTTGTATGACTATAGGGATGTTTTTGAGGAGCCTAAGCTCAATTCGCTCCCTCCTCATAGAGAGTGTGACTGTGCTATAGAATTGATTCCTGGCAGTAAGTTCCCTAAGGGTCGTTTATTTAATCTGTCACTGTCAGAGCATACTGCTATGCGGAATTATATTAAGGAGTCCTTGGAAAAGGGACATATTCGTCCATCTTCGTCCCCTCTGGGAGCAGGTTTTTTTTTCGTGGCAAAAAAAGATGGTTCCCTGAGGCCTTGTATAGATTATCGCCTTCTGAATAAGATTACAGTCAAATATCAGTATCCATTGCCATTATTAACTGATTTGTTTGCTCGCATTAAGGGGGCTAGGTGGTTCACTAAGATAGATCTTCGCGGTGCGTATAATCTGGTGCGGATAAAACAGGGTGATGAGTGGAAAACCGCATTTAATACGCCTGAGGGCCATTTTGAGTATTTGGTAATGCCTTTTGGACTCTCCAATGCTCCGTCAGTCTTTCAGTCCTTTATGCACAATATTTTCCGTGAATATCTGGATAAGTTTATGATTGTGTATTTGGATGATATTTTGGTGTTTTCTGATGACTGGGAGTCTCATGTTCTACAGGTCAGGAAGGTGTTTCAGGTTCTGCGGGCCAATTCTCTGTTTGTGAAGGGCTCAAAGTGTCTCTTCGGAGTCCAGAAGATTTCTTTTTTGGGGTACATTTTTTCTCCTTCTACTATTGAGATGGATCCCGTCAAGGTTCAGGCTATTTGTGACTGGACACAACCTACATCTGTTAAGAGTCTTCAGAAGTTCTTGGGGTTTGCTAATTTTTATCGTCGGTTCATTGCTAATTTTTCCAGTATTGTTAAACCTTTGACTGATTTGACTAAAAAGGGTGCTGATGTTGCTGATTGGTCTCCTGCGGCTGTGGAGGCCTTTCAGGAACTTAAGCGCCGGTTTTCTTCTGCTCCTGTGTTGTGTCAACCAGATGTTTCACTTCCTTTTCAGGTTGAGGTTGATGCTTCCGAGATTGGAGCGGGGGCGGTTTTGTCACAGAGAAGTTCTAATGGCTCGGTGATGAAGCCATGTGCATTCTTCTCTAGAAAATTCTCGCCTGCCGAGCGCAATTATGATGTGGGTAATCGGGAGCTTTTGGCCATGAAGTGGGCATTTGAGGAGTGGCGTCATTGGCTTGAGGGTGCTAAACATCGTGTGGTGGTCTTGACTGATCACAAGAATCTCATTTACCTTGAGTCTGCCAGGCGTTTGAATCCTAGACAGGCTCGTTGGTCGTTGTTTTTTTCTCGTTTCAATTTCGTGGTTTCATACCTGCCAGGTTCAAAGAATGTGAAGGCAGATGCTCCTTCCAGGAGTTTTGTGCCTGACTCTCCTGGAGACTCTGGGCCTACTGGTATCCTTAGGGATGGGGTAATATTGTCCGCCGTATCCCCAGACTTGCGACGTGCATTGCAGGAGTTTCAGGTGGATAAACCGGATCGTTGTCCCCCAGAAAGACTGTTTGTCCCGGATGATTGGACCAGTAGAGTCATCTCCGAGGTCCATTCTTCTGTGTTGGCTGGTCATCCTGGAATATTTGGTACTAGAGACTTGGTGGCCAGGTCTTTTTGGTGGCCTTCCTTGTCTAGGGATGTGCGTACCTTTGTGCAGTCTTGTGAAGTGTGTGCTCGAGCTAAGCCTTGCTGTTCTCGGGCCAGTGGGTTGTTGTTATCCTTGCCCATCCCGAAGAGGCCTTGGACGCACATTTCCATGGATTTTATTTCTGATCTCCCGGTTTCACAGAAAATGTCCGTTATCTGGGTTGTGTGTGACCGCTTTTCTAAGATGGTTCATTTGGTGCCCTTGCCTAAGTTGCCCTCCTCCTCTGAGTTGGTCCCTTTATTTTTTCAGAACGTGGTTCGTTTGCATGGGATTCCGGAGAATATCGTTTCTGACATGGGATCCCAGTTTGTGTCTAGATTTTGTCGGACGTTTTGTGCCAAGATGGGCATTGATTTGTCTTTCTCGTCTGCATTCCATCCTCAGACGAATGGCCAGACGGAGCGAACTAATTAGACCTTGGAAACTTATTTGAGGTGTTTTGTTTCTGCTGATCAAGATGACTGGGTTGCTTTTTTGCCACTGGCCGAATTTGCTCTTAATAATTGGGCTAGTTCTGCCACGTTGGTCTCTCCTTTTTTTTGTAATTCGGGGTTTCATCCTCGTTTTTCCTCTGGTCAGGTGGAGTCTTCGGATTGTCCTGGAGTGGACGTGGTGGTGGACAGGCTACATCAGATTTGGAATCAGGTGGTGGACAATTTGAAGTTATCTCAGGAGAAGACTCAGCAGTTTGCTAATCGCCGTCGCCGCGTGGGTCCCCGACTTCTTGTTGGGGATTTGGTGTGGTTGTCTTCTCGTTTTGTCCCTATGAAGGTCTCTTCTCCTAAGTTCAAGCCTCGGTTCATCGGTCCTTATAGGATCTCGGAGATTCTTAACCCTGTATCTTTTCATTTGGATCTCCCAGCATCGTTTGCTATTCATAATGTGTTCCATCGGTCGTTGTTGCGGAGGTATGAGGTGCCCGTTGTTCCTTCGGTTGAGCCTCCTGCTCCGGTGCTGGTGGAGGGAGAATTGGAGTATGTTGTTGAGAAGATCTTGGATTCTCGTGTTTCCAGACGCGAACTCCAGTATTTGGTTAAGTGGAAGGGTTATGGTCAGGAGGATAATTCCTGGGTGGTCGCCTCCGATGTTCATGCGACTGATTTGGTCCGCGCCTTCCATAGAGCTCACCCTGATCGCCCTGGGGGTTCTCGTGAGGGTTCGGTGACCCCTCCTCAAGGGGGGGGTACTGTTGTGGATTCTGTTTGTGGGCTCCCTCTGGTGGTTACTGCTGGTACTGGGTGACTTTGGTGGGTTGCGGCCTTTGGTTTCCACCTGTCCATCAGAGGCTGGGTGTTTCCTATTTTACCTGGCCTTTCTGTCATTCCCTTGCCGGCTATCAATGTATTCAGATGTGCTCTGTTTGGTTCCTGCCTACCTGCTCCCAGATCTTTCAGGATAAGCTAAGTGCTGATTTTCAGTTGTTTGGTTTTTTGTCCAGCTTGCTTATTATGTCTCTATGCTAGCTGGTAGCTCTAGTGGACTGAGGTTCTCCCCATGTGCCATGAGTTGGCACATGGGTTCTTGTAATCTCAGGATGGTTTTTTTGATAAGGGTTTTTTGCTGACCGCTCAGTCCCTTTTTGTATCTTTCTGCTTTCTAGTTTACAGCGGGCCTCAATTTGCTAAAGCTATATATATCATCTCTATGTGTGTGCCTTCCTCTCATTTCACCATCAATACATGTGAGGGGGCAACTATATCTTTTGGGGTTCATTCCTCTGGAGGCAAGTGAGGTCTTATTTTCTCTGCAGTACTAGTTAGCTCTTAGGCTGGTGCGTGGCGTCTAGAACCAACGTAGGCACGCTCCCTGGCTATCTCTAGTTGCGTTTGTCAGGCGTAGGGCAGCGGTCAGCCCAGGTTCCATCACCCTAGAGCTCGTCCATTATTTCTTTGTACTTTGCTTGTCCTGTGCTATCCCTAGCCATTGGGGATTCATGACACCTATCCCTTTGAGGGGTATTGATGCTACACCATTGGCTAAAAATAAACCTCAGTTTTGGACACAGTTAACCATGTGCATGGCGCCAGCCCATCAGGAAGATTGTCGTTTTCTGGTGTTGCATAATCTGCATGATGTTATTGTGCTGGGTTTCCCATGGTTACAGGTGCATAATCCGGTATTAGATTGGAAATCTATGTCTGTGACTAGTTGGGGTTGTCAGGGGGTTCATGGTGACGTTCCTTTGATGTCAATTTCCTCCTCCCCCTCTTCTGAAGTTCCTGAGTTTTTGTCAGATTTCCAGGATGTATTTGATGAGCCCAAGTCCAGTTCCCTTCCACCGCATAGGGACTGTGATTGTGCTATTGACTTGATTCCAGGCTGTAAGTTCCCTAAGGGCCGACTTTTCAACCTGTCTGTGCCAGAACATGCCGCCATGCAGAGTTATGTTAAGGAGTCTTTGGAGAAGGGGCATATTCGGCCATCTTCTTCTCCATTGGGAGCAGGTTTCTTTTTTGTTGCCAAGAAGGATGGCTCCTTGAGACCCTGTATTGATTATCAAATTCCAATACCCTTTGCCTTTGCTCTCTGATTTGTTGGCCAGGATTATGGGTGCTAGTTGGTTTACTAAGATTGACCTTCGAGGGGCATATACTCTTGTTCGTATTAAGCAGGGCGACGAATGGAAAACTGCGATCAATACGCCCGAGGGCCATTTTGAATATCTTGTGATGCCATTCGGACTCTCTAATGCTCCATCTGTGTTTCAGTCCTTCATGCATGATATATTTTGGAATTATCTTGATAAATTCATGACTGTATATTTGGATGATATTTTGATTTTTTCAGATGATTGGGAGTCTCATGTGAAACAAGTCAGGATGGTATTTCAGATCCTTCGTGATAATGCCTTGTTTGTGAAGGGGTCTAAGTGCCTCTTTGGAGTACAGAAGGTTTCTTTTTTGGGCTTCATTTTTTCTCCCTCATCTATAGAAATGGATCCAGTTAAGGTTCAGGCCATTCATGATTGGATCCAGCCCACATCCGTGAAGAGCCTTCAGAAATTTTTGGGCTTTGCTAATTTTTATCGCCGTTTCATTGCCAACTTCTCAAGTGTGGTTAAACCCCTGACCGATTTGACGAAGAAAGGTGCTGATGTGACGAATTGGTCCTCTGCGGCCGTTTCTGCCTTTCAGGAGCTTAAACGCCGATTTACTTCTGCCCTTGTGTTGCGTCAGCCGGATGTTTCTCTTCCTTTTCAGATTGAGGTTGACACTTCTGAGATTGGGGCAGGGGCCGTTTTGTCTCAGAGGAATTCTGATGGTTCCTTGATGAAACCGTGTGCCTTCTTCTCTCAAAAATTTTCGCCTGCGGAACGCAATTATGATGTTGGTAATCGTGAGTTGTTGGCTATGAAGTGGGCATTTGAGGAGTGGCGACATTGGCTTGAGGGGGCTAAACACCGTATTGTGGTCTTAACCGATCATAAGAATCTGATTTACCTCGAGTCTGCCAAATGGCTGAATCCTAGACAGGCTTGATGGTCCCTGTTTTTCTCCCATTTTGATTTTGTTGTTTCGTATCTTCCGGGTTCTAAGAATGTTAAGGCTGATGCCCTCTCTAGGAGTTTTTTGCCTGATTCCCCTGGGGTCCGTGAGCCGGTCGGCATTCTGAAGGAGGGGGTGATTCTTTCTGCCATCTCCCCTGATCTACGACGGGTTCTTCAGGAATTTCAGGCTGATAAACCTGACCGCTGTCCAGTGGGGAAACTGTTTGTTCCTGATAGATGGACTAGCAAAGTGATTTCTGAGGTTCACTGTTCTGTGTTGGCTGGCCATCCTGGGATTTTTGGTACCAGAGATTTGGTTGGTAGGTCCTTTTCGTGGCCTTCTTTGTCACGGGATGTGCGTTCTTTTGTGCAGTCCTGTGGGACTTGTGCACGGGCCAAACCTTGCTGCTCACGCGCCAGTGGGTTGCTTTTGCCTTTGCCGGTCCCTGAGAGGCCTTGGACGCATATTTCTGATTTGGCTCCGTTGTTTTTCCAGCATGTGGTTCGTTTGCATGGCATTCCGGAGAATATTGTGTCCAATAGAGGTTCCCAGTTTGTTTCCAGGTTTTGGCAGTCCTTTTGTGCTAGGCTGGGCATTGATTTGTCTTTTTCTTCCGCATTTCATCCTCAGACAAATGGCCAAACCGAGCGAACTAACCAGACTTTGGAAACTTATTTGAGATGCTTTGTGTCTGCCGATCAGGATGATTGGGTGGCTTTCTTGCCATTGGCCGAGTTTGCCCTTAATAATCGGGCTAGTTCTGCTACTTTGGTTTCACCTTTTTTTTGTAATTCTGGGTTTCATCCTTGTTTTTCTTCGGGGCAGGTTGAGCCTTCTGATTGTCCTGGGGTGGACTCTGTGGTTGACAGGTTGCAGCAAATTTGGGCTCATGTTGTGGACAATTTGGTCTTGTCTCAGGAGGAGGCTCAGCGTTTTGCTAACCGTCGGCAGCGTGTGGGTTCCCGGCTTCGGGTTGGGGATTTGGTCTGGTTGTCTTCCCGTCATGTTCCTATGAAGGTTTCTTCACCTAAGTTCAAGCCTCGGTTTATTGGTCCTTATAGGATTTCTGAGATTATCAATCCAATGTCTTTTCGTTTGGCCCTTCCAGCCTTTTTTTCCATCCACAATGTTTTTCATAGATCTTTGTTGCGGAAATATGTGGTACCCATCGTTCCCTCTGTTGATCCTCCTGCCCCGGTGTTGATTGATGGGGAGTTGGAGTATGTTGTTGAGAAGATCTTGGATTCTCGTTTTTCAAGGCGGAGGCTTCAGTATCTTGTCAAGTGGAAGGGTTATGGCCAGGAGGATAATTCTTGGGTTGTTGCCTCCGATGTTCATGCTGAGGATTTGGTTCGTGCCTTTCATTTGGCTCGTCTGGATCGGTCTGGGGGCTCTGGTGAGGGTTCGGTGACCCCTCCTCAAGGGGGGGGTACTGTTGTGAATTCTGCTCTTGGGCTCCCTCCGGTGGTTATAAGTGGTAGCGCTGCTGTCTCTGGATTGCAGCATTCATCAGGTGTGTCCAACTTTTGCAATTCTGACTGGGCTATTTAGTCTTGCTTGACCCTTTAGTCAGTGCCAGTTGTCCATTGTTCCTGGAGGATTCATATCCCTGCCTGGTCTCTCCTGCTTTGCTGTTCATTTCAACAAAGATAAGTTCTGGCCTTGATTTTTGCAGTCCACATGCTGTGGGCCTTATTGTTCAGTTCTTTTCCATGTTTTTGTCTTGTCCAGCTTGGTCTGTATAAGGATTTGTTTAGCCAAGCTGGTATCTCTGGAGATGCAGATATAACCTCCATATCTTTAGTTAGATGTGGAGATTTTGTATTTTCTGTGGTGGATATTTTCTAGTGTTTTAACCCCTTCATGACCCAGCCTATTTTGGCCTTAATGACCTTGCCGTTTTTTGCAATTCTGACCAGTGTCCCTTTATGAGGTAATAACTCAGGAACGCTTCAACGGATCCTAGCGATTCTGAGACTGTTTTTTCGTGACATATTGGGCTTCATGTTAGTGGTAAATTTAGGTCGATAATTTCTGAGTTTATTTGTGAAAAAAATAGAAATTTGGCGAAAATTTTGAAAATTTCGCAATTTTCACAATTTGAATTTTTATTCTGTTAAACCAGAGAGTTATGTGACACAAAATAGTTAATAAATAACGTTTCCCACATGTCTACTTTACATCAGCACAATTTTGGAAACAAATTTTTTTTTTGCTAGGAAGTTATAAGGGTTAAAATTTGACCAGTGATTTCTCATTTTTACAACAAAATTTACAAAACCATTTTTTTTAGGGACCACCTCACATTTGAAGTCATTTTGAGGGTTCTATATGGCTGAAAATACCCAAAAGTGACACCATTCTAAAAACTGCACCCCTCAAGGTTCTCAAAACCACATTCAAGAAGTTTATTAACCCTTTAGGTGTTTCACAGCAGCAGAAGCAACATGGAAGTAAAAAATGAACATTTAACTTTTTAGTCACAAAAATGATCTTTTAGCAACAGTTTTTTTATTTTCCCAAGGGTAAAAGGAGAAACTGGACCACGGACGTTGTTGTCCAATTTGTCCTGAGTATGCTGATACCATATATGTGGGGGTAAACCACTGTTTGGGCGCACGGCAGGGCTCGGAAGGGAAGGAGTGCCATTTGACTTTTTGAATGAAAAATTGGCTCCAATCTTTAGCGGACACCATGTCGCGTTTGGAGAGCCCCCGTGTGCCTAAACATTAGAGCTCCCACACAAGTGACCCCATTTTGGAAACTAGACCCCCCAAGGAACTTATCTAGAAGCATAATGAGCACTTTAAACCCCCAGGTGCTTCACAAATTGATCCGTAAAAATGAAAAAGTACTTTTTTTCACAAAAAAATTATTTTAGCCTCAATTTTTTCATTTTCACATGGGCAACAGGATAAAATGGATCCTAAAATTTGTTGGGCAATTTCTCCTGAGTACACCGATACCTCACATGTGGGGGTAAACCACTGTTTGGGCACATGGTAAGGCTCGGAAGGGAAGGAGCACGATTTGACTTCTTGAATGAAAAATTATCTCCATTGTTAGCGGACACCATGTCGCGTTTGGAAAGCCCCTGTGTGCCTAAACATTGGAGCTCCTCCACAAGTGACCCCATTTTGGAAACTAGACCCCCCAAGGAACTTATCTAGAGGCATAGTGAGCACGTTAAACCCTCATGTGCTTCACAAATTGATCCGCAAAAATGAAAAAGTACTTTTTTTCACACAAAATTTATTTTAGCCTCAATTCTTTCATTTTCACATGGGCAACAGGATAAAAATGGATCCTAAAATTTGTTGGGCAATTTCTCCTGAGTACGCCGATGCCTCATATGTGGGGGTAAACCACTGTTTGGGTGCACGGCAACGCTCGGAAGGGAAGGAGCGCCATTTGACTTTTTGAATGGAAAATTAGCTCCAATCGTTAGCGGACACCATGTCGCGTTTGGAGAGCCCCTGTGTGCCTAAACATTGGAGCTCCCCCACAAATGACCCCATTTTGGAAACTAGACCTCCCACGGAACTAATCTAGATGTGTGGTGAGCACTTTGAACCCCCAAGTGCTTCACAGAAGTTTATACCGCAGAGCCGTGAAAATAAAAAATAATTTTTCTTTCCTCAAAAATGATTTATAGCCCAGAATTTTTTATTTTCCCAAGGATAACAGGAGAAATTGGACCCCAAATGTTGTTGTCCAGTTTGTCCTGAGTACGATGATACCCCATATGTGGGGGTAAACCACTGTTTGGGCGCACGGCAGGGCTCGGAAGGGAAGGCACCTCATTTGGCTTTTTGAATGGAAGATTAGCTCCAATCATTAGCGGACACCATGTCGCGTTTGGAGAGCCCCTGTGTGCCTAAACATTGGAGCTCCCCCTCAAGTGACCCCATTTTGGAAACTAGACCTCCCAAGGAACTAATGTAGATGTGTGGTGAGCACTTTGAACCCCCAAGTGCTTCACAGAAGTTTATAACGCATAGCCATGAAAATAAAAAATAATTTTTCTTTTCTCAAAAATGATTTTTTAGTCCACAATTTTTTATTTTCCCAAGAGTAACAGGAGAAATTGGACCCAAAAAGTTGTTGTCCAGTTTCTCCTGAGTACGCTGATACCCAATATGTGGGGGTAAACCACTGTTTGGGCACAAGTCGGGGCTCGGAAGGGAGGTAGTGACGTTTTGAAATGCAGGCTTTGATGGAGTGGTCTGCGTGCGTCACATTCCATTTCCAGAGCCCCTGATGTGCCTAAACAGTAGAAACCCCCACAAGTGACCCCATTTTGGAAACTAGACCCCCCAAGGAACTTATCTAGATGTATAGTGAGCACTTTGAACCCCCAAGTGCTTCACAGAAGTTTATAACGCAGAGCCGTGAAAATAAAAAATCATTTTTCATTCCTCTAAAATTATGTTTTAGCAAGCAATGTTTTATTTTCGCAAGGGTAACAGGAGAAATAAGACCCCGATAATTGTTGCCCAGTTTGTCCTGAGTATGCTGGTACCCCATATGTGGGGGTAAACCACTGTTTGGGCACACGTCGGGGCTCAGAAGGGAGGGAGCACCATTTGACTTTTTGAACGCAAGATTGGCTGGAATCAATGGTGGCGCCATGTTGCGTTTGGAGACCCCTGATGTGCCTAAACAGTGGAAACCCCTCAATTCTAACTCCAACACTAACCACAACACACCCCTAACCCTAATCCCAACCCTAACCCCAACACACCCCTAACCCTAATCCCAACTCTAGCCATAACCCTAATCACAACCCAACCCCAACACACCCCTAACCACAACCCTAACCCTAATCCCAACCCTAACCCTAATCCCAACCCCAAGCACAACTTTAACCCCAACACACCCCTAACCCTAACCATAACCCTAACCACAAGCCTATTCTTAATCCTATTTCCAACCCTAGCCCTAATTCCAACCCTAACTCTAATTCCAACCCTAACCCTAAGGCTATGTGCCCACGTTGCGGATTCGTGTGAGATTTTTCCGCACCATTTTTGAAAAATCCGCAGGTAAAAGGCACTGCATTTTACCTGCGGATTTACCGCGGATTTCCAGTGTTTTTTATGCGGATTTCACCTGCGGATTCCTATTGAGGAACAGCTGTAAAACGCTGCGAAATCCGCACAGAGAATTGACATACTGCGGAAAATACAGCGCAGCATTTCCGCGCGGTATTTTCCGCACCATTGGCACAGCGGATTTGGTTTTCCATAGGTTTACATGGTACTGTAAACCTGATGGAACACTGCTATGAATCCGCAGTGGCCAATCCGCTGCGGATCCGCAGCCAAATCCGCACAGTGTGCACATAGCCTAATTCTAACGCTAACCCTAGTTCTAACCCTACCCCTACCCCTAACCCTAACCCTAACCCTACCCCTAACCCTAACCCTAACCCTACTCCTAACCCTAACCCTAACCCTAGTTCTAACTCTAACCCTAGTTCTAACCCTAGTGGAAAAAAAAAATATTTTCTTTATTTTATTATTGTCCCTACCTATGGGGGTGATAAAGGGGGGGTCATTTACTATTTTTTTATTTTGATCACTGTGATAAGTTTACCACAGTGATCAAAATGTACATGGAACGCACCTGCCGGGTGGCAGATTCGGCAGGCGCACTGAGCATGCGCCCGCCATTTTGGAAGATGGCGGCGCCCAGGGAGAAGACGGACCGACTTCGGGAGGCTCGGTAAGTATGATGGGGTGGTGGGGGGGTGGATCGGAGCACAGGGGGGGGGATCGGAGGATGGGGGGAGCGGACAGGAGCACGGGGGTGCGGACAGGGGGACGGAGGGGGGTACCGGACAGAACGGAGGACTGGGGAGGAGATAAGGGGCGGTGGGGGGGGGGCAGAACATGATTTCCAGCCATGGCAGATGCTATTGCAGCATCGGCCATGGCTGGATTGCAATATTTCACCATTTTCATAGGTGAAATATTGCAAATTGCTCTGATTGGTTGTTGCACTTTCAACAGCCAATCAGAGCGATTGTAGCCACGTGGGGGCAAAGCCACCCCCCCTGGGCTGAAGTACAACTCCCCCTCTCCCTGCAGATCGGGTGAAATAGGAGTTAACCCTTTCACCCGATCTGCAGGGACGCGATCATTCTTTGACACAGCATATGCGTCACAGGTCAGATTGGCACCGACTTTCATGACGCATACGCTGTGTCACAGGTCGGGAAGGGGTTAATACTGACCGCATAGTACTCTGTCATATCCTTTCTATTTAGCTAGAAGTGGCCTCCTTTGCTAAATTCTGATTTCAGTCTGTGTATGTTTTTTCCCTCTCCTCTCACAGTCAATATTTGTGGGGGGCTGTCTATCCTTTGGGGATTTTCTCTGAGGCAAGATAGTTTTCCTTTTTCTACTTTTCTATCTCTAGGGGTAATTAGTCCTCCGGCTGTGTCGAGATGTCTAGGGAGTGATAGGTACATTCCATGGCTACTTCTAGTTGCGGTGTTAAGTTCAGGGTCTGCGGTCAGTACAGGTACCACCCTCTCTAGAGTACGTCTCATGCTGCTCCTAGACCACCAGATCATAACAGCTGGTCCATCAGGTGTTCCCCTTCCCCAGTCCTCTGCCTCTAGCCAATTTTTTATGGGCTCCTCCCGGCAGCGGCAGAGGGCCACGGACAGGTCACTCATGCCTGAGTTTTTGCACTTGAGCTCGGTCTTGCACGAGGGACTCAAGGCGATGGGTGACCGACTGGATACTGCTATTAGTCATATGAGTACACGTATCCAGGAGGTTACCACAGCCCTTGCCCAAGTGAAAGCCGACCTCCAGAGGCCAGCACATCATTTTTTTAATCAAATAGAACAGGGCATGTCGGAACACCTTTGTCCCGATCTCCAGATTACTGTTATGCAGTCCTGCAATGCTGCTTACGTGCAGGCTATGCAGCAGAGTCGGTATTTTCAGCAGACAGTGGGGGCATTTCCACCTGTGCCCACACTGTCATGCTTTACCTCAATGCCGACCTCTGCTGCATACCAGTGCACGGTCACCTCCATTCCAAGCACTGCGGGACACCACTATAGCACCACCACCATACCGAGTGCAGTAGGACAGCCCACCGCCACCACCATGACAACCGCTGCTCCTGCTTGGACCTCTTCCACTGCCACCACCATGCTGCAGCTGCAGGACCCTGGCCTGGCGTTCCCTGCCACCACAAGAATGCCACTGCCGGACCCTGCCCTGGTGTTACCCGCCACCACAACAATGCCGCTGCCGGACCCTGCCCTGGCGTTCCCCGCCACCACAAGAATGCCACTGCCGGACCCTGCCCTGGTGTTCCCCACCACCACAACAATGCCGCTGCCAGACCCTGCCCTGGCGTTACCCGCCACCACAACAACATTGCCGCTGCAAAGGCACACAGACCGTGTCAGGTCGGCCACCACGGCCAGGCCGATACCAATGAGCTCAACGCAGCTCCCAGGACAGCTGCGCCAACCCAAGAAAGGGAAAGGCAAACCAAAAAAAAACCAATAGCTATCCCTCCCCCCTCACCTCCCAATGTGTCTGTAATATCTGGTTTGTCTCACCCTTCCAGTGTGTCTCAGCCCTCTCATGTGTCTAGCCCAATCCCCGAATTTCCTGACCCCAGTAGTTTTATTGCGCCTTCTCCTGCCACCCCTATGTCTGCGACAGTAAGCCAGACCTCACAGCTCGACACCCCACAATTTCGTCACTCAACCCCAAACAGGCGCAGTTAATTTTATTTCTCTTTTTTGTGTTGTAAAAAATAAAACTGTATTTTGCCCCTATAAGGTTTGGTTAATTGTGTATTTCGCCGCCGGCAACACACACTGTGTGCCAATAACAAAAAATGTGTAGAACACTTTTTTGGGGGCCACCTGCAACCTCCAGTACTTAGTTAGCAGAACACAGAAGCTTTGTGTGTGTTTGGTTTAGAGATATGAGGTTGACCCAAAAAATAACACTTGTATTTTCTCCAAAACCCCTTCTTTCTGTTTACTCTGTGACTTTTTGTCGCACACAGAAGACAAAATGGTGGTAATACACAGCACAACTATACTCAACAGGTCGTGTCTTCACAAAATCATTATTTATGACCCCTGACCTGCTGATTTGAGAAATGCCTTGTATTACCTCCATTTTATCTTCTTTGTACAGTACATATATTTCACACAAAGTGAAGGGACGATGTACGTCATACAAGGCATATCTATACTCAGCAGGACAATTGCCAGAAAAAAAGAATTCAGGAGCCATTTATTTGTGCATCATGAATTCATTATTTCTGACCCCTGACTTGATGACTATAGATCTGTTGTGTAGGCTGCCATCACACTGTCAGTATTTGCTCAGTATTTTACAGCACTATTTGTAAGCCAAAACCTGGAGTGGAACTATGTGAGGAAAAGTTCAATAAACACATATGCACCAATTCAGCATTTAACTACCACTCCTGGTTTTGGCTTACAAATACTGATGTTAAGTACTGAACAAATACTGCGAATGCAACGACACCAAACAGCCATCGTCTCTACAGTCTGCGGCAAATAGCTACTGGTGAACTGAGACAGGACGCAATGACATCAACAACCTAAGCCCAAAAACCCAAAGTGGTTTGTAAAGGAAATAGATAGGAGACATGGTGAAGAAAATAAAACACAATTATTTTATTAGAAAAAACATTATTAACATATAAAACATATAAAACATAACTTTACAGAGCCAGCAGGACATTTTACACCATATTGTCCTGCCATGACACACATCCAATGTCAGAATCAAAAAAGGCAGCAAATTGGTCACGCATGTGGCCTACTTCAACTGTTGACCGCAGCGGGTGATGACGGTAATCAGGCAAAGGGTTTGCAACAGGTTCATCAAGTTCTATGGTGGGTCGCTCCTTAGCCAGAATGAAATTGTGGAGAACCACACAGGCTTTTACCACCTCATCCACTGTCTCCATTTTTAGATTTATGACAGTTGCTAGAATGCGCCATTTGGACACCATAATCCCAAAGGCACACGCTACTGTTCTGCGGGCCCTGGTTAGTCTATAGTTATAGATCCGTTTTGTGCGTTTCAAGTCCCGACTAGTGTTGAGCATTCCGATACCGCAAGTATCGGGTATCGGCCGATATTTGCTGTATCGGAATTCTGATACCGAGTTCCGATATTTTTGTGATATCGGAAACCGGAATCGGAAGTTCCCAGTGTATGGTTGCCAGGGTCTGGAGGAGAGGAGACTCTCCTTCAGGCCCTGGGATCCATATTAATGTAAAAAATAAAGAATTAAAATAAAAAATATGGATATACTCACCCGTCCGGCGGCCCCTGGACCTTACCGATGTAACCGGCAGCCTCCGTTCCTAAGAATGCAGTGAGTTTAGGACCTGAGATGATGTCGCGGCTTGTGATTGGTCGTGTGAGCGGTCACGCGACCAATCACAAGCCGCGATGTCATCGAAGGTCCTTCACTGCTCATTCTTTCTTGAATAGGGCTTCAGGAGATTTTCACTCATCTGAAAGGCCTCATCCCCAACCATTACAAATGGCAGCGGTGGGCCTTGAATGTTGGGGAGAGGTCGTGGCTGTGGAAAATTAAAAGCACCAATGTCCACGGCAAGGAAGAGGCAGTCCGCATCGGCTATTGCCATGAGAACTACTGAAAAATATTTCTTGTAGTTGAAGAACTGTGATCCTGTTCTGGCTGGTTTGATAATCCGGATGTGCTTCCCATCCACCGCACCCAAACAGTTGGGGAAATAACACACAGTCCAAAATTTATCAGCAATTTCCATCCACATGTCCTCTGTGGGTATGGGTATAAATTCTTCACGGAGAATGTTCCACAAAGCCCGGCAGGTGTCAAAAACTATTCCGGACAGAGTGGAAATTCCAAAGCGGTACTGGAAATGGAGGGATGACAAGCTCTCTCCAGTTGCAAGAAATCTGTAAGAAAGAAAAAATAATTTACAAATATGCAAAGAATACATGTCAGACCAGCAATAATTATGACTAGCATTTTTTTAGAATTATTACGTACCTTAAGGTAACCAGGAGACGTTCCTCTGGTGGAATCGCTCTACGGAGCTGTGTGTCCTGTCTCCGGATGGCTCCTTGGACGCGAGCAAGCAAATCCCGGAAAGAGTCTTGTGACATCCTGGTATATTCCGGGAATTTTTCCGGGTTCTCATTGAGCTCTACATACAGGGTGTGATATGCACCATGGCTCTCACGCAGTTTTACAATGGGGTGTTGCCAAAAATGCCTACGCCGTGTCCTTCTCTGTCTTTCACGGTTTCGGTGTTGCTCCCAAGCAAACGCACACACCAGAAAAATCTTGATGCTCAGATCCAGGTTGAAGTAAAAGCTATCCATGTGAAGATCCATCATGTCACAGGATACAGGAGCAAAATCTGAAGATTTCAGCTGTCCTAGGGTCTATATATAGATATCCCATAATACACGCCCTCTGTAGTCCCATTGGCTGTTTCTTGTGATCTAGATTTTTCTCCTGTAAATTTTTTCAACATGCGCAAAAAAAACGCAAAGGCATGAAAAATGCGTAAAAAAGCATGTAAACGCAGCGTTTTAATGCCGCATGCGTTAACCGCATGCGGTTTGAAAATGCTGCGTTTACACGCGTTTTTTGCATTTTTCTTGTCCATGCATTTGCGGATTAAACGCTGCAGATTAAAACGCAAATGTGAAAGTAGCCTGTCTCAATCTTTGCTGCCTTGATTTGCTTTTTACAGAATTTATTTAATTTTCTATATTTATTTAGTGCCTCATCACTACCTACTTGCTTTAATTCTCTAAATGCTTTCTTTTTGTCACTTTTTGTGCCCCTTACAGCTCTATTTAGCCATATTGGTTTCCTCCTATTTCTAGTATGTTTATTCCCATACGGTATATATTGTGCACAGGTCCTATCCAGGATGCTAATAAACGTGTCCAATTTTCTTTGTGTATTTTTATGTCTCAGGATATTGTCCCAGTTAATTGCACCAAGATCATCTCCCATCCGTTGGAAATTTGCCTTCCTGAAGTTTAGTGTCCTTGTAACCCCTCTACTACACATCTTATTAAAGGATACATGAAAACTTATTATTTTGTGATCACTATTACCCAAGTGACCCCCAACCCTAGCAGTGCTCCCCTTCTTGTTGGGTCCTGAACCAGTTGTGAAAGGTAGTTGTCTCTCATAGTTGTCAAAAACCTATTACCTTTGCTGGAACTGCAAGTTTCTGTTCCCCAATGTATTTCAGGGTAGTTGAAGTCCCCCATAATAATGACTTCTCCTTGAGCCGCTGCTTCATCTATTTGCTTTACAAAGATGTTCTCCATTGCTTCCAGTATTTTTAGGGACTTATAACAAACCCCTATCAGTAATTTATTATTTTTTCCCCTCCCCCTATCTCAACCCACAGGGACTCTACATTTTCATTAGATTCACCTGTATTATCATGCAGGATGGGTTTTAAGGACGATTTTACATATAGACACACCCCTCCCCCTCGCTTATCTGTTCGGTCATTTCTGAACAGACTATAGCCCTGCAAGTTAACAGCCCAGTCATGGCTCTCATCCAGCCATGTCTCAGATATCCCCACCATGTCATAATTATGTTCCAACAAAATTAATTCTAATTTGACCATTTTGTTGTCGAAGCTTCTGGCATTAGTATACATGCAGTTTATGTATCTCTCTGTACCTATATTCTTTCTTAAATTATTAACTGTTCTAACCCCACCCCAATGCCACCGCCACCCCCAACTTCTTTATTTGTGCCCAATAACTTTGTGTAACCAATATCTCAAAAGAACTCTAATACAGATTGCAAAATTTTGACTAGACTGAGTTTCATAGGACAACTTTTTAAACCAGTAACATGAAGGTAAGGTTAAAAATATAACTGTCATTACGAAGTCTTCAGTTTTACTCAAGTTACTTGATGCAAAAATTAATACACACCACATAAAAAACAGCTTTACAGTCATGACTGAAAATGCTGGCTCCCTTGAAATTATTCCAGAAAATTAAGAATTTCTCCCAGAAATCTATTGCAACTACACATGTTTTATAATACACGTTTATTTCCTTTGTGTGTATTGAAACAACACAAAAAAATTGTGAAAAAAAAGGCAAATTGGACATAATTTGAAACAAAACCTCAAAAATGTTCAGACCAAAATAGTTGGCATCCTCAACTTTAATATTTGGTTTCTCACCCTTCGGAATAAATGGTGTCAATCAATCGCTTCCTATAACCATTAACAAGCTTCTTACACCTTTCAACTGGAATTTTGGGCCACTTTTCTTTTGCAAACTGCTCCAGGTCTCTCACATTTGAAAGGTGCCTTATCCCAACAGCAATTTTAAGAGCTCTCCATGGGTGTTTAAAAGGATTTACATCTGGACTCATTGCTGGCCACTTCAGAACTCTCCAACGCTTTGTTTTCATCCATTTCTGGGTGATTCTTGAAGTATGTTTGTGGTCATTGTCATGCTGGAAGACCCATGACCTAGGATGCAAAGCAAATTGCGACCCAAAAACCTTTGGTAATCTTCAGATTTCATAATGCTTTGCACTGAGTCAAGGCAGCCAGTGCCAGTGGCAGCAAAACAACCTCAAAACATCCTTGATCCTCTACACTATTTGATTGTAGATACTGTGTTATTTTCTTGGTAGGTCTCAATCCATTTTCTGTGAACAGTACCATGATATGCTTTACAAAAAAGCTGTATCTTGGTCTCATATGTCCACAAGACACTTTCCCAGAACGATTTTGGCTTATTCATGTACATTTTGGCAAACTGCAGTCTAGCTTTTTATGTGTCTGTGTCAGCATTGGGGTCCTCCAGGGTCTCCTGCCATAGTGGTTCATTTAATTCAAATGTCGACGGATAGTTTGCGCTGACACTGATGCACCCTAAGCCTGCAGGAGAGCTTGAAATTCTTTGGGACTTGATTACCCACAATTTTGGAAAGGTACCAACAATTTTGTCCGGCCTATTTTGTAGGCTTTGTGTGAAATTATGTCCAATTTGCCTTTTTTTCTTTGTGTTTTTTTGCATTGTTAAACTACACACAAAGGAAATAAACATATGTACAACAAAACATGTAATTTCCATAATTTTCTGGGAGAAATACTTCATTTCAAGGGTGCCAACACCATTGAAACACAGTCCGGCCATGACTGCATCTAGGATTTTGTATGTCCTCCACAATTTTTAAGGACAACATTACGTTTTATAGGCATGGAATAACAAGTCGGCATCATATTGCAACATCTATCATTTTTAATTCTTCAAGGACAACCTCTTTTAATGTCTGGTTGCTGGATGGAGAGTGATGCTCAACCTGTCTCTTCAGAATTCCCCATAGGTTTTTGGTTGGGTTCAGATCAGGAGACACACTTGGCTATTAACTCATTTTCACTCCTTTCTTCAGAAATGCAATATCTATCTTAGATATGTGTTTTGGATCATTGTCATGTTGGAAAAGTGCACCACTACTAAGAGCTCACTGTGTAATACTATTGTAGGAACTCTAGGATTCTGGTAGCATGGGACAATGAACAGACAGAGACGGGTTTCTTTAGTGCAAATAGTGTATTAGTACCACAGCAATAACACCCAAAACAATATACTGATATGAAACAAGTCCCTTAACCATATACAGCAAATCGGAAGAGTTCTTATGGCAGAGTCCTCGGCAAAGTGAGTGCGACAGGTGATGTGGTGCAGATCCAAAACACTGTTGGTGCAGAAAGAGTCAAATCCAGGTATGTAGTCAACACAGGGAAGTCCAGAACAAGTCCTCAGGTTAATCCCAGGTGTGGCATGAACACGGGTAAGTCCAGAACAAGTTCACATTTAAGTATTGTACTGGTGTAAATTCCAGTAGCTCCCACTAGGGGGAGTAAATGAAGGATTAAGTAGCAAAAACACAGTCCAGCAACATAGTTCCAAAACACAGTTCAAAAACAGAGTTCTTACCAGGAGGAGTGAACCAAGGGTTAAGTTACAAAGCCAACAGACTGAGAGTGTAGTTTACATAGGCAGAGAATGTTCAGAGCCAAGGGTAGAAGCACAGTAGAACAAGCAGCTGAGCTGAAGAGGAAACGGAAGCAGAATACTCCAGCAAGGAGGCTGACACCTGAGCCCGGTTTTAAACAAATGAACAGGAAGTAGGGCAGACAAAAACAGGAAACTTCATCTTAACAAAGGGCAAAATCATTCACAAGGTGACTTGGAAACCCGGAATACTGACACATTGACAGTAGCAGCAATAATGCAGCCCCACATAAGGACACTGCCATCTTCTGATCTGAAATCAGTTGAATGCCTATAACAAATTCTGAAAAAATAAATTGAGCATCACTTCCCATCTAGCATTCAGGCTCTAAAAGACGTAGAAAAAATTGGAGTCTGGCTCAACAGGACTGGATTTTTCTTTTCTTTTTTCAAAAGAAAATATAGTGCATACAAAAGAAAATTTTAAATGGTTGACATGACCCAGTCTAACTCATGAGCCATGAGTAAGACTTCCAAGTGCAGTCGAAACGCGTCAACTGGGTCAGGTCGACCATGCAAATTTTTCTTTTGTATGCACTATATTTTCTTTTGAAAAATAAAAAAGAAAAGGAATGTTAGGAGTCGAGTTCCCGCTGCTGCACAGGGGGAATCTCGAGCCGTGTCTGCTGCGGTCTCCCATTCTGCATCGGCCGCAGTGGAGCCTGCTCAGCGGAGACGTCGGTCCCAGCGTCTCACTGAGTCTGATACTGTGCAAAGGGTTACTGTGGTCTCTCCAGGCTCTGCTATTGTACCCTGCACTGATCTGCGATGAGCAGGCTTTTCTGGGACTAAGTCCTGCTTTGCACACACTGAGCATGCCCAGGGTAAGATCTCTCAGTGGAGATCAAGGGTCACATGCTCAGGTACTGCAGCAACTTCCATTGGTCCTCCAAGAAGGTCCTGTACCTGATCAAGTTCTGTGGCAGCCTTCCATTGGTCCTTCTTGGAAGGTCCTGTAGGTGCTGCAGCTATATAAGGTTCTCATGACCGCACGGCCATGCGCTAGTGTCAAATATGTACGAGCTCAGTGCCAGTGTGGTCGTGTGTGTGGTCAGGGACCCGGCTGAAATAAGCCCCTAGAATGCTGGCACCTCCGGCGAGGAGTTTTGTGTATGCAGTCAGGGACCCGGCTGAAATAAGCCCCTAGAATGCTGGCACCTCCGGCGAGGAGTTTATGTGTGAATTCAGGGCTGGCTAATAGCCGATAGAATTCCGGCTCCACCGGAGAGGAGCTGCATGTTGGTTGGACTGCATGACCACTGTCGGCTCTACACAGTAGCTGTGTCCCCTGTGAGCTAAACAGGGCACAGCGTTCTCTTTACTATGGGCTCTGTGAAGTAACAGAGTTTGTTTATTCTAATTTGCTTCGCCGCCTTACTTAGCAGCAGGTTCTTTCCTGCATGGTGGATCCCGGGTTGCAAACGCACCTATCCCATCTAATAAATATATTCGGTGTGTTCCGCCAACCCTAACAAGGAAAATCCAGTCCTGTTGAGCAGGACTCCAATTTTTTCTATTTTCCTTGATGTGAAGCCAGGGTGAGGCCGGTGTCTGAGCCCCAGGTGGATGAGCATAGAGCAACTGGGTGAGCTGGAATTAAGTTTTTATAATTCTCTAAAAGAGGTCTTTCTTGAATAATGGAAAAAGATAGATGATGCAATATGTTACCAACTTGTTGATTCCATGCCTAGAAGACTCCATGTTGTTATTAAAAATTGTGGATGTCATACAAATTAGTAGCAGTATTTGTTGTAGGGTGAATTAGTTTTTGCATCAAATAATTTGAGTAAAACTGAAAATTTTGTAATGAAAGTTATCTCTTCAACTTTATTTTTGTGTTATGGGTTAAAGATTATATACATTCAAAGTTTCAAAATGACTATTTTTTTCAACATTTTTTTTTTCAAATTTTTGTTATTTACATAAATAAACACAACTCATATCATGTTGAATTTACCATTAATATAAGCTATGTCAAGAGAAAAACATCTCAGAAAAACTGCGATATTTAGAAGCATGCAGAAGTTACCATATATACTCAAGTATAAGCCAACCCAAGTATAAGCCGAGGCACCTAATTCTACCTCAAAATAACTGTTAAAACCTATTGACTTGTGTATAAGCCAGGTATGCATTGTCCCCTCATCCCTATCCTGGTATGTATGTCTCCTCATCCACATCCTGGTTGGCATGGCTCCTTATACCCATCCTGGTATGCATGGCTCCTCATCCCTATCCTGGTATGCATGGCCTCCTCATCTCCATCCTGGAATGCATGGCTCCTCATCCCTATCCTTGTATGAATAGCCCCGATCAAAAAACATTAAAAATAAACCATCCTACTTACCGCCCCATCTGGGACAGCTGCCGGAACACTCACTGCTCTCCTGGGACTTTGTGTGTGGAGGGCTGTGAGTATTTATTGCTATTTAGTAGAGCACATAGTGTCAGCCACAGCTGCCAACTTCCTGCAGTGGCCGGACGATCACATGTGCCTGTCACTTAAGGGAATGAATATTCACTGCCCTTCACGCTCATGGGAGTGGAGAGAAGTGAATATTAATTTCTCTTAAGTAGCAGGCACACATGATGGTTCGGTCGCTGCAGGAAGCTGGAAGCTACGACGACTGTGCAGGCTATTACAGAGAAATGAATATTCACTGCCAGCGCAGTGAATATTCATTTCTCTTTAGCAGTGGGCTCAGGCTTTAGCCACAGCAGCTGGCTCCTGCCTCCTGTCACCTGCTGCTCTGCCACTGCCACGCCTCTGCCGCTCACCCTCTGTCCTCTGGGACTCTCACTCTAGTATAAGCCGAGGGGGTTGTTTTCAGCACAAAAGAATGTGCTGAAAAACTCGGCTTATACTCAAGCATATATGGTATTACCATATAATGAGACACGTCATCATGTTTAAAAACTTCATCCTAGTCAGGAAGGTGAACACTGGTTTCAGCGAGAAGAGGTAAGATTTAATAATAAATTATTTTTGCAAGAATTTAATACAATAAGCATGTAATACACATTTTAACATTTTTGGAGAGATTGCTGATTAAAAGAACACATTGATTTGGTGCTTTGACCCCTCATAAGATATAAAGCTGATGTTTCATTCATAGTTTTAGAAAACAATTATTAATTTTTCGAAATAATAATTGGTGCTGTAATCTAAACTATTACCTAGGCAATATTGCAAACACTTGAAGCTTCTTTTATGCTTATGGGATTGCTTTGCTATTGAAAATGAATATTGTATGTAGGTCAAAGGTTGAAATACTAATTTTCTGATTTAACAATGTAAAAATGAATCATCACTTTTCTATTGTGAACCTTTTGCAGAATAATATTCCCATGGGCTATACTGTACCATAAGAATTTTCTTGCATTACTAGGATATTCAATCATCAACTGGTAATCTCAAGCACTGCGTGCATTAGTTTGAAAGCAAAAATAAATGTGGAATTCAAAGTTCAAAATAAGTATGATTGTGCTAGCTTAGCATAAGAAATAGACAACAAAAGACTATATGAACAATTTTACTTAAACATTCCTGCAGTCATAAAAATGATTCTAAATCCTTTCATGTTGTTACTGTTTTCAATGTTTCTTTTTAAAGAGAACCTGTCAAGTCTCTCATGTCCTCCAACCCAGCACCATTCACTTATTTATGAGTAAATTACTTGCCTAACCAGCCTGTATAATGTTTTTCTGTAAAAATGAAGTTTTAAAAAATATTTATATTGTCCCCATTTCCTATGCTAATTAGAACTTTGACTAGTCAATGGGTGTTACTTGCCCCAGACTAGTCAGCCCTCTTTCCATCTTATCATGCACCTGAGGGTGTGATAGCATAATTTTCAGGAGATGTCATCATTGCCAGCTCCTGTAAATCTCATGCACCCATGCCACATATTTCAGCAGCGTCACTGCACTTCGATGTACTCTTCCTGGCTTCAGAGGTGCACTGTGCATGACCTCAGTGACGTCAGTGTTGGCAGCATGAGAACTTTCTAACGAGTGCTGACTTCAGTGAGGTCACCGGAATTCATCGACTATGAACTTTGCACACCTTATTGACATCACCGCTAAGCTCTGCAGCTGAGTTCTCAGACTCAGCTCAGTGTCTCACGGATTCACAGTTGAGTGGTTGCATCATGCCATATTGTGGGCCATTTGGATTATTGCTGTGCAGGTGAGGAATATGGTATTTATTTATTTTTGAAAATAAAGGATAAAATAGTGTGTGGGGTTATATTTCAAATAATGGACTTTACTCTGGCTGTGTCTTCTTTATTATATTATGACTATGGGGTTAGTAACAGGGCTGTCTTATAGACGTCTCTCCATTACTATCCCCCGGGCTTGATATTTGCTCACATTACAAACAACCCCACAAATATTACCCCACTTGCCACCGCACCAGGGTAAGTGCGAAGAGCGAGGCTAAGAACCAGAATTGGCACATTTTATGGATGCGCCATTTATGGTTGCTGCTATGTAGCAGAGCCAATCAGGCTATGCCAGCTTCTAGCCTCCCATGGAGGCTATTGAAGCATGGCAAAAGTAAAAAAAAAATGTTATAAAAAATATGAAAAAAATGAAAAAATATATAAAAGTTTAAATCACCCCCTTTTGCCCTATTCAAAATAAAGCAATAAGAAAAAAGCAAACATACACATATTTGGTATTGCCGTGTTCAGAATCGCCCTATCAATTAAAAAAAGATTAACCTGATCGCTAAATGGCGTAACGAGAAAAAAATTTAAAACGCCAGAATTACGTTTTTTTGGTCGCCGTGACATTGCATTAACATTATTAAGCCAATATAGTTCCTCATCATATACAGGGATCCTCTCAAAATCCTAGCATCGAACTACCATAGTACAAAGAAGGAGCAATGATACAATATTTTTACAAATAAAAATTATCAAATTTTATTCCATAACAAAACAATTTAATACACAATTGTACAAAATATGGATTGCATAATTATGGGACATAATACAAAGATCTATGGCAGCACGTACGCACAACTTCCTCATAAGAGGACATAAATGATAATTTCATATCATGGAGGTCAATGGAGTATATATAATATGAGTGTATATTTAAATAAAACCCCCACTCCACAATATGATGCAATAACGGGCGATCAAAAGAATGTGTCTGCACAAAAGTGGTATCATTAAAAACGTCAGCTCAGCACGCAAAAAAATAAGCCCTCACCTGACCCGAGATCCCGAAAAATGGAAGCGCTACGGGTATTGGAAAATGGCACAATTTATTTTTTTTTTAGCAAAGTTTGGAATTTTTTTTCACCACATAGATAAAACATAACCCTAACACACCCCTTTGAAGAAGGAAGGTCCGAAACGCACGTCGGGACAGACGCGCTGGGATTGTGGTGTGGATTGTGGCCCTGATTGTCCTTATTTACGGGTAATTATGGATCCATATTGATTATAAGGCGGTCATTTTGAGTTTATTATGTTGTTCTATATACTTACTATGGTATTCATATAGGGCACAATATGGGGTATGATAACAATCAATCCCTACTGGTATTAGATATATGATTGGTCAAATATTGTCTGTTTATAAGTGAGGTAAAATTCCTTCTTCATTTTCATACCATTTTCCTGTGCACGCCCACACTTTTGCAATGTTTTATTTTGTATGTTTCATCTATTACATAACTTTCCCTTACACTTAAACTATTTAAATTATTGGCTATTTTAAATGAATAAAGCTTTGCAATTTTCTACATACTATGGACCCTGGTATTTTGTTGTGTATCTTTTCGTAAGTTAGTACAATGATAGGGTGTGATTAGTCCTTTTTCGCATACACATGGACCTGATTGTTAATCAGGTTCTATTGCAATAACATGTGGTTTTGTTCTATGAAAGTTTTGTATCTAACATGCTTGGTGTCTATGAACTCATAATGATATGGAGAATCACAATGGCAGGTCAGTTTTAGCATTTAGTGAACCTAGCAAAAAAGCCAAACAAAAAACCAGTGTGGGATTGCACTTTTTTTGCAATTTCACCACACTTAGTGCTGGGACCGACGTCTCCGCTGAGCAGGCTCCACTGCAGCTGGAGAAGAATGGGAGACCACAGCAGAGGTGGTTCGAGATTCCCCCTGTGCAGAGGTGGGAACTTGACACCTAACATTACTCCGCCTCCTAGACCCCCCTCCTTGGACCTCGCTATGCTCGAAGGCAGCAATGAGCTATGGAGCTCGAATTTGCTCAACAGGCTCCCAGGACCTGTCCTCTGGGCCATAAACTTTCCAGTCCACCAAACAAAATTTTTTGCCACGTACCACCTTGCACCCCAAAATAGCGTTCACCTCGTAATCGTCTGAAGCCAAACCCGATGTCCCGGCAGATGACTCGGAAAACCGGGACATGTACACGGGCTTCAGGAGGGACATATGAAAGGTGTCGGTGATACCTAGGCATGGAGGAAGGGCCAGATGGTAGACCTCAGGGTTAACCTGTTCGAGGACCTTGAAGGGACCCAAGTAGTGAGGTGCAAACTTAGTGGACTCAACTTGCAGCCTGATGTTACAGGTGGAGAGCCACACTAAGTCGCCAGGAGCAAAGGTCAGAGCAGGGCACCGATGTGCATTGGCGGAGGACCTCATTGTCTCCTTGGTGGCCCGGATGGCATCCTGAGTGTGGTCCCAAATGTCCCGTGCCTCCACAGCCCAGCCTGCCACGCTGGAGTAGGCGGAAGAGATGGTTATAGGCACAGGGACCCGCGGATGCTGGCAGTAATTAAGGAGTAAAGGAGTCTGACCAGTGTAGTCGGCTATAGTGTTGTTAAGCACAAACTCCGCCCATGGTAGCAAGGATGCCCAGTCATCCTACCTGGCAGAAACAAAATGTCGCAGATATGTGACCAGGGTCTTGTTGGCCCTCTCTACCAACCCATTCGTCTCGGGATGAAATGCTGAGGAGAAATTCAAGTCAATGCTGAGTAGATGACAAAGCTCTCTCCAGAATCGAAATTCAAACTGGGGACCCTGGTCACTGACAATTTTGTCCGGCATACCATGTAGGCGAAATATGTGTTTGATAAACAACGCCGCCAGAGCCCGTGCAGAAGGTAGCCATTGAAGAGGCACCAAGTGCACCATTTTGGAAAAATGGTCGGTGATCACCCAAATAATGGTGCAGCTACGAGACTTGGGTAAGCCAACCACAAAATCCATCCCGACCATCTCCCAGGGCCTGTCTGCCACTGGCAGGGGGTAAAGCAACCCAGCTGGCCGTTGAGGAGGAGACTTGTTCTTGGCACAAGAGACACATGCATGAACATAGTCTGCGACGTCACGGGCCATATGCGGCCACCAATATGTCCTCGCCAGTAGCTCAGATGTCTTTTTGGTCCCAAAATGTCCACCCATCATAGACGAGTGAGCCCAAGAGAGAACCTCTGGACACAAACTGGATGGTACAAAACTCTTGCCCAGAGGCACAGACTCTAGCGAAACCGGGGCCACAGATCTCAGGCTCTCAGAAGAGACAATAAGCCGAGGCTCCTCTTCCTCCTCCTCAGATGATACAACAGAGCGAGAGAGAGCATCAGCACGAATGTTCTTCTACCCGGAAAGAAAATGGAGGGTGAAATGGAACCATGAGAAGAACAAGGACCATCTGGCCTGGCGAGAATTTAGCCGCTGGGCGGTCTGTAAATAAACCAAATTCTTGTGGTCTGTGAATACTTGGAAGGGAAAGTGAGCCCCCTCCAAGAGATGTCTCCACTCTGAGAAGGCCAACTTCTGGAAAAGAAGAAGCAAGGATGCTTCCGACCTTGAGAATCCTTTTGGAAGAGGACTGCTCCAGAACCAGCGGAAGAGGCATCCACCTCCATTATAAATGGCTTATCTACATCGGTGCGATGTAGGATGAGAGCGCTAGCAAAATGAGATTTAATAGAAGTGAAGGCCTTGGAGACCTCCTCAGACCAGAATTTGGGATTTGCTCCCTTCTTGGTGAGGGCTACCAAAGAAGCTACCACAGTTGAGAAATGAGGGATGAACTGGCGATAATAGTTAATGAACCCCATAAAGCGCTGCACTGCTTTAAGAGAATGGGGTTCTTGCCAGTCCATCACAGCCTGCAGTTTGGCAGGATCCATAGCCAATCCCTGGGCAGAGATGATATAGCCCAGGAAAGGTAAGGACTCCTGCTCAAACACACACATTTCTCCAACTTGGCGTAGAGGGATCTAGTTCATAAGAGGTCAAAGACTCTGCAAACATCTCTCTGATGGGAGTCAATATCTGGAGAGTAGATGAGAATATCATCCAGATAGACCACGACCGAGGTGGAAAGCATATCCCGCAGAATATTGTTTACAAAGTCTTGGAAAATGGATGGGGCATTACAGAGCCCAAAGGGCATCACTAGATATTCATAGTGCCCATCCCTGGTGTTAAAAGCCGTCTTCCATTCGTCCGCCTCACGGATGCGAATCAGGTTGTAAGCACCCCGCAGATCTAGTTTAGTAAACACCCTTGCTCCCCAAAGCCTATCAAAAAGCTCAGATATCAGGGGCAGAGGATATTTATTCTAAACGGTGATGGCGTTAAGACCCCTGTAGTCTATGCATGGACGTAGTTCCTTGTTCTTCTTCTGCATGAAGAAGAACCCAGCCCCTGCAGGTGACACTGACTTTCTAATGAATCCTCTTGCCAGATTTTCCTGGATGTACTGAGACATTGCCTCCATCTCGGGGAGAGATAACGGATAGACCCGACGCCGGGGAGGCTCAGCACCTGGCAAGAGGTCAATAGGACAGTCATAGGGGCGGTGAGGTGGAAGGGTCTCCGCAGCCCTTTTGGAGAACACGTCCGCATAGGGCCAATATTGCTTGGGCAGAGAGGATGGATCTGCGGGTACCTCAGTTGTAGCAACCTGAACACTCTCCCTCTGACATCTACCCCCACAAGATTCACCCCATCCCAAAATTCTGCCTGTGGACCACTCAATATGAGGAGAGTGATACCGCAGCCAAGGCATCCCTAACAGGACCTCATCAATTCCCTCAGGAATGGCGAGCAGAGATATAATCTCCTGATGAGATGGCGACAAGGACAGAGTGAAAGGAATAGTCTGGTGTGTAATCTGTGAGGGCAGTGTCGACCCATTCACCATTCATACAGTTACTGGTTGAGCTAGCATTACCAGGGGTATTGCGTGACGTTGGGCGAAGGCAGAAGACATAAAATTGCCCTCCGCCCCAGAATCCACGCAGAGCTCTACTGAGTGATTGAATGAGCCTATTGTAATTGTCCCCTTCAAGGGCAATTTGGAGGCAAACATCGTTGTGTCTAGTGTACCTCCACCTACTACCACTAGACGCTGAAGTTTCCTCGACATGTGAACATCTAGAGGCAAGATGTCCTGACTGCTGGCAAACATGGCAGACCTTGAGTGCATGAGCGGTCTGGGACTTAGATGCCGCTCGTGACACTACCATGGCCTCATGTGACTCAGGAACCAGGACCGGAGATTCCAAAGGTTTGGCAAAGGTGGGAGCCAGCTGAAACCTCTGCCTACACTGGGCCTGCTCTAACCTCCGCTCATGAAAACGGAGATCAATACGGGTAGACACAGCCATTAACTCCTCCAGTGTGGTGGGAATCTCCCTTGTGGCTAGAGCGTCCTTCACGTGGTCAGCCAGCCCCCTCCACAATATAGGGATAAGGGCTTTATCCGACCACTCCAGCTCAGATGCTAGGGTGCGGAAGTGGATGGCAAAATGGCTGACCAAGGACAAGCCCTGAGTCAATGCCAACAGTTGGAGTGCCGTATCATGGGTGACTCGAGGCCCTAAAAAGACCTGTTTCAGAGTGCTCAAGAACAGCGGATCACTCTGCACCACATGATCGCCATGCTCCCACAGTGGCGTAGCCCACTCCAACGCCCTGTCCGACAGGAGAGGCACAATAAATCCCACCTTTGTCTACTCTGTGGGGAAACGTGCCGCCAGGAGCTTGAGATGTATACAGCAGTGGCTCACGAAACCCCTACAAGATTTACTATCACCAGAAAATTTTTCTGGCAGCGGGAGGCGAGATAGAGTCAGAACAGGGGTGGCCGTGGCAAGGTTGCTGCAGCCACGCTAGCAGCCTGAACAGCAACTGCGGTAACATCCACAGTTGAGGTTGTGCGCTCGAGAGCAGCCAACCTACCCTCTAGCTGCTGGATGTACCGCAAGGATTGCTGTTTATCTGCCTTTTACTAGCCATACCCTGGCGCTAGTATTATGTTAGGGATGGCGGAACGCACCGAGTATATATATATATATATATATGTATTATTAGGTGCGTTCGCAACACGGGGTCCACTGTGCAGGAGAGAAACCTGCTGCTGACAAATGGCGGCATAAGCAAACTCTGTTAACTCCACAGAGTCGCCAGGAAAAAGATGTCATGCCCTGTCAACCTCACAGAGGCACACAGCCACCAACCAGAGCAAACCATGGTCATGCAGTCAGAAAAAACAGACAAACAACTCCTCACCGGAGGTGCTGGTATTCTAGCGGCTTATTTCAGTCAAGGCCCCGAATACACTCATACAAACTTCTCACCGGAGGTGCTGGTATTCTAGGGGCTTATTTCAGCCAGACCCTAACAGCATCCAGACATGACCACACTGGTGCTGAGCTCATAGACATTGGTTTGATACTAGCGCATGGCCGTGCTGCCATGTGAACCTTTCATAGCTGCAGCAAATCCAGGACCTTCCTATAGGACTAATGGGGGCTGCTACAGTACCTGAACAACTTTAGGACCTTCCTAGAGGACCAATGGGAGCTGCTGCAGTATCTGAGCATGTGACCCCTGACCTCAAATGAGAGGTGTTACCCTGGGCATGCTCAGAAGGGGAAAAGCAGGAATTAGTCCCAGAGATGTCTGCTCACCGCTGACCTGTACCAGCTACAAAGGCAGAGCCTGGAAGAACAGTAGTAACCAGTTGCCACCCAGTATCAGCCTGAGCCAGACGCTGGGACCGACGTCTCCGCTGAGCAGGCTCCACTGTGGCTGGAGAAGAATGGAAGACCGCAGCGGAGGTGGTTCGAGATTGCCCCTGTGCAGAGGCAGGAACTCGACACCTAACAATTACATTGCTCACCTTTAGACTATTCCATGTTCTGGAATCCATTTCATTGGTATAAAACCTCAAAAAAACTTGTTTAAAATGTGTTGGTATTATAATGTTCATCCTTATGGTATTACATCTTCTTTGGTACATTTCATTGCTATAAAAGGCTCAAAAAAACAGGGTATTACATCTTCTTTGGTGTATATTGTTGCTATAAAAGCTCCAAAAATTTGTTCCAATTTTATCATGATCATATTGCTCACCCATAGTGTATTACCTCTTTAAGGTAATTATTACCTCTCTTTATTACCTCTCTCTTTAATACATTTTATTACTATAAAAGCCTCCACAAAACTTGGTCAAAAATGTATCTGTATTATAATAATGACGCATAGACTTTTCTGTGCTATGGAGTACATTTAGTTGGTAAAAAAAATAAAAAAAAAACTTGGTCAAAACGTTATCACTCAGTATTAGATTTCTTACCCATAGAGTGTTACATGTTCTTGGGTACATTTTGTTCTAATATAACCCTCAAAAAACTTGTTTAAATTTTTATTGTTATTATTTTGCTCACCCATAGACTATTCCATGGTCTGGAGTACAGATTGTTGCTATATAAGCCTCAAAACAGTTATTCAAAATGTTTTTGTTATTACATTGCTCATCCATAGGTTATTCTGTGGTCTGAAATATATTTTATTGGCATATAACCATCAAAAAACTTGTATAAAATTTGTTGGTATTATTATATTGCTAACCCATAGGGTATTGCATCTACTTGTGTACATTTAGTTGCAATATAAGCCTCCAAAAACTTGTTCCAAATTTATCGGCATCATATTACTCACCCATAAGGTATTACATCTTCTTAGGTACATTTTGTTGCTTCCAAAACCTCAAAAAAACTTGGTCAAAAATGTATTCGTATTATAATACTCATTTACAGACTATTCCCTGGTATGGAGTTGGTATAAGAGCCTCAAAAAATTTGATAAAAAATGTATTGTATTGTATACCATAGGGTATTACATCTTCTTTTGTACATTTTGTTGCTATATAAAACTTCAACATGTATCAGTATTACATTTCTCACCCAAAGGGTATTACATGTACTTGGGTATATTTTGTTGCTAGATAAGCCTTAAACAACTTGTTAAAATTTGTCGGTATTATATTGTTCACCCAAAGACTATTCTGTGGTCTGGAGTATATTTCATTGGTATATAACCTTCAAAAATGCCTTCATACATATAAATATTAATGTATACGCACATTGCAGATTTGGTGCGTTTTGGTTGCATTTTTTCCGCTTGGATTTGTGACATAACCTGAAGCAATTAGGAAAACATGGCACTTCTGGAATTTTGGTTGTGCACAAGTAGGATAACCAAATCCATCAGCTGTGATGTAGAAATACTTGGCACTCGTATAGGTGTGTTCAAGATCTTATTTATTGAGTGAAGAATTTCCAGAAATAAATAAGACGTTTCTGTCAATACCTGACCTTCATTAGTCATCTGGATAGAGGAGATCTGTGTGGCAGCGCACTGTGTGGGAGTCTGCAGTGTCCACCGCTAAGACAGGAAGCGCTCCCTATCTTAGCAGTGGACACTGCAGATTCCCACACAAAGTGCTGCCACACAGATCTCCTCTATTCAGATGACTGATGAAGGTAAGGTATTGACCGAAATGTCTCATTTATTTCTGGAAATTCTTCACTCAATAAATAAGTTCTTGAACACACCTATATGAATGCCAAGTATTTCTACATCATAACCTGAAGCAAAACCTGATGCCAGCAAAGTGAATAAGAAACCTGACGTGTCATGCACATTGTGAGTATTTTTGATTTGCAGATTTGGTGCACAAAATAATCTGCTGCATGCCAATTCTCTATACATTTTTTCCCTGCATTTTTTACCATTGACTTCACTCCAATAAGTCAAAAACACAGGCAAAAACCTTGGAAATTGCAGCTGCATTTTTCCTGCCAAGAGATGCAGAAATGGTGCAGAAATTTTACTCAGCATGTGCACATACCTTGTTATTATATTGCTCACCCATAGACTATTCCGTGGTCTGCAGTACATTTCATTGATATATAACCCTCAAAAGTGCATAGCCTTTATGAGTCCAGGAGTACCAATGCATGACAATTTGAGCAACATGTGTATGAGGCCCTCCTTTATGTCTAATACAGGGTGTATCTGAGTCCCTCTGAGTCCCTAATTTTTGGCAGTTCTTGCTTCCTTCATAAATTCAACTAAAATGTCCTATTTTTTTAGTGAAAAAAATCAGCTTTGGTTTACTAAAATTATAATTTAAAAAAATATATTTTTTAAATGTTACCTTGTATACAACTTATGATAGAGGAAAATAATGTCTTTAAACTTTTTTCCTGTAAAATTCAATTTCTTGTCGGTTTGGAATGTTTTATTGTCACAGTGTAGTAAAAGTGTGTCGCCAGCAGTGACCTAGGAGTCAGAGCTGCTTCCAGGGGTTTTCCCTATGCTGTTCTCCTTCCATTCAGCACTTTCCTTATCCATTTGAACCTTTTCACTGCCCCCCAGACCTCTTTGTAGGGTCTGCAGGATAAAAGCTTGGCTCTCCTATTGACCCCATTATACTCATTACTCTAAGCGAGCGTGCCAGTATTTGGAATTGCTCGGTTAGCGCAATCAGCACCTTAGCACTTTATTGCTTGCTCATCCCTAATAATCACAATTATAGTTGCAATATTTATAGGTCGTGACTTTCAAGCCTCTATTAGCCTTGATATAAATATATTAAGGCCCAAAGACTTTAAATTAAACAGTACCTAACTCTTTGCAAGGACATTGTTATTTCTGTTTTTAAAAGTGATTTGGTTTATGTCTCAAGGTGGCAATATACGCAATTCTTATATGAGATTTGTACCTTTCATTATTGACTCTGCAGCCAATAATTTCATTATTATATTTTAACCCACACATTTTGAAAGTCCAGCAGGGTTTAGAGCTTGAGGGTTTGTCCATTTATGTTTTTTCAGTATGGCAATTTGTACACTCACTGTGCGTTAACATCCTAAATTCGTTATTGTGTTGATTTTGTGCTAGTTTATTTCATTACCTACTGTATAATTACTCCATGGGGTATTTGAAGAAACAACAATGCCATTGAAAAGTGAAACATTTCAAAAGAGCTTACATACTTTAAATTGTAAAGAAGAACAATAAATTGAAGGCCATCCTCAGACAATTATTAACATAATACATTATACAAATATATTAAAGAAGACAGTATTGGCAAAACCTAAATATTAAATGTTTTTTAAGACCCAATGGAAAATATATTTTCATAGTTTAATTAACAAGCTAGCTCTGTGCCTTGAGGTCAAACTGCAAGAATTAATCATAACACACAGTTCATACTGGCTGCAAAGAGTACAAGAGTACAGCATGTTATAGACTTTTTTTTATTTATGGTTATCTTCCATCCATTTCATTTCCTCTGTATTTTGTCTCGAATGTGCAATATGGAGATCAATAAATAAATATAATAAAAGGAGACAAGAGGTAATCTCATAAAGATTGCCTTGTTATCCATGACTATTGCACTCTACTGTTATTTTTGGACGTAGGCAGCAAGTTTAAATCTCTGTAATTTTGGCTATTTTTAGTTTTAATTTCAAAATATAAATGTAGTAAATCATAACTTCTATATTTATTGTGAATCTAATACACACATACAATGGTATTCTTACATGAATCTTTTACAAGGTTTATTAAACTTTGGCAGTTGTGTCTTCTGTTATTCTGTTCTTTTTCTTTTCTTTGCAGCCTGCAATTATCACAAAGTAAAAATGTTCTATAAACACATCATCTTCAAGACTGTCAATTTTCTTTGGTCTATAAATCCTTGTGGTTTAATGATATGTTTACAGCAGTGTGAACATTATGTGTTTCTCTACATACATATTTTGATTATACATTATAAGGCTACTTCAGAAGTATGTATTGATGGCTCAATGTGTAACAGGTACGGTCTGACCCTTTGTAACACCACCAATCAGTAGAAGGAAGAAGCCATATTTCACACACTTTCAGTCCCGATATATCAGTACATCTATTTATGAAGCCCGGCTATGTCTGTTATTGAAAACAATATGCATATTAGATAGAGATGAGTGAATTTAATTCTACTGAATATATAAAAAAAAAAATCAGCATTTTTGAGTTTATGGATTTTTGTAAACTCACTTTGTCGGGAAGCAGCAAAATATTGGCCTCGAGACCTGTTTATCCTGCTGTCATAGGTCAGGCTGGATAGCTCTGGGTTAGGACTTCTGAGGTCACTGTGTTTTGCATATCAGAAATGAGCTCCATCTACCGATCATGGGTTGATGTCCAGGGTCATGTACCTTGTGACAAGGGAAATAGAAGGTGGCTTTGAGGACTGGATGGCAGGATATTCAATTTAAGTAGACTAACAGCACGAAAATCTGCTCAATTTATTGAATTACAATTTTGTCAGATCCGCACTTCTCTAATATTTGATGTTTCACCTATAAGTACATGCTGTTTGACGCAGTAGAAATGTATATTTCAAGCATTAGCTTGGCTATATAAACACAAGGATGTTGGACATTGATATTAGTCACAACTTCATTCTGCAGCAGAACAATGAAAATCCATAAACAGATGTTACACCATTCATCATATAGCCAAGGACAAGAGCCACACCATAAGGAGCATATTCGTCATGCTGATCATGCAGAAGCTGCTACTATGTCTGTATAGTCAGAAGTGGTTCAACAATAGTCAGTAGCTGCAAAATTTAAAAGAACCTCTGATCTTTACCATTTAATAAAAAAATTAGTTAAATAAAAAAAGAACATAAAAACATACCCATCACCCATAAATGTGAACTAGCTTTAAATATTCAAATTCATAAAATAAAGCTAAAAAGAATAGTATTCTGATGATCATAATAAACTGTACAATATATTTATAAAATTATGTGTAATGATAAATAAATAAATAAATAAATAAATGAATGAAAAATGCAGCTAAACTGACTTTTCCTTTTGGTTTTTAACAGATTTGACTTATGTATAACTAAACATAGTACATACATAGAGTAGAAATCATTATGACTGTTACAATACAAAGAGGCAAAGTAAAATAATTGTTCAAGGTCATAACTGCTGCATTCTTTGGCAAGCATTAAGTATAGTTAGTTCAGAGAAAAACTAAAAATATATCTTTTAATACTATTTTAAAATATCATACAAACTTTCATATCAAGCAGAAAACTTTTGCCCCACCGAACTACAGCAACAATCATAATCCGAATTGGTATGTAGCTACTTAAATCTGTTCAATGAATATCAACATCTGCACTAGTTAGGAAAAATGAAATCTAAATGAAAATGGTACTTCCGTTAATATTTGTAAAATAATTTCTTCTAATGAGATAATTATCCCACACACATATAAAATGTAAGAATAATATGCCCTGAAAATATAATAACATGGTACGCAGTCTGTTTGATCCCATTTCCCTAACATAATTAGAATTAGATATAGCCATCATTTTATGATTAAAATATATCTTAGAGACCATTAATTTTTATACTTTCCATTTCAGTAAGTTCAGCATACAAACTAATTACTACAAAGGTCATTGTTCTCATTTTACAATACCAACAGATCATTAAAACTTCACAGCCATGGTTCTGTTGATGGATACAATGAAGCATTCGGAGAATAACATTTTTCTTACATCAAAACAATTGCCAAAACAGACATATTTAAAAAAAAATCTAAAAACAGAATTCTGCTATTTTAGAAAATGTTGCATTTTTAATTCTTATAAATAAAACATATGTACACATTATATGATTTAAAATATGCATGTAAAAATACATTATTGATTTTAAAACTTGAGAAATTGGCATTGTGAGTAAGTTATTCGCAAAACTATTTTAAAGAAATCTCCTGGAATTCCATCATCTTCAATAAATAAACAAACATTATAAAGAGTATTGTGTGATACTTATTTCATACAGCATGTACGTTATCAAATAGTGTTTAGCCCAATAAAAACTGAAGTTATATTCAAAGTTGTGTTTTATTATATTTAGTTAGCTTTTTAAAGCAATCTTAATTTTGCCATGCAGTTCATTTAAAAAAAAAATGATTATTAAGTTAGAAAACAAGTTCAATTAAATACTGCTAATCAAGTGACAGATTGGAGGTAGAACCCTCCATGCCAGGGCTTACAGTTTCCAGGAAAGGGTGAAAAAGATAGTTGGTGAGGGTAGAAGCTATTCATATGTGTTGGCATTGAGAGATGAGTGTTTAGTTGACATTTGAAGGCTGCACAGGAAGGCGAGTGTCTAAGATGTTTGGATACATATATCTGAAGAAAGGGGCACGCACTGGAAACATTTTTGTGTCAGAAGCAGACAGGATGAGAGCAAAGGAGGAATATTTGTGGTGAAGTAATATGAGAATATTTCTGAAATCTATGGATATATTAGCTGATATTTTGATCAAAATGCTACAGGTAACAAGCAGCCAGTAGAGATGAGTAAATATGGCATGATTCAAATTCACCAAATCATGTGGATTTTACTTGGTAATTCTACTGGAAGCAACGTTATACCTTATTATGAACTGCGGACTCTCCTGTCCCCTTAGCATAATAAATGTAATACCTAACACCTATCCAGTCACCCACACTGCATTCAATGCCACTGGCCACCCAATGTGTCTTTTAAGCCTTTTAACTCTGCATGCACACACTGGAGTTTTCACTCTAGAGCAGTGCTTCTGGTCATGACCACGCCTTGGAGGTCACATCTTGTCATGACATCAAGATGTTATGATGTGCTGTGACCTATGAGGCCTGTTGTCTTCACTCGAGAACAAGACTTCCAGCCTTGAAGGGTCATTGGACATCATAGCACTGTAACTTGATGCACTATAACTTCTGAGGACTGGCTGTGGCAGGAAGTTCTGTTCTAAAGTGAAGACATAAACATGAGAATGTGGAAATCAGAGTCTCTGAGGCAGTAGTGGATTCAGGACACGAGTTATTTATTTATTTATGTTTACTTTTTGCCAATCCTCTACTGCACTAAAATTTTGAATTCTGGAGCATATAGATTTTTGTAAGTTATTAATAAAATTCAATGTCACTCAGATACATTTGCCCATATCTAATACCAAGTAATGGAACAGACAGATGGAGAGGCAAAAGAGTAACAAAGGGAGAAGTGAAATATTCAGGCAGAAGTGTTAATAATAGATTGGAGGTGCTAGAGGGGTATCATAGATTTTCTATAAATTTATCATGAGTCTAATAAACCTAAGTGTATAAATCATAGAATATCAAGTTAGGTTAAAACAATATCATTTTACGATATATACTCGAGTATAAGCTGAGTTTTTCAGCTCATTTTTTGTGCTGAAAATGCCCCTCTCAACTTATACTCGAGGCATTGTCCCAGAAGAAGGCAGGGGAGGGGGAGTGGTGGAGCAGCAGGGTTCACTGGAGGCAGGAGCAAGCAGCTGCAGCTAAAGCCTGAGCCTGCTGCTAAAGAGAAATGAATATTCACTGCACTGGCAGTGAATATGTGAATATTTTTTTCTATGCCAGTGCATTTTGAGAGTTAATTTAAAGTCCCAGTATACTCATATAGGGGCCATATAAGAATTCATAAGTAAGACAATAACGCCATGTGAATACCTGCTGATGGAAGGAATGCAGTGAGGTGGATAACACTGACGTGCGTTTCGCAACGTAGCTTCTTCCTGGGGGTCGTGGTAGTGAGGGGGACACAGTGCAAGCTTTTATGTGCGGCGGTTATCATGGCGTTGGCATCCATCAGGCACAGAACAGGAAGCGGCGGGTCCGGCGCCCCACGTCATCAAGTCCCGCCCAACTCTGACGCGTCAGAGAAGTGGATAATAATAAAGTGCACTGGCGCTTTATTATTATCCACTTGGCAACTAATTAGCTACTATAGCCAGCACACCTCTTGCTATATTTCATATACTCTTTAGTCACTTTGGGACTTTTTGATATGCATACTCCTATGGCCTTATACTAATACATTCTACTGACATTGGCTGCACTTACTCTGCAGTAGGGTTGAGCGACTTTTATTTATAAAAAAGTCGGGGTCGGCCGAAACACGAAACCCAATGCAGTGCAATGGGATACTATGGTTCCCAGGGTCTGAAGGAGAGGAAACTCTCCTTCAGGCCCTGGGATCCATATTAATGTGTAAAATAAAAAATCAAAATATTAGGTATTAGGTATATACTCACCCTCGGACGCGCCCTGCTTCTTTCCGGCAGCCTTCCTTCCTAAGAATGAGCGCGTGAAGGACCTTAGATGATGTTGCGGCTTGTGATTGGTCGCGTGACCGCCCATGTGACCGCTCGCGACCAATCACAAGCCGCGACATCACCGCAGGTCATTCACGCGCTCATTCTTAGGAAGGAAGGCTGCCGATTAGTACAAGGGTGCGTCCGAGGGTGAGTATATCAATATTTTTTATTTTGATTCTTTATTTAACACTTAAATATGGATTCCGATACCGATTCCCGATATCACAAACATATCGGAACTCGGTATCGGAATTCCGATACCAGATTCAGAAGATCGCCGACCTCATGGCCGACCCCACACAGGTGTCGGGTTTCATGAAACCCGACTTTGCCAAAAGTCGGCGACTTCTGAAAATGGCCGACCCGTTTCGCTCAACCCTACTCTGCAGCAACTGCTTTATATAATCCAGAGCCTGCTGTTACATGTAAGTCTGATGTTGATTATACTTACTCTCTCATATGTATATATTTGGTTCCATAATGTATATGGATTGCTTTGAGTCCACTCTGCCTTGTCTCTATCTCCCTTCCTTTGTATATATTTAAAGCATTATTTACATTTTTTGTCTTTTAATTGACATTAATATAACTTCTTAAATTTTATTCTTGGTTTGTTACTTCCCTTTGTCTTTGGATATATGTTATTTTGGAGGTATACCATATATATTGATTGGTCTATAGTTTTTGGATAAAAGGATGGGGATAAGAAGTCATGCATACCAGGATGGGGATAAGGAGCCATGCAGACAAGGATTGTGATGAGGAGTCATGCACACAAGGATGGGTATGAGGAACCATGCATACCAGGATAGGGATAAGGGGACAATGCATATCCGTCTTGTACTTTCCCAGCTTTTCATGACAAAATGATTTGCCTCGGCTTTCACTTTGGTCGGTCATATACACGTGTATATACGTTACTAAAATATTTAGAATTGAGAGTCCTCAGTTATACGTTACTAAAATTTTTAAGTGTGTATTATAAAGGAATCAGCTATAAAAGTTACAAAAATGGATTTCTGTCATGTAAGAAGGCACAAGAATGAGAAAAAAATCATTATTTTAAATAGCAAATTGATGATGAGGAAACTATTAGCCACATTTTTTGCAACCCAGGATTTTTAAGTTATGATTATGCAGTTTTTACATCCTTATTTAAATCCAAATAAGTGAGGTAATCTACCATAGTGAATCAAAAGTAATGGCACATGGCACATCAACACGCAATTGGCAATTCTTTCCAGCTTATGTCCATCTAACCAAAGTCATAAAAGTTACAACTTTTTTTTCTAGTGACAGAAACTTTCACAGGTATTTTTTTTATTATCAGTCTTATAGGAGTCCTATGGTCATGAGTGACTGTTCTGAGTGTCCTTTGATGAGCACAGTAATTTGAGTGACTCTTGTTCTCAGTTTTATGAGGGACGTGTGGCAAGCATTTAATTATTAAATTTGCATTCAAATTTACAATGAGTCTAGATCAGGATTGAGCTACTGTAAATTTCTGAAAAACTTTGTTAATTTTTTTCAATTGTCAGTGATAATCTCAAGTTATTATTGCAGTGTATTCTCAGCCTAATTGGTACCATGACATTCAAGGGCATTTTGCAGACAAAAATAGTAAATATTAGCACACAATGACGTTACTGTACCACCCATGTTGTTATTTTTTATTTTATGTGTTTCTAATTACTTTTGCTAAAAAAAATAAAATCAGTAATACAAACTAAACAGTGTAAAAATGCCTTGTGAAGGTGGCTAGACATACAGTATACAGTGGCATATAACAGTTTGAGCACCCCTGGACAAAATTATTTTAGACAAAAAAAATATATTTTCATATTTTACATTTTAAAAATTACTAAAAGGAAAATGAGCAGATACAAAAATTTGGACACCCTGCATGGTTAGTACCTAGTAGCACCCCCTTTTGAAATTATCAAAGCTTGTAAACACTTTTTTGTAGCCAGACAAGAATCTTTCAAGTATTGTTTGAGGGATTTTCATACATTCTTACTTTGAAAATTCTTCCAGTACTTTGAGATTTCTTGGTGGCCTAGCCACAGATTTACAATGAAGTTCAGATTGGGGGACTGTGAGGGCCATTGTAAAACCTTCAGCTTATGCCTTCTGAAGTACTCTATTGTGGATTGGATGTGTGTTAGGCTCATTATCCATTTGTAGAAGCCATGGTCTTCTCTCTATTCATGAAATGTTACCCATGCCATTGGCTGTAACACAAACCCAAAGCATGATTGATTCTTCCAATGTTTGGTTTGCGTGATTTTTTTAACGGAAATGCCTTTTTTCTCCACTCATACCTTTGATCATTGCTGCCAAAGAGTTCTATTTTAACCTCATTGGTACACAGGACTTTTTTCCAAAATGCATCAGGTGTGTTTTGCATACTTGTGATGCTGAATTTAATGGTGAGGAAACCGGAGAGGTTTTCTTTTGATGACTTTTCCATGCAGGCCATATTTGTGCAGGTGTCTCTGAACAGTAGAGCAATGCATCACAACTTCAGAATCTGAAGGTCTTTTACAGTCATGTGGACGCTCTGATTTGCCTCTCTAGCAATCCTACGAGTAGCTGTAAATGAAGTTTTGCTTGCTGTTCTAGACCTTATCTTGACCTGCACTGTTCCTGTTAACTGCCATTTCTTTATTATATTTCAAACTTAAGAATGGGCAACTTGAAAACACTTTGCGCTCTTCTTATAGCCTTCTCCTGCTTTGTGGGCCTCCACCATTTTCATTTTCAGAGTGCTATGCAGCTGCTTAGAAGAAGCCATGGCTGATGTTTTTTGCACAAGGTTAGAGGAGACTAGGATTTTATAAAGCTTGGAAATTTCCATCACATTAGCCTTTCCTAATAATGATAGTGAAAAACCATATCCCTAACAGGCTAATTAAGGTCTGAAACATTGGTCAATGTTACCTGAGAACACAAATCTCCAAAGTTACCCACACTTTTGAATCAGCCCATTTTCCTTTATAATATTTAAAGTTAACAAATTGACTATTTATGTTTTTTTTGCCTACAATTGGCTAGTTTTCTCCTTGTGGAGAGTGACATACCAGGTTTACCACACCAGTGTGAGGAGACTTAAATGCCTTGCATGATCATCTGTGAACTTAAATATGCAAATTGTCTCTTTATAAACAAAGTAAAATAGTCACTCCGAAGAGACAATTTCCATATTTACGACATGTGCCGTACTAGTACTGTGCATGTCGTATTTTCCCCTTTGATGTGGGCTCTGGCGCAGTTTTTTAAAGCCGACATGTGCATGCAATAGGGGCAGGTGGAATCGCGATACACCCGCCGCTATTAACTAGTTAAATGCCTCTGTTAAACGCTGACAGTGGCATTTAACTACCGCTTCCGGCCATCGGGCTGGAAATGCGCTCATCGCTGACCCCAGTCATGTGATCGGGGGTCAGCGATGGGTCGGCATAACAACCAGAGGTCTCCTTGAGACCTCTATGGTTGTTGATGCCAGCTTGCTGTGAGCACCACCCTGATGATCGCTCCTACGTAGCTGTGCCGATCCAGTTGTGCCATCTTCTAGCCTCCCATGGAAGCTAATGAAGCATGGCAAAAGTAAAAAAAAGTTTTAAAAAATATGAAAAAAATATATAAAAGTTTAAATCACCCCCCCTTCGCCCCATTCAAAATAAATAAAAAACTTCAAGCCTGCACATATTTGGTATCGCCACATTCAGAATTGCCCTATCTATAAAAAAAAGGATTAACCTGATTGCTAAACGGCTTAGCGAGAAAAAATTCAAAACGCCATAATTACGTTTTTTGGGTCGCCGCGACATTGCATTAAAATGCAATAACAGGCAATCAAAAGAACATATCTGCACAAATGTGGTATCATTACCATCATTACCATAAACGTCAGCTCGGCACACAAAAAATATGCCATCACCCAACCCAAGATCCCAAAAAATTAAAACTCTACGGGTATCGGAAAATGGCGCTTTTTTTTTTTTAGCAAAGTTTGGAAAATTTTTTTCACCACTTAGATAAAAAAATAACCTACATATGTTTGGTGTCTATGAACTCGAAATGACATGGAGAATCACAATGGTAGGTCAGTTTTAGCATTTAGTGAACCTAGCAAAAACAAGTGTGGGATTGCACTTTTTTTGCAATTTCACCACACTTTTCCCGTTTTCTAGTACAAGACATGGTAAAACCAGTGGTGTCGTTCAAAAGTCCAACTCATCCCGCAAAAAATAAGCTCTCACATGGTCACATTGACAGAAAAAATATAAAAGTTATGGCTCTGGGAAGGAAGGGAGCGAAAAACGAAATAGGGCTGCGTCTTGAAGGGGTTAGTTTGTTTTAAATACAAAAAAAATGAGTCATCTTTAACTTGAAGCCTGTTAGAGATCATTTATTCTTCAACTTGCTTAACTGTTCACAATAAAGGTACCATTACACTAAACGATTTACCAACGATTACGACCAGCGATACGACCTGGCCATCATCGTTGGTAAGTCGTTGTGTGGTCGCTGGGGAGCTGTCACACAGACAGCTCTCTCCAGCAACCAATGATCAGGGGAAGGACTTCGGCATCGTTGGAACTGTCTTCAACGATGCCGAAGTCCCCCTGCAGCACCCGGGTAACCAGGGTAAACATCGGGTTACTAAGTGCAGGGCCACGCTTAGTAACCCGATATTTACCCTGGTTACCATTGTAAAAGTTAAAAAAAAAACCACTACATACTCACATTCTGATGTCTGTCACGTCCCCCGGCGTCCACAGGGTTAAAACTGCTTTCGGCAGTAGCGCTTGCTAATGCTGCCGAGAGCTTCCCTGCACTGAGTGTGTCAGCGCCGGCAGAGCACAGCGGTGACATCTCCACTGTGCTCTGCTTTACGGCCAGTGCTGACAGTCAGTGCAGGAAGCTCTTGGCAGCAGCGCAGCATTAGCAAGCGCTCCTGCCGAAAGCAGTTTTAACCCTGTGGACGCCGGGGGATGTGACAGACATCAGAATGTGAGTATGTAGTGTTTTTTTTTTTTACTTTTACAATGGTAACCAGGGTAAATATTGGGTTACTAAGCGCTGCCCTGCGCTTAGTAACCTGATGTTTACCCTGGTTACAAGTGAACACATCGCTGGATCGGCATCACACACGCCGATCCAGCGATGACAGCGGGTGATCAGCGATGAAATAAAGTTCTGGACTTCTAGCTCCGACTAGCGATATCACAGCAGGATCCTGATCGCTGCTGCGTGTCAAACACAACGAGATCGCTATCCAGGACACTGCAACGTCACGGATCGCTGTCGTTCTCGTTGGAAAGTTGCTCAGTGTGAAGGTACCTTAACAGTAATTTTGACCAGGAGTGCCCAAACGTTTACATGCCACTGAAGTAGCTTCCAATAAAGCAGGAAATGTCATCCTTTCCCGACTAGATCATTTACTGTTTTCGCGCTTTCGCTTTTTCCCCTTTCTGCCAAGAACCATAACTCTTATATTTTTCCTTTGATCTAGCTGTTAGTGGGCTTATTTTTTGTGAGACACATTCTATTTTAGAATAACACCATCCATTATATCATGTGATACACTGAAAAGTGGGTGAAAAATTCAAAGTGCTTTTTTTAGTGTCTTTTATATGGTAAAATTGACCTGGTGCAATGAGTCTCCTGGATAGTGCAGTTATGATCATAATTTTACCTTTGAGTTGTGAAAAAAAATTGGAGACTTGTAAAAAAAAAATTGTAACATTTTTAATTTTCAACTGATGGCGCTGTGTGAGGGTTTGATTTTTTTTGCCCTGAGTCAATGTTTTTATTGAAACAATTTTAAGAAAGATTCAATGTGTTTTTTCACCTACTATTGATTTTTTTTTTGCTGTTGAATAAAAAAAATTGCAATTCAGCATTTTTTAGTTTCTTTTCTCATTATGCTATGATCTGATAAATTAATGTAACATTTTATTAGATCAAATTTTTTAGAAAGTGGAGATACTACATATGTGTATTTTTTTATCTCTCAATTTTTAATGGGAAAAATGAAAATATGGACAATTCAAAGTTTTATATTCCCTAATTTTTTTCATACTTTTTGAAACATCTTTAAAGCATTTTATTGTATTTGTTAGTCCACTTAGGGTACTTAAACCTTTGAACGTGCAATCATCCGATCATTTGTGCTATGTGCAGCCATTCTATTGTATTTCTTGATATAGTGCAAGTTATTTAACATCACATGATGGTTGTATTATTAATCATTCACCTTCCCCAACAACTGAATGTGGACCAGTGCTTCTTGTGCAGAAAATAATATTGTAAGGGGTGTGCTGCTCTATCCAACCATCAGCGTACCTGGGATGCGACCACAGGGCACCTACAGATTGCCATGACAGCTGGGGTTCTGCTGAAGTTCCCCCCTTCTGTCATGACAGTATTCCTGTGAAAGTCAGCTTGTGGCTTGTGGCTAGTGTTCATACAGATCATGATATTGCCTTAAATTGCAATATTATAGCATTAACAATTTAGATGGCGCACTGGTCTATTCCACTATCAGCGCATCTGCGACACTATTTCAGGGTACCTTTGGGTTGCCATGACAGCCGAGGTTCTGCTGAAGACCCCCATATCTGTCATGCTGTATACAGCAATTTCATTGTCTGATATGAACGCCAGCCACAGGCTGGCTTTCACAGGAATACAGTCATTTCAGACACTGGGGTCTATAGCAGGACCCTAGCTGTCATGACAACACATAGGTGCCCTGTGGTCATGTCACATGTGTGCTGATCATCAGATAGACCATCATGCCCCCTAAAATATAATCAGCAACACAAAGAGCACAGCTCCATGCACAGTTATTAGAGGAAGATGATGGATATATGTCAAATAATCAAAATCGGGGAGTCAGCATATGACATTCCAGTATGTGATGTCAGTAAGGGCTTATACCTTAAAGAATGAAGAAGAGTTATGAAACATAACATGCAACAATTCTGGAAAAGGCCATATAGATTATGCTAATTTTGTTTTTAATACATTGAGAAATTGATTTATTAAAGTTCAGCCACTTACTGACATGACAGACTGGAATGTCATATGCTGACTCCCCGATTTTGATTCTTTGACAGCTGTACAATTAAACCATCATTTTCCTCTAACAACAGTGCGTGGAGCTGTGCTCCTTGTGTGGCTGATAACATTTTAGGGTGCGTGCTGGTCTATCCGACCAACAGCACACCTGTGTGAAAAAGAAGAATGACTAAAATAAGTGCCATTTTTGAAATGTGTTTGCAAATATACACTATGTTGGTTATTTTTAGAGTGGCATCTGATATAGTAATTTTCACTATGTTTACCAGTGATTTCACGACTTCCATCAGGAATTGAGATTTGCCACATACAAAGCCATTCATTACAATGAGACAAATGAAGTTTAAATGGACTCCGTCTGTGCACTTTTCCTGCAGTATCTGTAATCTAGTTTAGCCAAAATTGTGTTCCAAAATTCACTTCCAAGCCCTGCTGTTTGTCCAAAAGGAGGTTTCTGTCCATATGTGTCATATTAGTGGTCAGAACAAATGAGGTAACAAATAGTGGGTTCACTTTTTTGTGCTATTCCTTGAAAAAGTGAACAAAATTGGAGCTAAACAGCATTTTAGAGTAAAATTTAATTTTTTTCTTTTGACTTTGTATTAATTCCAGTTTAGCACCTGGAGGGTTAAAAAAAATCTGACAGTGGTTTTGCAGTATTTGAGGGGTGTGGTTTTTAAAATAGTATTACTTTGGCAAATTTCGAATATATAGGCCCCTCAAAGTCCATTTAATTCTCAGTAAGTCCGTAAAGAAGCAGGTTTTGCAATCTTCTTGAAAAAAAACTAGAAATTGCTACTTAACTTTTAACCCTTCTGTGAGGACTCAACATTTTTTCTTAATTAATCAGATGTATATTTTCAGTAAGCCAGGAGTCATTGACTGTTATCTATATGGTGACTTTAGAATTTATGTTTTTTTTCTTTATTTGGTCAACAGTCTGAAATGTTGACTCTTCATGTAAGTTAAATTGATATAGCTTTGTAAGTCAGTGATACAGGGTTGTTGACCAATGGGTGTTTGCTTAATATGGTGAATGACCATTGTGCGGGTCCTGTGGCTTGTTGACTTGCAAAGCAGAGGAATACCGACTATGCAAATTGATGGTCAAACAATGCGAGTCAATCTCATCACAACTTTTCATTACAACTTTTCCTTTACACGTGAATAGTGTTGAGCGATACCGTCCGATACTTGAAAGTATCGGTATCGGAAAGTATCGGCCGATACCGGCAAAATATCGGATCCAATCCGATACCGATACCCGATACCAATACAAGTCAATGGGACTCATGTATCGGACGGTATTCCTGATGGTTCCCAGGGTCTGAAGGAGAGGAAACTCTCCTTCAGGCCCTGGGAACCATATAAATGTGTAAAAGAAAGAATTAAAATAAAAAATATCGCTATACTCACCTCTCCGACGCAGCCGGGACTTCAGCGAGGGAACCGGCAGCGTTGTTTGTTTAAAATTCGCGCTATTACTTGGTTACGTGAATTCCCGGCTTGTGATTGGTCAGGTCGGCCATGTTGCCGGGACGCGGACATATCACAGCAAGCCGTGACGAAATTACGTCACGGCTTGCTGTGATTGGTCCGCGTCCCGGCAATATGGCCGCCCTGACCAATCACAAGCCGTGACGTCACGGGAGGCTGGACACGCGCTCATTTTAAAATGGGCGCGTGTCCAGCCTCCCGTGACGTCACGGCTTGTGATTGGTTGCGCCGCGGTCAACCAATCACAAGCCGGGAGGCTGGACGCGCTCATTTTAAAATGGGCGCGTGTCCAGCCTCCCGTGACGTCACGGCTTGTGATTGGTTGCGCCGCGGTCAACCAATCACAAGCCGGGAGGCTGGACGCGCTCATTTTAAAATGGGCGCGTGTCCAGCCTCCCGTGACGTCACGGCTTGTGATTGGTTGCGCCGCGGTCAACCAATCACAAGCCGGGAGGCTGGACGCGCTCATTTTAAAATGGGCGCGTGTCCAGCCTCCCGTGACGTCACGGCTTGTGATTGGTCAGGGCGGCCATATTGCCGGGACGCGGACCAATCACAGCAAGCCGTGACGTAATTTCGTCACGGCTTGCTGTGATTGGTCCGCGTCCCGGCAACGTGGCCGACCTGACCAATCACAAGCCGGGAATTCACGTAACCAAGTAATAGCGCGAATTTTAAACAAACAACGCTGCCGGTTCCCTCGCTGAAGTCCCGGCTGCGTCGGACAGGTGAGTATAGCGATATTTTTTATTTTAATTCTCTCTTTTACACATTTTAACATTAATGTTGTTGCGATACCCGATACCCGATACCACAAGAGTATCGGAATCCCGGTATCGGAATTCCGATACAGCAAGTATCGGCCGATACCCGATACTTGCAGCATCGGAATGCTCAACACTACACGTGAATAATGTCTTGAAGTACAACAGTTGTTAACCTATAAAAAGAAGATATAAGCCTCTAACAAGACATTTCTAGATAGAGAGTAAGCCAAGAGATTGAGAGATTCAAAAAACAACACACTCTCTACTGGAAAGCAGCCAAGACACCATGGCTCCATCACAGATTTGTCAGTCTCCAGAATGTCAGTTTAAGGGACTATGGACCTGGCTAAAACAATGCAGATCTGCTCTATTTGCCATTGAAGAACCATGGTTACATTTGGGATAGTCATGATTTGAACCCACCGGTCACTTGTCTCCCATGGAAACATTTATGAATGCCATGAATAGGACCCAGTGGTCACCTGGCCCCATAGAGATGTTCAGAGAGACCAGCTTGTGACCCTCCAGTCAACTGGCCTTGTACCTCAGTGGAATGTCATCTTCCTAAGCTTGTTGTTACCTCCTCCTTGTGTGCATGCCACAGGTGAGGTAGTTGGCCCTGGATTCTCTAAATTCACAGCTGCTCTTATACCGACGAGTCAGCAGAAGAGTGAGACTCAATAACTTGCACCATCTTGGGTATTTTGCTTGGACTGTTCTATGTGTTATTTTCCTTTTTTGTAGTTCAATAAAGCATTGCCACAATGTTTCCACAGCCTGTGTTTTCTGAGTAGTATTACCCCCCATTGTAAAAGGAAAGTGGGAATTCTGTGGAATAATCCCTGTTCCATTCTGTTTCGGCTGGCGGAACAGGGCACCAGCTGACCCCCATGTCTCCACACCTTCTAACATCCTAACAAAATAAACTGTTGGTGAAAAGTGAAGCATATGTAAAATAGATATATGGGAAATGTTATTTATTAAATATTGTGTACAGCATGACTAACTGGTTTACGGATTTAAAAACTGAAAGTTTGAAAATTGCTAATGTTTCAAAATTTTCACCAAAATTCCAATATTTTAACAAATAATCTCAAGTTATATCAACCTAAATTTACTACTAACATAAAGTACAATAGGTCATGAAAAAAACAATGTCAGAATCACTGGGATATATACGTTTAAGCGTTCCAGGGTCATTACCCCCTGAAGGACACAGGTCAGATTTTAAAAATTTTGCCTGGTCATAAAGGTTAAAATTTGCTCGGTAAGTAAGGTGCTAATAAAAAAAATAACATTTTTATTAATGGTACAAAATGTTAAAAATAATTTAAAAAGCTTAGATGTTTTACACTTTTGAATATTAAAGAGGAGCAACTGCTGTGATTTGCCATGAAGACCTAGCGTTGTGCTAGCTCGCATTAGGACTTTTGTAAAAGTGGGTGAGAACTGCCCATATGTGTATGACATCACTCCTCCTCTCTCTTTTTTTGGTGTTTGCAAAAGGATAAGGGAGCCTAAAGTTTAGGATAAAAGTGCTGAGCTTTTTTGTTGGTAACTTCAAAGTTATAGTGACATCTTGACTGTGTCACCAAGGATTGCTGGCAGCACCGATTAGATACATGGAAGGTATCATGTGCTATAATTTGATATGTGTACTATATTACATGCTGTGTTAGATACAGGGCTCAGTGTTGTATATCACATATGATGAGATTAGAAACAGGACTTAGCAGAGTGTATCACAAAGGATTAGATTAGATACATGTTTCCCCCTTCCATCCAGTCATATGGAACCAGTGGTGTAATGTGCAGTTGTGCTCAAAAGTTTACATACCCAGGCAGAATTTTTGCTTTTTTTGCCCTTTTTCAGAGAATATGAATGATAACTAGTGTTGAGCATTCCGATACCGCAAGTATCGGGTATCGGCCGATACTTGCGGTATCGGAATTCCGATACCGGGATTCCGATACTTGGCGCGTATCGGATACCGGAATCGGAAGTTCCATGATTCAAAATTCAGAAATTCAGCCAATGAGAAAGATTCCAAGTGTGGGCACATCCTGTTTAGCATGGAGGGCATGAAACTACTGGCAAGGCTGTGATTGGCTGCTTAAATGATGTCATGATGCAGTTTAAAAGTCGCTGGCGCCATTTTGCGATCACTCTGCTGTGAATTCAGTTAGTGACAGGACGCTGTTTGCTGACTGAGGGACAGTTTAGAGATAGCGATTTGCTTCTTTGTGCTTTCCAAAGGCTAATTTAGCAACCGCTGTGTTCACCTACTAATCACCTTCCTTTTGCCTTGTAGCGCTGTTTTCACAGCGATCTGCAAGGTCTCTCTGTGTGTGTGTGTGAGTGCAGCCCACTCTCTAGTCTGAGTGCAGCCACATAGGCCATCCATAGCTGGTTGTATTCAGTTCAGGGAGGGTGGTTCATTGCCTCATACTGTCCTTTTTTTTTTTTTTTTTGAAGTAGTGCAGGCTGCTGCACATTTTTTCCAAAAATTCCTATTAGTGTCTTTCCACCCGTCTCCAGCTAATTTGTGGAAAAACACTACATAGGATAAAGTAGAGGAGGGTTTTTGGGCCTTGCAGCGCCGTTTACGGCTGTCTGCACGGTCTCCGTGTGACTGCAGCTCACCCTGTAGTCTGTGAGCAGCCGTAGCTTGGTTGTCTCCAGCTCAGGGTTGTTCACTGTGTCATACCGCCAAATCAATTTTCATTTTGTTTTCAAGTAGTGTAGTCTGCTGCTAATTAATTTAAAAAAATCCTATTAGTGTCTTTCCACCCGTCTCCAGCTAATTTGTGGAAAAACACTACATAGGATAAAGTAGAGGAGGGTTTTTTGGCCTTGCAGCGCCGTTTACGGCTGTCTGCACGGTCTCCGTGTGACTGCAGCTCGCCCTGTAGTCTGTGAGCAGCCGTAGCTTGGTTGTCTCCAGCTCAGGGTTGTTCACTGCGTCATACCGCCAAATCAATTTTCATTTTGTTTTCAAGTAGTGTAGTCTGCTGCTAATTAATTTAAAAAAATCCTATTAGTGTCTTTCCACCCGTCTCCAGCTAATTTGTGGAAAAACACTACATAGGATAAAGTAGAGGAGGGTTTTTGGGCCTTGCAGCGCCGTTTACGGCTGTCTGCACGGTCTCCGTGTGACTGCAGCTCGCCCTGTAGTCTGTGAGCAGCCGTAGCTTGGTTGTCTCCAGCTCAGGGTTGTTCACTGCGTCATACCGCCAAATCAATTTTCATTTTGTTTTCAAGTAGTGTAGTCTGCTGCTAATTAATTTAAAAAAATCCTATTAGTGTCTTTCCACCTGTCTCCAGCTAATTTGTGGAAAAACACTACATAGGATAAAGTAGAGGAGGGTTTTTGGGCCTTGCAGCGCCGTTTACGTCTGTCTGCACGGTCTCCGTGTGACTGCAGCTCTATCCGTTGTCAGTTCAGCCCCAAAAAAATAAATAAATAATAAAGTTCACCAAACACACCAGTTACACCACTTTACATTTGTGTAGGCCACATTAGCTCATATTCAAGTCTAGTCCACACTTTAGAAAATTAGTGTGTCTTATACCTGTTAGGAGGAGTTGCTCAGGAATAAGCACACAAAGCCGTTAGTACTTTTCTGCTTATCTTTATCAGTCAACCAAGATGAAGAAGGCAGTGAGTAAGGCACGTGGGCGTGGGCGTGGGCGCGGAGCAGGGAGGGGACGTGGGGATTCTGTGCCTGCTGCGGGCACCGGTGAGTCATCAGCACCCACTTTCACAAGGGAACAGTCGTTCATGCGCAGCTTTGTCGCCGAGCGCCGTACACCGCTGCTGCGTCAAGACCAAATTGAAGCCGTTGTGGGATGGATGGCAGCTAATGCATCAACTTCCATTAGTGCCACATCCTCTCAGACACAGAGCACTGGAGAGCAGCCATCTGTCTCTTCACCACCTGCAAAATTGCCCAGGCAGACAGAGATCCCAGGACAGGAGCAGTCTCTACTTCTGTTCTCTGAATCATCTCTTGGCTTGGAAACAGGGGGCCAGCCAAGCAGCATTGGAGAAATGGAAGAAGAGGCAGGGTGCAGTGATGCCCAACCGCTTTTTCTGTCTTCCTCTGAAGAGGCGGGTGGGCCAGTGGCTCCGGTCACCACCTCGCAGGCCGCATCAGCTGATGATGACACTCAGGTGCCACTTACTGGTGCGTGCTCTGCTGCTGAGACTACCCAGGAGGAGCAGTTGGGGGCAGAGGGTAGTGTAGATGATGAGGTCCTTGACCCATCTTGGCGTCAGGGACAGGAAGGTGGTGGGAGCAGCTCTGAGGAAGAGATTCCCCGTACGGCCCAAAGAGGGAGAGGGAGGGGGAAGACTGCGGATCCTGCAGCCTCCGCTTTGGCACCCGTAAGGAGCATGTCTCTTCCAAAAGTCAAAAGGGGGGCTCCCAAGACTTGCAGTGCCTGGTCCTTTTTTGACACAGTTGCAGATGACATTTGCTATGTCAGATGCAAGGTGTGTCATCAAAAAATCAAAAGAGGTCAAAAAGTCGCCAACCTCAATACCTCCAACATGTGGAAACATGTGCGCAACAGGCACCCGGCGGAGTTAGACAAACACACTGAAGAGCTAGGCCAACCAACAGCGGCAGCTACCACCTCTTCAGCTCGTGTTGCCTCTTCCTCTAGCTCACACGCAGCTGGTTCGGCTTCCTCCCAGGATCGCCGTGGAAGAACCTCTGGCCCTGTTGTCCAGAGACCCGCTGTCATTCCACCCGCAGCACCACTTTCCCAGTCAACCACACACTCCCAGCCCAGTCTACAGCCATCGGTAGTACAGGCATGGGAGAAAAGGCGGCCTTTCTCGTCAAACCACCCACGAGCACAGGCTCTGACTGCAGGCATTGCCAAACTTCTCTCACTGGAAATGCTGTCATTCAGGCTGGTGGAGACTGACAGCTTCCGTGACTTGATGTCATTGGCAGTCCCACAGTACAGTGTGCCCAGCCGCTTTTACTTCAGCAGGCAAGCCATCCCTGCCCTGCACAAGCATGTTGAGGGACACATAAAACACGCGCTACTGAACGCCGTCAGTAGCAAGGTCCACCTCACCACCGATGCGTGGACCAGTCAACATGGACAGGGGCGATACCTTTCCCTCACTGCCCATTGGGTTAATGTAGTTGAGCCGGGTACAGACCGTGCGAGTGGCGCAGGACGTGTCCTGCCCACTCCAAGGATTGCAGGAATCCATTCTGTACGCATTGACTCCTCCTCTTACACCAGTTCCTCAGAATCATCGCTGCAGGAGCCGTCACAGTCCACCTCCACATGGACCCGTGATGAACGTGTACCTGTTACGACCGACATGAGCACAGCCGTGGCCAAACGTCAACAGGCCGTCTTGAAATTAATTTTTTTGGGGAATCGTAGCCACACAGCGCAGGAGCTCTGGAATGCCATCAAGCAGGAGAGCGATGTGTGGTTTGAGCCAGCGAATCTCCAGCCAGGCATGGTAGTGTGTGATAATGGCCGAAATCTGGTGGCAGCCCTGGGCCTCGGCAACCTCACTCACATCCCATGTCTGGCACATGTGCTCAATTTGGTCGTGCAGAGTTTTTTGAGGGACTATCCGGATCTTGATGCACTGCTGCACAAGGTCCGCCTAGAGTGTGCTCACTTGCGGCGTTCCAGCACGGCAAAAGCGCGCATTGCGGCTCTGCAGCGCCGACACCGCCTGCCGGAACATCGCATCATATGTGACCTACCTACCAGGTGGAATTCCACGTTACATATGTTGGAGCGGTTGTGTGAGCAGCAGCAAGCTGTAATGGAGTACCAGCTGTATCAGGCGCAAAAAAGTCGCAGTCAGCGCCGTACAGACTTCACAACCACAGAGTGGGCCACTATGAAGGATGTCTGCCAGGTTTTGCGTCCCTTTGATTATTCCACGCGGATGGCGAGTGCAGATGATGCACTAGTCAGCATGACTGTCCCCCTTATCTGCCTGCTTGAAAAATCACTGCAAGCGCTAAGGGATGATGTTGTGGAAGAGGTGGAGGATGAGGATTCACCACTTCCATCATCTTCTGGACAGTCAGCGCCACGTGGTTCCTCACAAACGCGTAGGCAGGGGACAGTTTGTGAGGAGGATGAGGAGGAGTCAATGGAGGAGGAAGACATCCGTCCAGAGGAGGGAGTTCCCGAATTGTCCAGTACTCAGTGTGTACAGCGAGGGTGGGGTGATGACGAGCGGGCAGAGATCACGCCTCCAGCTGGGGACAGCGTTTCTTGGGCAGTTGGCAGTCTGCAGCACATGGTGGATTACATGCTGCAGTGCCTGAGAAACGACCGCCGCATCGACCACATTCTCAACATGTCTGATTATTGGGTGTTCACCCTCCTCGATCCTCGCTACCGGGACAACGTAGAAAGCCTCATCACACCGTTGAACCGGGAGCGAAAAATGCGGGAGTACCAAGACACACTGGTCAGTTCCATCATCTTCTCCATTCCAACTGAGAGAAGTGCTGCTACTGCATTCCAAAGCAGCTCAGTGCGTCCAGGCAGTGGTGGAGGCTCTGCACAAAGAGGGAGCAGAAGCAGTGCCTCTGCCCAAGGCAAGACCAGTATGGCCCAACTGTGGCACAGTTTTGTGTGCCCCCCACAAAAGTCTACACCATCACAGACGGCTCCAGTCAGCAGGAGGCAACGGTTCCGTCAGATGGTGACAGACTACATGTCTTGCCCTCTTGTTGTACTCCCAGACGGCTCTTCCCCTTTCAAGTTTTGGGTCTCAAAGCTGGATACATGGCCAGAGCTAAGCCAGTATGCATTGGAGGTGCTGTCTTGCCCTGCGGCCAGTGTATTATCGGAACGTGTCTTTAGTGCTGCAGGTGGTGTACTAACTGACCGTCGCATGCGACTATCCTCCGATAACGTTGACCGGCTTACTTTCCTGAAAATGAACAAGGCCTGGATCTCGCAGGAATTTGCCACTCCTCCTCCTGATTAAATAATTAGGTCACTGTATACGTTATCCAGGTCTCCTGTTGTGTTCATCTTTCTACCACCTGAACTTAAATTCCTGGACTCCAACACCGCCAGTTGAGGCTCAGACGTGCCGTCTGCACAGTCAAAACATACGACCCAGTGTTATTGGGTTTCAGTAACGTCAGCTGATCCCCAGCTGTGTAGCCGGCAATGTGTCATGCGACCGCCACGCTGACACAACAACTGAAATGTAAGGGAATCTGTCCCCCCCCCCCCCCCAAGGCGTTTGTTACTGAAAGAGCCACCTTGTGCAGCAGTAATGCTGCACAAGGAAAAAGGTAGCTATTTTGGTTTTGCTCCTTGCACACGCAAAACTTAACACTTATAAAATGTGTCCACTGATACCGTAAAACCGTCCCGGAGGTGGGACTTTCCTTCGTAATATGACGCAGCACAGCCGTCATTCCTACCCCCCCGGCGCCGCGCCCCGGCTCCTCAGCGTTGTTTGATTCCGTCCCGGAGCCTGCGCTGTTATGTTATCCCGTGGCCAGGCACACTTAGCGCTGCCCGTCTTCTGGCATCATTTGGTGTCAGGCTGGCTGCGCCTGTGCGGCCACGCTGGCCGAGAGCCCGCCTCGCAGTGTCTTCTGATTTAATCCCACTGGGGGCCTGGGATCTATGGACATGCGCAGTGCATATCTGAACCTCCACCTCTCACTCATCTCCCTATGGCTTCTTCAGACTGCTCGGTGTCAGCTGGTCCCTAATAGCATGCCACGGCCGTGACACCGCACAGTCTGGAAAAGAAGCCGTAGGGAGGGGAGTGAGAGGCGAGGATATGCACTGCGCATGGCCATGGATCCCAGGCCCCCAGTGGGATTACATCAGAAGACACTGCGAGGCGGGCTCTCGGCCAGCGCGGCCGCACAGGCGCAGCCAGCCTGACACCAAATGATGTCAGAAGATGGGCAGCGCTAAGTGTGCCTGGCCACGGGATAACATAACAGCGCAGGCTCCGGGACGGAATCAAACAACGCTGAGGAGCCGGGGCACGGCGACGTGGGGGTAGTAATGATGGCTGTGCTGCGTCATATTACGAAGGAAAGTCCCACCTCCGGGACGGTTTCACGGCTTCAGGGGACACATTTTATAAGTGTTTAGTTCTGTGTTTGCAAGGAGCATGATGAAAAGAGCCACCTTTTCCTTTTGCATCTTTTGTGCTGCACAAGCTGGCTCTTTCAGCTACAAACGCCTTGGGGGGGGGGTTAAAGGTTCCCTTTCGACTTTCTCAGGCTTCGGCCTACATTGTGTTCCTCTGCTTTTCCACCTGCCCCTGGGCTCCAACACCGCTAGTTGCCGTCCAGAAGTGCTGTACGCACAGTCAACAGTCCCTCCTCTGTTATTGGGGTTCAGTAACGTCAGCTGTTCCCCTGCTGTGTGTGTGGCAATCCCTCCTACCTCCTCCAACCTCCTCCAACCTCCTCCTCCTCCACCTGTCCCTGGGCTCCAACACCGCCAGTTGCCGTCCAGAAGTGCTGTACGCACAGTCAACAGTCGCTCCTCTGTTATTGGGGTTCAGTAACGTCAGCTGTTCCCCTGCTGTGTGTGTGGCAATCCCTCCTACCTCCTCCAACCTCCTCCTCCTCCACCTGTCCCTGGGCTCCAACACCGCCAGTTGCCGTCCAGAAGTGCTGTACGCACAGTCAACAGTCCCTCCTCTGTTATTGGGGTTCAGTAACATCAGCTGTTCCCCTGCTGTGTGTGTGGCAATCCCTCCTACCTCCTCCAACCTCCTCCTCCTCCACCTGTCCCTGGGCTCCAACACCGCCAGTTGCCGTCCAGAAGTGCTGTACGCACAGTCAACAGTCCCTCCTCTGTTATTGGGGTTCAGTAACGTCAGCTGTTCCCCTGCTGTGTGTGTGGCAATCCCTCCTACCTCCTCCAACCTCCTCCAACCTCCTCCTCCTCCACCTGTCCCTGGGCTCCAACACCGCTAGTTGCCGTCCAGAAGTGCTGTACGCACAGTCAACAGTCCCTCCTCTGTTATTGGGGTTCAGTAACGTCAGCTGTTCCCCTGCTGTGTGTGTGGCAATCCCTCCTACCTCCTCCAACCTCCTCCTCCTCCACCTGTCCCTGGGCTCCAACACCGCCAGTTGCCGTCCAGAAGTGCTGTACGCACAGTCAACAGTCGCTCCTCTGTTATTGGGGTTCAGTAACGTCAGCTGTTCCCCTGCTGTGTGTGTGGCAATCCCTCCTACCTCCTCCAACCTCCTCCTCCTCCACCTGTCCCTGGGCTCCAACACCGCCAGTTGCCGTCCAGAAGTGCTGTACGCACAGTCAACAGTCCCTCCTCTGTTATTGGGGTTCAGTAACGTCAGCTGTTCCCCTGCTGTGTGTGTGGCAATCCCTCCTACCTCCTCCAACCTCCTCCTCCTCCACCTGTCCCTGGGCTCCAACACCGCCAGTTGCCGTCCAGAAGTGCTGTACGCACAGTCAACAGTCCCTCCTCTGTTATTGGGGTTCAGTAACGTCAGCTGTTCCCCTGCTGTGTGTGTGGCAATCCCTCCTACCTCCTCCAACCTCCTCCTCCTCCACCTGTCCCTGGGCTCCAACACCGCCAGTTGCCGTCCAGAAGTGCTGTACGCACAGTCAACAGTCCCTCCTCTGTTATTGGGGTTCAGTAACGTCAGCTGTTCCCCTGCTGTGTGTGTGGCAATCCCTCCTACCTCCTCCAACCTCCTCCTCCTCCACCTGTCCCTGGGCTCCAACACCGCCAGTTGCCGTCCAGAAGTGCTGTACGCACAGTCAACAGTCCCTCCTCTGTTATTGGGGTTCAGTAACGTCAGCTGTTCCCCTGCTGTGTGTGTGGCAATCCCTCCTACCTCCTCCAACCTCCTCCAACCTCCTCCTCCTCCACCTGTCCCTGGGCTCCAACACCGCTAGTTGCCATCCAGAAGTGCTGTACGCACAGTCAACAGTCCCTCCTCTGTTATTGGGGTTCAGTAACGTCAGCTGTTCCCCTGCTGTGTGTGTGGCAATCCCTCCTACCTCCTCCAACCTCCTCCAACCTCCTCCTCCTCCACCTGTCCCTGGGCTCCAACACCGCCAGTTGCCGTCCAGAAGTGCTGTACGCACAGTCAACAGTCCCTCCTCTGTTATTGGGGTTCAGTAACGTCAGCTGTTCCCCTGCTGTGTGTGTGGCAATCCCTCCTACCTCCTCCAACCTCCTCCAACCTCCTCCTCCTCCACCTGTCCCTGGGCTCCAACACCGCCAGTTGCCGTCCAGAAGTGCTGTACGCACAGTCAACAGTCGCTCCTCTGTTATTGGGGTTCAGTAACGTCAGCTGTTCCCCTGCTGTGTGTGTGGCAATCCCTCCTACCTCCTCCAACCTCCTCCTCCTCCACCTGTCCCTGGGCTCCAACACCGCCAGTTGCCGTCCAGAAGTGCTGTACGCACAGTCAACAGTCCCTCCTCTGTTATTGGGGTTCAGTAACGTCAGCTGTTCCCCTGCTGTGTGTGTGGCAATCCCTCCTACCTCCTCCAACCTCCTCCTCCTCCACCTGTCCCTGGGCTCCAACACCGCCAGTTGCCGTCCAGAAGTGCTGTACGCACAGTCAACAGTCCCTCCTCTGTTATTGGGGTTCAGTAACGTCAGCTGTTCCCCTGCTGTGTGTGTGGCAATCCCTCCTACCTCCTCCAACCTCCTCCAACCTCCTCCTCCTCCACCTGTCCCTGGGCTCCAACACCGCCAGTTGCCGTCCAGAAGTGCTGTACGCACAGTCAACAGTCCCTCCTCTGTTATTGGGGTTCAGTAACGTCAGCTGTTCCCCTGCTGTGTGTGTGGCAATCCCTCCTACCTCCTCCAACCTCCTCCAACCTCCTCCTCCTCCACCTGTCCCTGGGCTCCAACACCGCCAGTTGCCGTCCAGAAGTGCTGTACGCACAGTCAACAGTCCCTCCTCTGTTATTGGGGTTCAGTAACGTCAGCTGTTCCCCTGCTGTGTGTGTGGCAATCCCTCCTACCTCCTCCAACCTCCTCCTCCTCCACCTGTCCCTGGGCTCCAACACCGCCAGTTGCCGTCCAGAAGTGCTGTACGCACAGTCAACAGTCCCTCCTCTGTTATTGGGGTTCAGTAACGTCAGCTGTTCCCCTGCTGTGTGTGTGGCAATCCCTCCTACCTCCTCCAACCTCCTCCAACCTCCTCCTCCTCCACCTGTCCCTGGGCTCCAACACCGCTAGTTGCCGTCCAGAAGTGCTGTATGCACAGAGCCAAACACCTCGCCAATGTGTTAGTGGGGTTCAGCACCGCCAGCTGTTCCCCTGCTGTGTATACGGCAACGTGTACTGCGACCGCCACGCAGACACAACAAGTTAAATGTAAGGGAACCTGACCCCCCCCCCCCAGGCGTTTGTTACTGAAGGAGCCACCTTGTGCAGCAGTAATGATGCAAAGGGAAAAAGTGCCTCTTTTCGTGATGCTCCTTGCACATGCTGAACCTAACACTTATGAAATGTGTCCCCACACAGCGTTAAACCGTCCGGTAGGTGGAACTTTCCTTTGTCGTGTGACGCAGCACAGCCATCATTTTTACCCCCTTGGCGCCGTGCGCCCCCTCCTCAGCGTTGTTTGAATCTGTCCCGGAGCCTGCGCTGTTAGGTTAGCCCTTGGCCATGCACACATGTTGCGCTGCCCGTCTTCTGACCTCATTTGGTGTCAGGCTGGCTGCGCCTGTGCGGGTGCGCTGGCCGAGATCCCGCCTCGCAGTGTCGTCTAATGTAATCCCACCGCGGGCCTGTGATCCGTGCCCGTGCGCAGTGCATATCCTCTCCTCTCACTCCCCTCCCTACGGCTTCTTCAGACTGTGCGATGTCAGCTGGTCCCTAATAGCATGCCACGGCCGTGACACCGCACAGTCTGAAAAAGCCGTAGGGAGGGGAGTGAGAGGAGAGGATATGCACTGCGCACGGGCACGGATCACAGGCCCGCGGTGGGATTACATTAGACGACACTGCGAGGCGGGATCTCGGCCAGCGCACCCGCACAGGCGCAGCCAGCCTGACACCAAATGAGGTCAGAAGACGGGCAGCGCAACATGTGTGCATGGCCAAGGGCTAACCTAACAGCGCAGGCTCCGGGACAGATTCAAACAACGCTGAGGAGGGGGCGCACGGCGCCAAGGGGGTAAAAATGATGGCTGTGCTGCGTCACACGACAAAGGAAAGTTCCACCTACCGGACGGTTTAACGCTGTGAGGAGACACATTTCATAAATGTTTGGTTCCGCATGTACAAGGACCATAATTAAAAGAGCTAAGTTTACCTTTTCCAGCATTAGTGCTGTACACAATGGCTCTTTCAGCTACAAACGCCTGGGGGGGGTTTAAAGGTTTCCTTTCAACTTGCTCGAGTGCAGGCTTCGGCCTACACTCCGCTCCCCCTGCTCCTCCTGCTGACCCTGGGCTCTAACACCGCCAGTTTTTGCCCAGATGTGCTAGCTGCACAGAGAAAAACACCAGCCAATGTGTCAGTGGGGTTCAGCACCGCCAGCTGTTCCCCTGCTGTGTAGCAGGCAACGTGTCCTGCGACCGCCACGCAGACACAAGAACTGAAATTGAAGGGAACCTGTCCCCCCTCCCCCAGGTGTTTCTATGTTTTACAGCTACCTTGAACAGCAGTAATGCTGCATGTGTTCAAGGTGGCTCAGAAACTTATTCTCCTTGCCCATGTTGAAGTGAACACGTCTAAAATGTGTCCTCTGTGACCATTAAAACGTCCCTCAGGTGTGATTTGACTTTGTATTGACACACGCAACAAGCTCCTTGGTAACGCTGCCCGTCTTCTGGCATCATTGTTTGGCTGGCTGCGCCTCTGCGGCCGCCCTGACCCACACAACGCCCCTCGTTGTCTTATTTAATGGGACTGCGAGGGTGTGATTGATGGGCAGGATCAGTGCATCAGTTCGCCTGTCCCTCCTCTCCTTACGCCTTCTTCGGACTGTGCGGCTTCATGGCCGTGGCATGCGATAAGGGATCAGATGACGCCGCACAGTCTGAAGCGGGTGTAAGGACCCGAGTGTGAGAGGCCAACATATGTGCTGCGCCAGGCCCTGAATCCCAGCCCCGCAGTGTTTTAACAATGTTAAGACACTGCGGGGCTGGGATTCATGGGCATCGCGAACCGCACCGGCCGACATTACATGATGCCAGAAGATGGGCAGCGCTAACGGCGCTAGGCCAGGGGATAACACGACAGCGCAGACTCCTGTACAGCAAATAACAACGCTCGGGAGGCTGCACCCAGCACCAAGGTGGGATTCTTGACACCTGTGCTGCGTCTCATTACAAAGGGAACTCTCGCCTCCATTACACAGTTTGACTGTATAAAGTGCTGAATGTTATACGTGTTCCATTCAGCGTGTGCAAGGAGAAAAATTACAAGAGCAACCTTTGACTTGCGCAGCACTGCTGCTGCATAAGCTGTGGCTCTTCTACTTTGTAACCCCTGAGGGGGGGGTTAAAGGTGACTTTTGAAATCGGTTCAATTAGGCTTCGGCCTACACTCTGCTCCACCTGCAGAGCCCGGGCTCCAACAACGCTAGTTGCTGTCCGGAAGTGCTGGCTGCACAGAGCCAAACACCTCGCCAATGTGTCAGTGGGGTCCAGCACCGCCAGCTGTTCCCCTGCTGTGTAGCCGGCAACGTGTCCTGCAAAAGCCACGCAGACACAACAGACCCAAAGCTGCCGCCAGTGCAGGCTTCGGCCTACACTCCCCTCCCCCTGCTCCTCCTCCTCCTGCTCCTCCTCCTGCTGTCCCTGGGCTCTAACACACCGCCAGTTGGGGCCCAGATGTGCTAGCTGCACAGACAAAAACACCAGCCAATGTGTCAGTGGGGTCCAGCACCGCCAGCTGTTCCCCTGCTGTGCAGCCGGCAACGTGTCCTGCAAAAGCCACGCAGACACAAGAACTGAAATTGAAGGGAACCTGTCCCCCCTCCCCCAGGCGTTTTTACGTTATCCAGCCACCTTGTACAGCGGTAATGCTGCATGTGTGCAAGGTGGCTCAGAAACGTATTCTCCTCGCACATGTGGAACTGAAAACACGTCTGAAAGGTGTCCTCTGTGTGACCATTTAACCGTCCCGGTGGTGTGACTTTCCTTTGTAATGACACGCTGCAACCCCCTTGGTAGCGCGGCCCGTCTTCTGGCATCATTGTTTGGCTGCCTGCGCCTCTGCGGCCGCCCTGACCCACACAACGCCCCTCGGTGTCTTATTTATTGGGACTGCGAGGGTGTGATTGATGGGCAGGATCAGTGCATCAGTTCGCCTGTCCCTCCTCTCCTTCCGCCTTCTTCGGACTGTGCGGCTTCATGGCCGTGGCATGCGATAAGGGATCAGATGACGCCGCACAGTCTGAAGCGGGTGTAAGGACCCGAGTGTGAGAGGCCAACATATGTGCTGCGCCAGGCCCTGAATCCCAGCCCCGCAGTGTTTTAACAATGTTAAGACACTGCGGGGCTGGGATTCATGGGCATCGCGAACCGCACCGGCCGACATTACATGATGCCAGAAGATGGGCAGCGCTAACGGCGCTAGGCCAGGGGATAACACGACAGCGCAGACTCCTGTACAGCAAATAACAACGCTCGGGAGGCTGCACCCAGCACCAAGGTGGGATTCTTGACATCTGTGCTGCGTCTCATTACAAAGGGAACTCGCGCCTCCAACACAGTTTGACTGTATAAAGGGCTAAATGTTATACGTGTTTCATTCAGCGTGTGCAAGGAGAAAAATTAAAAGAGCAACCTTTGACTTGTGCAGCACTACTGCTGCATAAGCTGTGGCTCTTCTACTTTGTAACCCCTGAGGGGGGGTTAAAGGTGACCTTTGAAATCGGTTCAAGTAGGCTTCGGCCTACACTCTGCTCCCCCTGCAGAGCCCGGGCTCCAACACCGATCGTTGCTGTCCGGAAGTGCTGGCTGCACAGAGCCAAACACCTCGCCAATGTGTCAGTGGGGTCCAGCACCGCCAGCTGTTCCCCTGCTGTGTAGCCGGCAACGTGTCCTGCAAAAGCCACGCAGACACAACAGATCCAAAGCTGCCGCCAGTGCAGGCTTCGGCCTACACTCCCCTCCCCCTGCTCCTCCTCCTCCTGCTCCTCCTCCTGCTGACCCTGGGCTCTAACACACCGCCAGTTGGGGCCCAGATGTGCTAGCTGCACAGAGAAAAACACCTCGCCAATGTGTCAGTGGGGTCCAGCACCGCCAGCTGTTCCCCTGCTGTGCAGCCGGCATCGTGTCCTGCAAAAGCCACGCAGACACTTGCTCTTGTACCTTCTGCTCCCCATCCTGGTTCCAGTACCGTCAGCTGGTTCCGGGCAGAGCCTTTGGCTTAGGTGCCTCCCTTTGGTATCCGAGTTCCACCAACGTCAGGTGGTCCTTGGTAGTGCTTTCAGGCACGGGTACCTCCTGCTTAGTAACCGGGTTCCAGTAACGTCAGCTGGTCCTCGGTAGTTCCATTGGCTCTTGGACCTTCGGCTACCCATCCGGGTTCCAGCACCGTCAGCTGGTTCTCGGCAGTGTCTTTTGCTCTTGTACCTTCTGCTCCCCATCCTGGTTCCAGTACCGTCAGCTGGTTCCGGGCAGAGCCTTTGGCTTAGGTGCCTCCCTCTGGGTATCCGAGTTCCACCAACGTCAGGTGGTCCTTGGTAGTGCTTTCAGCACAGGTACCTCCTGCTTAGTAACCGGGTTCCAGTAACGTCAGCTGGTCCTCGGTAGTTCCATTGGCTCTTGGACCTTCGGGTAGCCATCCGAGTTCCAGTTCCATCAGCTGGTTCTCGGCATTTTCTCAGCCTTCTTGTACCTTCTGCTACATTTCCAAGTTCAAGAGACTAAACACAATGACCCAGAAGACCACCCCTAAGATGACGACGACACCAGAGACGACAACCACCGTGATGACGACGACCCTGGAGACGATGACCCCGAAGACCACCCCGATGACGACGACCCCGGAGACGACGACCCTGAAGACCACCCCGATGACGACGACCCCGGAGACGACGACCCTGGAGACGACGACGACCTGGAAGACCGAGAAGCAGAAGAACAAGAGGCTGCAGAACAAAGAGCAGAAGGACATTAAGCATAACACAAAATATCAGAGCAAAAAATATTATGTAAATTATAAGCAGAAGAAGACTAAGCAGTGTATGGGGGTGAGTCCGTTCCTCCTCGTGGTGCCCCTGGATAAAGCCTGATGCTGCAGGCCAAACTGAACGCGGACAAATGTAACTGTTTTGTGACAGGCAGAACGGAAGGTGTAATCTTCAAACTTTTATAGATAACAACTACGGGAATGCCTGTCACAAATAAGAATATGATGAAGAAGTAGAATATGATGAAGATAATAGTAAAATAAAAAGAATATGAACAATGTAACCCAAAAAATAATAGGTAGAAGATGAAGAAGAAGATGAATAAGGTGAAGAAGTTGATGTCAAAGAAGCTGATGATGAGGATAATTAAGAAGAAAGCGTGGGAGAAGTAAAAAAGAAGGTGAAGGGCGTGGAAGTAGTGAAACATCAATATCTGACATAAAAAAAAAAAAAAAACATAGTCAAATTCTTTCTAACGCCGAACTTCATAAAAAAAAATAAAAAATCCTGCTATTCTATTACATTGGGCTAAACCTCTGTCCCTTTAATATCTCCGCCACGTCCCCCAATACATCCTACAATATTCTTAGTTGTTTTCCTTCATGTAGAATGAACCTACAAGTGTATAAAGGGTTTATTTTAATTCCGATATTTTCGTCCCATTGACTTGCATTGGGATCGGGTATCGGTATCGGATTGGATTCCGATACTGTGACGGTATCGGCCGATACTTTCCGATACCGATACTTTCCGATATCGGAAAGTATCGCTCAACACTAATGATAACACAAAAACTTTTTCTCCACTCATGGTTAGTGGTTGGGTGAAGCCATTTATTGTCAAACTACTGTATTTTCTCTTTTTAAATCATATTGACAACAAAAACATCAAAATGACCCTGATCAAAGGTTCACATACCCCATTTATTAATACAGTGTATTACCCCCTTTAACATCAATGACAGCTTGAAGTCTTGGATGAAGTTCTTTGTTTTCTCAGATGGTAAAGCAGCCCATTCTTCTTGCAAAAAAACTCCAGTTCCTGTTAATTCCTGGGCTGTCTAGCATGAACTGCACGCTTGAGATCTCCCCAGAGTGGCTCAATGATATTGAGGTCAGGAGACTGAGATAGCCACTCCAGAACCTTCACTTTGTTCTGCTGTAGCCAATGACAGGTAAACTTGGCCTTGTATTTTGGATGTCATGTTGGAACGTCCAAGTACATCCCATGCGCAGCTTCCAGGCTGACGATTGCAAATTTGTCTCCAGTATTTGCCGATAATGTGCTGTATTCATCTTTATTTCAACTTTGACCAAGTTTCCTGTGCCTTTATAGCTCACGCATTCTAAAAAAAATCAGCAATCCATCCCAATGCTTTAACCCCTTCCCGACATGCGCCGTACTAGTACTGCGCTGCCGGCACTGCGTTACTGACAGCCGCAGTACTAGTACGGCGCCCCGATCACCGCGGTCTCACGCTGAGCGCCGCGGTGATCGGGTGCGGGTGTCAGCTGTATATGACAGCTGACACCCCGCAGCAATGCCCACGATCGGCGCTGTCGCCGATCGCGGGCATTTAACCCCTCTGATGCCGCTGTCAATAGTGACAGCGGCATAGAGGGGGATCGCGCAGGGACGGGGGCTCCCTGCGCTCTCCCACCGGAGCAGCGCGATGAGATCGCGCTGCTCCGGTGACCTGGAAGGAGTCCCCGGATCCAAGATGGCCGGGGGACTCCTTCCGGGTCATAAGATGACCCTGCTTGCCGGCGTCTGCTGAGAATCCTCATAGCAGGCGCCGGCAAGCCCCTGCAATGTGCCTGGCACATCGGTGATCAGACCGAGTGCTATGCACACGGTCTGATCACCGATCTGTGATGTCCCCTCCTGGGACAAAGTAAAAAAGTAAAAAAAAAATTTTTCCACATGTGTAAAAAAAAAAAAAAAAAAAATTCCTAAATAAAGAAAAAAAAAATAAATATATTCCCATAAATACATTTCTTTATCTAAATAAAAAAAACACCACACAATAAAAGTACACATATTTAGTATCGCCGCGTCCGTAACAACCCCACCTATAAAACTATATCACTAGTTAACCCCTTCAGTGAACACCGTAAAAAAAAAAAAAAAAAAACGAGGCAAAAAACAACGCTTTATTCTCATACCGCCAAACAAAAAGTGGAATAACACGCGATCAAAAAGACGGATATAAATAACCATGGTACCGCTGAAAACGTCATCTTGTCCCGCAAAAAAAAAGCCGCCATACAGCATCATCAGCAGAAAAATAAAAAAGTTATAGCTCTCAGAATAAAGCGATGCAAAAACAATTATTTTTTATATAAAATAGTTTTTATTGTGTAAAAGCGCCAAAACATAAAAAAATTACATAAATGAGGTATCGCTGTAATCGTACTGACCCGAAGAATAAAACTGCTTTATCCTTTTTACCAAACGCGGAACGGTATAAACGCACCCCCTAAAAGAATTTCAGGAATTGCTGGTTTTTGTTCATTCCGCCTCCCAAAAATCAGAATAAAAAGCGATCAAAAAATGTCATGTACCCAAAAATGGTACCAGCAAAAACGTCAACTCGTCCTGCAAAAAACAAGATCTCACATGACTCTGTGGACCAAAATATGGAAAAATTATAGCTCTCAAAATGTGGTGATGCAAAAACTATTGTTTGCAATAAAAAGCGTCTTTTAGTGTGTGATGGCTGCCAACCATAAAAATCCGCCCAAAAACGCTATAAAAGTAAATCAAATCCCCCTTCATCACCCCCTTAGTTAGGAAAAATAATAAAATTTTAAAAAATATATTTATTTCCATTTTCCCGTTAGGCTACTTTCACACTAGCGTCGGTACGGGGCCGTCGCGCTGCGTCGGCCCGACATACCGACGCATACTGTGCAAGCGCCGCACAACGGGGGCAGCGGATGCTGTTTTTCCACGCATCCGCTGCCCCATTGTGAGGTGCGGGGAGGTGGGGGCGGAGTTCCAGCCGCGCATGCGCGGTCGGAAATGGTGGACCGTCAGCACAAAAAAAGTTACATGTAACGTTTTTTGCTGCCGGCGGTCCGCCACAACACGACGCAACCGTCGCACGACGCTTGCGACGTGTGTCAATACGTCGCTAATGTTAGTCTATGGGGAAAAAACGCATCCTGCAGATGACTTTGCAGGATGCGTTTTTTCGCCAAAACGACGCATTGCGACGTATGCAAAAAAACGCTAGTGTGAAAGTAGCGCTAGGGTTAGGACTAGGGTTAGGGTTGGGGTTAGGGTTTCAGTTAGAATTGGGGAGTTTTCACTGTTTAGGCACATCAGGGGCACTCCAAACGCGACATGGCGTCCGATCTCAACGCGTTTGTTTGCGTTAAAAACGCATGCGTTTTTATAGAAAAAAAACAGAACACACACTGAAAAGTCACCCACCACCATCAAGGTGATAAAGGGATCCAAACCCTAACCCTAACCCTACCCCTAAACTCATCCCTAACCGTTTAATGAACATTTTCTGACAGTCATAGTGCCACGTATTTCAGTGCCACGTATTTCAGTGCCACGTATTTCAGTGCCACGTATTTCAGTGCCACGTATTTCAGTGCCACGTATTTCAGTGCCACGATATTTCAGTGCCACGTATTTAAGTGCCACGGTATTTCAGTGAAATACGTGGCACTGAAATATCGTGGCATTTACGTGAAATACGTGGCACTTAAATACGTGGCACTTAAATACGTGGCACTTATATACGTGGCCACTGAAATATCGTGGCACTTATATACGTATATACGTATATACACGTATTTCAGTGCCACGTATTTCAGTGCCACGTATTTCAGGTTAGGGGTAGGGGTAGGGTTAGGGGTAGGGTTAGGGTTTTTTGGTTTTTTCTTGTTTTCTTGTGTTTTTCTATAAAAACGCATGCGTCTAAAAAAACGCATGCGTTTTACCGCGATTACATGCGTTTTTTCACACATGCGTTTTTAAAAAAAACGCAAGTGTGAAACCAGCCTTACCCTTGGGAAAATAAAAACATGGGGGCTAAAATATAATTTTCGTGGAAAAAAATATATTTTTTATTTTCGCGGCTCTGCGTTATAAACTGTAGTGAAGCACTTGGGGGTTCAAAGTTCTCACAACACATCTAGATAAGTTCCGTGGGGGGTCTAGTTTCCAATATGGGGTCACTTGTGGGGGGTTTCTACTGTTTAGGTACATCAGGGGCTCTGCAAATGCAACATGACACTGCAGACCAATCCATCTAAGTCTGCATTTCAAACGGCGCTCCTTCCCTTCCGAGCTCTGCCGTGCGCCCAAACAGTGGTTTATCCCCATATATGAAGTATCAGCGTACTCAGGACAAATTGGACAACAACTTTTGTTGTCCAATTTCTCCTGTTACCCTTGGGAAAATAAAAATGTGGGGGCTAAAATATAATTTTCGTGGAAAAAAAAATATTTTTTATTTTCATGGCTCTGCGTGATAAACTGTAGTGAAACACTTGTTGGTTCAAAGTTCTCACAACACATCTAGACAAGTTCCGTGGGGGGTCTAGTTTCCAATATGGGGTCACTTGTGGGGGGTTTCTACTGTTTAGGTACATCAGGGGCTCTGCAAATGCAACATGACACTGCAGACCAATCCATCTAAGTCTGCATTTCAAACGGCGCTCCTTCCCTTCCGAGCTCTGCCGTGCACCCAAACAGTGGTTTATCCCCATATATGAAGTATCAGCGTACTCAGGACAAATTGGACAACAACTTTTGTTGTCCAATTTCTCCTGTTACCCTTGGGAAAATAAAAATGTGGGGGCTAAAATATAATTTTCGTGGAAAAAAAAATATTTTTTATTTTCATGGCTCTGCGTGATAAACTGTAGTGAAACACTTGTTGGTTCAAAGTTCTCACAACACATCTAGACAAGTTCCGTGGGGGGTCTAGTTTCCAATATGGGGTCACTTGTGGGGGGTTTCTACTGTTTAGGTACATCAGGGGCTCTGCAAATGCAACATGACACCTGCAGACCAATCCATCTAAGTCTGCATTTCAAACGGCGCTCCTTCCCTTCCGAGCTCTGCCGTGCGCCCAAACAGTGGTTCCCCCCAATGTATGGGGTATCAGCGTACTCAGGACAAATTGGACAATAACTTTTGTGGTCCAATTTCTCCTGTTACCCTTGGGGGAAAAAAAATTGCGGGCTAAAACATCATTTTGTGGAAAGAAAAAATTATTTTTTGATTTTCACAGCGCTACATTCTAAACTTTAGTGAAACAACTGGGGGTTAAAAGTGCTCACCACACATCTAAATAAGTTCCTTAGGGGGTCTTCTTTCCAAAATGGTGTCACTTGTGGGGGTTTCCACTGTTTAGGCACGTCAGGGGCTCTCCAAACACGACATGGGTTCCGATCTCAATTCCAGCCAATTTTGCATTGAAAAGTCAAATGGCGCTCCTTCCCTTCCGAGCTCTGCCATGCGCCCAAACAGTGGTTTATCCCCATATATGAAGTATCAGCTTACTCAGGACAAATTGCACAACAACTTTTGGGGTCCAATTTATCCTGCTACCCTTGGGAAAATAAAAAATTTGGGGCAAAAAGATCATTTTTTGTGAAAATTAATATTAATTTTTTTTACGGCTCCACATTATAAACTTCTGTGAAGCACTTGGAGGTTCAAAGTGCTCACCACACATCTAGATTAGTTCCTTAGAGGGTCTACTTTCCAAAATGGTGTCACTTGTGGGGGTTTCCACTGTTTAGGCACGTCAGGGGCTCTCCAAACACGACATGGGTTCCGATCTCAATTCCAGCCAATTTTGCATTGAAAAGTCAAATGGCGCTCCTTCCCTTCCGAGCTCTGCCATGCGCCCAAACAGTGGTTTATCCCCATATATGAAGTATCAGCGTACTCAGGACAAATTGCACAACAACTTTTGGGGTCCAATTTATCCTGCTACCCTTGGGAAAATAAAAAATTTGGGGCAAAAAGATCATTTTTTGTGAAAATTAATATTAATTTTTTTTACGGCTCCACATTATAAACTTCTGTGAAGCACTTGGAGGTTCAAAGTGCTCACCACACATCTAGATTAGTTCCTTAGAGGGTCTACTTTCCAAAATGGTGTCACTTGTGGGGGTTTCCACTGTTTAGGCACGTCAGGGGCTCTCCAAACACGACATGGGTTCCGATCTCAATTCCAGCCAATTTTGCATTGAAAAGTCAAATGGCGCTCCTTCCCTTCCGAGCTCTGCCATGTGCCCAATCAATGGTTTACCCCAACATGTGGGGTATCGGCGTACTCAGGACAAATTGTACAACAACTTTTTTGGTCCAATTTCTCCTGTTACCCTTGGTAAAATAAAACAAATTGGATCTGAAGTAAAAATTTTGTGAAAAAAAAGTTAAATGTTCAATTTTTTTTAAACATTCCAAAAATTCCTGTGAAGCACCTGAAGGGTTAATAAACTTTTTGAATGTGGTTTAGAGTACCTTGAGGGGTGCAGTTTTTAGAATGGTGTCACTTTTGGACATTTTCTGTCATATAGACCCCTCAAAGTCACTTCAAGTGTGAGGTGGTCCGTAAAAAAAATGGTTTTGCAAATTTTGTTGCAAAAATGAGAAATCGCTGGTCAACTTTTAACCCTTATAACTCCCTAACAAAAAAAAATTATGTTTCCAAAATTGTGCTGATGTAAAGCAGACATGTGGGAAATGTTGTTTATTAACTATATTATGTGATATAACTCTCTAATTTAAGGGCATAAAAACGAAAAATTTGAAAATTGCTAAATTTTCATAATTTTCGACAAATTTCTGTTTTTTTCACAAATAAATGCAAGTCATATCGAAGACGTTTTACCACTATCATAAAGTACAATATGTCACGAGAAAACAATCTCAGAATCACCAGGATCCGTTGAAGCGTTTCAGAGTTATGACCTCATAAAGTGACAGTGGTCAGAATTGTAAAAATTGGCCGTGTCAGTTAGGTGAAAACAGGCTTCGGGGTGAAGGGGTTAAAGTAGGAATTGTGTTTCTTTCATCATAGGCCTTGTTTACCTCTCTCCAAATGTAATGTTTATGGTTGTGGCCAAAAAGTTACATTTTGGTCTCATCACTCCAAATTCCCTTGTTCCAGAAGTTTTGAGGCTTGTCTCTGTGCTGTTTTGCATATTGTAGGTGAGATACTTTGTGGCATTAGCACAGTAATGGATTTCTTCCGCCGACAACCATGCAGCCCATTTTTCTTTAAGAGCCTCCTTATTGTGAATCTTGAAACAGCCACACTGCTAATTTTCAGAGAATCCAGTATTTTAGCTGATTTTATTTGTGGGTGTTTCTTTGCATCCCGAAATATTTTCCTGGCAGTTCTAGACAAAATTATTGTTGGTCTACCAGACAGTGGTTTTGTTTTTACAGAGGCCCTAATTTTCAATTTGTTAATCACAGTTTGAACACTGCTGACTGGCATTATCAATTCCTTGTATATCTTTTTATTTCCCATTCCTATTTTATACAGTTCAACTCTGTATTTTCCGGCATATAAGATGACTTTTTAACCCCTGAAAATCTTCTCAAAAGTCAGGGGTCATCTTATACGCCGGTACGGCGTGTGCGGGGAGCGGTCCTGGATGGTTCCCAGGGTCTGGAGGAGAGGAGACTCTCCTTCAGGCCCTGGGATGCATATTCATGTAAAAAAAAGAATAAAAATAAAAAATAAATATATACTTACCTTCCAATGGCCCCCGGCTCTCAGCGGTGCACACGAAGGCTTCCGTTCCCAAAGAAGCATTGCGCTAAGGACCGGAGATGATGTTGCGGTAATGCGGCCATGACGTCATCTCTGATCCTTCGCACAATGCATTCTGGGGGAACGGAAGCCGCCGCGTGCACCGCTGAGAGCCGGGAGAACTCCAGGGCCATCGGGAGGTAAGTATATCCCTATTCTTTATTTTTATTCTTTTTTTACATAAATATGGATCCCAGGGCCTGAAGGAGAGTCTACTCTCCTCCAGACCCTGGGAACCATCCGGACTGCACACTCCGTATAAGATGACACCCGGCGTATAAGATGACACCTTTTTAACCCCTGAAAATCTTCTCAAAAGTCAGGGGTCATCTTATACGCCGGTACGGCGTGTGCGGGGAGCGGTCCTGGATGGTTCCCAGGGTCTGGATATTAGCGAAGGGAATGAGGATGTCGAGTCCATATGGGTCGAAATTCATGGAGGGAAAAATGGTAACAAAATTCTCATTGGGGTCTGTTACAAACCCCCAAATATAACAGAAATCATGGAAAGTCTACTTCTAAAGCAGATAGATGAAGCTGCAACCCATAATGAGGTCCTGGTTATGGGGGACTTTAACTACCCGGATATTAACTGGGAAACAGAAACCTGTGAAACCCATAAAGGCAACAGGTTTCTGCTAATAACCAAGAAAAATTATCTTTCACAATTGGTGCAGAATCCAACCAGAGGAGCAGCACTTTTAGACCTAATACTGTCTAATAGACCTGACAGAATAACAAATCTGCAGGTGGTCGGGCATCTAGGAAATAGCGACCACAATATTGTACAGTTTCACCTGTCTTTCACTAGGGGGACTTGTCAGGGAGTCACAAAAACACTGAACTTTAGGAAGGCAAAGTTTGACCAGCTTAGAGATGCCCTTAATCTGGTAGACTGGGACAATATCCTCAGAAATAAGAATACAGATAATAAATGGGAAATGTTTAAGAACGTCCTAAATAGGCACTGTAAGCGGTTTATACCTTGTGGGAATAAAAGGACTAGAAATAGGAAAAACCCAATGTGGCTAAACAAAGAAGTAAGACAGGCAATTAACAGTAAAAAGAAAGCATTTGCACTACTAAAGAAGGATGGCACCATTGAAGCTCTAAAAAACTATAGGGAGAAAAATACTTTATCTAAAAAACTAATTAAAGCTGCCAAAAAGGAAACAGAGAAGCACATTGCTAAGGAGAGTAAAACTAATCCCAAACTGTTCTTCAACTATATCAATAGTAAAAGAATAAAAACTGAAAATGTAGGCCCCTTAAAAAATAGTGAGGAAAGAATGGTTGTAGATGACGAGGAAAAGGCTAACATATTAAACACCTTCTTCTCCACGGTATTCACGGTGGAAAATGAAATGCTAGGTGAAATCCCAAGAAAGAATGAAAACCCTATATTAAGGGTCACCAATCTAACCCAAGAAGAGGTGCGAAACCGGCTAAATAAGATTAAAATAGATAAATCTGCGGGTCCGGATGGCATACACCCACGAGTACTAAGAGAACTAAGTAATGTAATAGATAAACCATTATTTCTTATTTTTAGGGACTCTATAGCGACGGGGTCTGTTCTGCAGGACTGGCGCATAGCAAATGTGGTGCCTATATTCAAAAAGGGCTCTAAAAGTGAACCTGGAAATTATAGGCCAGTAAGTCTAACCTCTACTGTTGGTAAAATATTTGAAGGGTTTCTGAAGGATGTTATTCTGGATTATCTCAATGAGAATAACTGTTTAACTCCATATCAGCATGGGTTTAGGAAAAATCGCTCCTGTCAAACCAATCTAATCAGTTTTTATGAAGAGGTAAGCTATAGGCTGGACCACGGTGAGTCATTGGACGTGGTATATCTCGATTTTTCCAAAGCGTTTGATACCGTGCCGCACAAGAGGTTGGTACACAAAATGAGAATGCTTGGTCTGGGGGAAAATGTGTGTAAATGGGTTAGTAACTGGCTTAGTGATAGAAAGCAGAGGGTGGTTATTAATGGTATAGTCTCTAACTGGGTCGCTGAGACCAGTGGGGTACCGCAGGGGTCGGTATTGGGACCTGTTCTCTTCAACATATTCATTAATGATCTGGTAGAAGGTTTACACAGTAAAATATTGATATTTGCAGATGATACAAAACTATGTAAAGCAGTTAATACAAGAGAAGATAGTATTCTGCTACAGATGGATCTAGATAAGTTGGCAACTTGGGCTGAAAGGTGGCAGATGAGGTTTAACAATGATAAATGTAAGGTTATACACATGGGAAGAAGGAATCAATATCACCATTACACACTGAACGGGAAACCACTGGGTAAATCTGACAGGGAGAAGGACTTGGGGATCCTAGTTAATGATAAACTTACCTGGAGCATCCAGTGCCAGGCAGCAGCTGCCAAGGCAAACAGGATCATGGGGTGCATTAAAAGAGGTCTGGATACACATGATGAGAGCATTATACTGCCTCTGTACAAATCACTAGTTAGACCGCACATGGAGTACTGTGTCCAGTTTTGGGCACCGGTGCTCAGGAAGGATATAATGGAACTAGAGAGAGTACAAAGGAGGGCAACAAAATTAATAAAGGGGATGGGAGAACTACAATACCCAGATAGATTAGCAAAATTAGGATTATTTAGTCTAGAAAAAAGACGACTGAGGGGCGATCTAATAACTATGTATAAGTATATAAGGGGACAATACAAATATCTCGCTGAGGATCTGTTTATACCAAGGAAGGTGACGGGCACAAGGGGGCATTCTTTGCGTCTGGAGGAGAGAAGGTTTTTCCACCAACATAGAAGAGGATTATTTACTGTTAGGGCAGTGAGAATCTGGAATTGCTTGCCTGAGGAGGTGGTGATGGCGAACTCAGTCGATGGGTTCAAGAGAGGCCTGGATGTCTTCCTGGAGCACAACAATATTGTATCATACACTTATTAGGTTCTGTAGAAGGACGTAGATCTGGGGATTTATTATAATGGAATATAGGCTGAACTGGATGGACAAATGTCTTTTTTCGGCCTTACTAACTATGTTACCTGTCTTATACGGCGAGTATGTCCCAAACTCGATATTTTATATGAAAAAGTTGGGGGTCGTCTTATACCCCAGGAAATATGGTAACTTTTCCCGTAGATCCGTTGACAATTCTTTTGCTTTCCCTATGACTGACAATTCAGAAATGTCAGTGGCTGTATGAAAGATGCAAGAGTCAGTCTGTATCCCAGAAACTCACTCAGCTTTTATGCACACACACAGATTTCAAGAAAAGAGATCACAGGTGAGGATGTTACCTTTAGTAGCCATTCAAACCCATTTGTGTCAACTTCTGTGCATGTTATCAGGCCAAAATCACCAGGGTATGTGAACTTTTGATCACTGTCCTTTGGATGTTTTGGGTTGTCATTTTGACTTAAAAAGAAAAAACACAGTAATTTGACAATAAATGGCTTCACCCAACCACTAACCATGAGTGGAGAAAACGGGTTGGTGTTATCATTCATATTCTCTGAAAAAAGGCCAAGAAAGCAAAAATTCTGCCAGGGTATGTAAACTTTTGAGCACAACTGTATATTACTTGCTGTGGTGGATCCGAAGACTATATTATGTTCTGGTTTTTGATATGTGTCTGCTGGCTGTACCACACATGATGGGATTAGATACACGGCTCTGGAATATATCACAAATGATGGGCATTAGATACACAGCTCTCTGTTGTATCTCAGATGATGGGATTAGATATGTTACTTTGGGTAATATCATAGATGGTGGGATCACATACACAACTCTGTGTTGTATCACAAATGATGGAATTTGGTACATGGCTCTGGGTTATATCAAAGATGATGTGCGTAAGATACACGGCTCTAGGTTGTTTCATAGATGATGGGATTAGATACATGATTTTGGGTTGCATCACAGATGATGGGATTAGATACACACTTTTTAGATATGCAACTTGGGTAGAATCACAGATGATGGGATTAGATACAAACTCTGGGTTATATCACAAATGATGGAATTTGGCACACGGCTCTGGGTTGTATCAGATCATGGGCGTAGGATACACGGCTCTGGGTTGTTTCATAGATGATGGGATTAGATACATGATTTTGGGTTGCATCACAGATGATGGGATTAGATACAACTTTTTGTTGTATCACACATGATGGAATTAGATACATAGTTCTGGGCTGTATCACACATGATAGGAATAAAATACATAACTCTGGGTTGTATTACATAAAATGGGGATTATATACACAGCTCTGGGTTGTATTGTGCATGAAATGCATTAGATACATGGCTCTGGATTGTATCACAGATGATGGGCCTTAGGTACATGTCTTTAATTGCATCATGCATGATGGGCCTTACATACTTGGCTCTGGGCTCTATCACATGATGGGAATTAGATACATTGCTCTGGAGTGGCATCACTTGATGGGATACACGGGGCTCCATGGTATTTCATAGGATGGTCGTTAGATTCATGACCCTGGGCTAAATCACATGATGGACATTAGGTACACATCTCAGAGCTGTATCATATGGTGGGATTAGACACATGAGGTATCACACATGATGGGCATTAAATACATGGATCTGCTATGTCAGTGTGAGCTTACACTGACAAAGCAGAGCTAAGTCTATTTTCAGATCATAGCAAAATGATTATTTGTCTGCTGTGTTGTAAAGATTGCGGGCTGGCAGTGGTGGTGAGTGGGGATCAGCAGCCTGCAACTGCACTACTAATCCCAGACTGCAAAACACTACTTAGTCTCTGCCGATACTGATTCCGCTCCCCGCATCTCATCTCACCATTTGCATTCCTGCACCTCCTGTCACCGCTCACATTAAGCACTATGAGTGATGACAGGAGGAAATTGGAGTTCACACCATGGCTGCGGGTTTCAAAAAAATGGCGCCTGGCTCTCCCCACCGCTGTAACATTGGACTGTTCAAGGTCCTGCCGAGGTCACAACTAGAGGCAGCCACAATGTAGGAGGTGCAGTTGGACCTTGACTGCAGTCTCCCATGTACAGAGCCTGCTGTCATTGACGAGTGTGTGTCATGCTCAGACAGTTGCATACCATCAAATGAAAATGGCAGTCCCTCATCTGTTACTGAAAAATGTAATAAACAAAAAAATGTTAAAACATGACATTTCATTTTGTAGTAATATAATTGATTACATAATCAATAACTATTAATACATTAAATTCATATAATATTGGGTACCACAACTTGTCAGATAAAGTGTAGCTAACACTTACTGATTGATAAAATAGTTTGTTACAATTTTAAGACATTTTTGTTGACAATAAGCTGTCTAAACTGCTATATAATGTTCATTTTACATCATTCATGAGTTCATTGGTATCAAGGTGTCAAAATTGGTTATTTAGCTAACTGTAGCTGATGGTTTATACATTTCTACGTGGTATTTTAAATGCAATTGCACTTTTTGCAACCTATTTTTAATACTGTAAATGTTCTAATTGTTATGTAAATGAATATATTTTATATTTAATCAATTAGTACTCTCAAATTCAGGGAACATAACATATGCATTACATTATTTGTGTGAGAGATTGTTTAATGCAATTTACAACATTCTCTTTGCTGAGATTTCTTAGACTGAAGCTCTTTAACATTTGTGGGATGCAATTGCTGAATAATATAATCAACATTGTTCTAAGAATGAGGCCTGGATGATTGTGTGCAGGAATTTTTACTTAAATTGAATAGACTTAAAGTCCCCATACACATTCGAGTAATGGTGACACTGCCAATATTGTAGGGCTCAGTTGACTTTCTGATGCGTATGAGGGCCTCTTGGCTTCCTCCAAGAAATGCTTTTAAGTGAAATAAGAATCCAGCAAGTCTCATTTTGGATTTCTGATTTTTAAGATTTTAATTAAATAAGCCTCTGCCAGAACAACCTGGCAGTGTTTCTCTCACAGAACATGCTGGAAAAAGTCAGAAACGATAAACAAAAGTGAATGTTGGGCCAAGCATATCTATTGTGAATAGAGCCCCTTAGTCTTCAAGAGCAAGATTATATTGTTAATTATTTGTATACTAGATTGTGGCCCGATTCTAACGCATCGGGTATTCTAGAATATGCATGTCCCCGTAGTATATGGACAATGATGATTCCAGAATTCGCGGCAGACTGTGCCCGTCGCTGATTGGTCGAGGCAACCTTTATGACATCATCATCGCCATGGCAACCATTATGACATCTACGTCGATACTGTGCCCGTCGCTGATTGGTCGAGGCGAATTCGCGGCAGACTGTGCCCATCGCTGATTGCTCGAGACAACCTTTATGACATCATCGTCGCCAGGTTGTGCCCGTCGCTGATTTGTCGAGGCCTGGCGGCCTCAACCAATCAGAGACGCAGGATTTCCAGGACAGACAGACAGATATGCATGTCCCCGTAGTATATGGACAATGATGATTCCAGAATTCGCGGCAGACTGTGCCCTTCGCTGATTGGTCGAGGCAACCTTTTTGACATCATCGTCACCATGGCAACCATTATGACATCTATGTCGATACTGTGCCCGTCGCTGATTGGTCGAGGCCTGGCGGCCTCGACCAATCAGAAACGCGGGATTTCCATTATGACATCATCGTCGCCATGCTGTGCCCGTCGCTGATTGGTCAAGGCCTGGCGGCCTCGACCAATCAGAGATGCGGGATTTCCAGGACAGACAGACAGACAGAAAAACCCTTAGACAATTATATATATAGATTGTAACTAAGTTTTCTTCATAAAAAGAAACAAAAAAGTTATACATATTTTTATGAATGTTAGGCTCATATTCCAGATTGCACAGACTTTAGCTCTATTTGAAATAGGTTTGATGCTGAAATTAGGCAAACTTAAATACCACTTTATTGTGCATTGCAATATCAAACTACATATATATATATATATATATATATATATATATATACTAGATGGCAGCCCGATTCTAAAGAATCGGGAGTCTAGAATCCATATGTACTTTATTTATTCAAATGTAAGAATAATTTGGTGGGCGGGGACCCTCGGCCTCCGATTTGGTTGGCGGGGCCCCACGGCCTCCGATTTGGTGGGCGGGGTCCCTCTGCCTCCGCTTTGGTGGGCGGGGCCGCTCGGCCTTCGATTTGGTGGGCGGGGCTCCTCGGCCTCCGATTTGGTTGGTGGGGCCCCTCGGCCTCCGATTTGGTAGGCGGGGCCCCTTATCCTCCGATTTGGTGGGCGGGGACCCTCGGCCTCCGATTTGGTGAGCGGGGCCCCTCGGCCTCCGATTTGGTGGGCGGGGCCCCTCGGCCTCCGATTTGGTGAGCGGGGCCCCTCGGCCTCCGATTTGGTGGGCGGGGCCCCTCGGCCTCCGATTTGGTTGGCGGGGCCCCTCGGCCTCCGATTTGGTGGGCGGGGACCCTCGGCCTCCGATTTGGTGGGCGGGGACCCTCGGCCTCCGATTTGGTGGGCGGGGACCCTCGGCCTCCGATTTGGTGGGTGGGGACCCTCGGCCTCCGATTTGGTGGGCGGGGCCCCTTGGCCTCCGATGTGGTGGGTGGGGCCCCTCGGCCTCTGCTTTGGTGGGCGGGGCCGGGCCCCTCGGCCTCCGCTTTGGTGGGTGGGGCCGCTCGGCCTTCGATTTGGTGGGCGGGGCTCCTCGGCCTCCGATTTGGTTGGCGGGGCCCCTCGGCCTCCGATTTGGTTGGCGGGGCCCCTCGGCCTCCGATTTGGTGGGCGTGGACTCTCGGCCTCCGATTTGGTGGGCGGGGACCCTCGGCCTCCGATTTGGTGGGCGGGGACCCTCGGCCTCCGATTTGGTGGGCGGGGACCCTCGGCCTCCGATTTGGTGGGCAGGGACCCTCGGCCTCCGATTTGGTGGTCGGGGACCCTCGGCCTCCGCTTTGGTGGGCGGGGCCCCTCGGCCTCCGATTAGGTGGGCGGGGTCCCTCTGCCTCCGATTTGGTGTGCGGGGACCCTCGGCCTCCGCTTTGGTGGGCGGGGCCCCTCGGCCTTCGATTTGGTGGGCGGGGCCCCTCGGCCTCCGATTTGGTTGGTGTGGACCCTCGGCCTCCGATTTGGTGGGCGGGGACCCTCGGCCTCCGATTTGGTGGGCGGGGACCCTCGGCCTCCGATTTGGTGGGCGGGGACCCTCGGCCTCCGATTTGGTGGGCGGGGCCCATCGGCCTCCGATGTGGTGGGCGGGGCCCCTCGGCCTCCGATTTGGTGGGCGGGGACCCTCGGCCTCCGATTTGGTGGGCGGGGACCCTCGGCCTCCGATTTGGTGGGCAGGGACCCTCGGCCTCCGATTTGGTGGTCGGGGACCCTCGGCCTCCGCTTTGGTGGGCGGGGCCCCTCGGCCTCCGATTAGGTGAGCGGGGTCCCTCTGCCTCCGATTTGGTGTGCGGGGACCCTCGGCCTCCGCATTGGTGGGCGGGGCCCCTCGGCCTTCGATTTGGTGGGCGGGGCCCCTCGGCCTCCGATTTGGTTGGTGTGGACCCTTGGCCTCCGATTTGGTGGGCGGGGACCCTCAGCCTCCGATTTGGTGGGCGGGGACCCTCGGCCTCCGATTTGGTGGGCGGGGCCCATCGGCCTCCGATGTGGTGGGCGGGGCCCCTCAGCCTCCGATTTGGTGGGCGGGGACCCCCGGCCTCCGATTTGGTGGGCGGGGCCCCTCGGCCTCCGATTTGGTGGGCGGGGACCCTCGGCCTCCGATTTGGTGGGCGGGGACCCTCGGCCTCCGATTTGGTAGGCGGGACCCCTCGGCCTCCGATTTGGTGGGCGGGGACCCTCGGCCTCCAATTTGGTGGGCAGGGACCCTCGGCCTCCGATTTGGTGGTCGGGGACCCTCGGCCTCCGCTTTGGTGGGCGGGGCCCCTCGGCCTCCGATTTGGTGGGCGGGGTCCCTCTGCCTCCGATTTGGTGTGCGGGGACCCTCGGCCTCCGCTTTCGTGGGCGGGGTTCCTCGACCTTCGATTTGGTGGGCGGGGCTCCTCAGCCTCCGATTTGGTTGGTGGGGCCCCTCGGCCTCCAATTTGGTGGGCGGGGACCCTCGGCCTCCGATTTGGTGGGCGGGGACCCTCGGCCTCCGATTTGGTGGGCGGGGACCCTCGGCCTCCGCTTTGGTGGGTGGGGCCCGTCGGCCTCCGAGTTGTTGGGCGGGGCCCCTCGGCCTCCGATTTGGATGGTGTGGACCCTCGGCCTCCGATTATGTGGGCGGGGCCCCTCGGCCTCCGATTTGGTTGGCGGGGCCCCTCAGCCTCTGATTTAGTGGGCGGGGACTCTCGGCCTCCGATTTGGTGGGCGGGGACCCTCGGCCTCCTATTTGGTGGGCGGGGACCCTCGGCCTCCGCTTTGGTGGGCGGGGTCCCTCTGCCTCCGATTTGGTGTGCGGGGACCCTCGGCCTCCGCTTTCGTGGGCGGGGTTCCTCGACCTTCGATTTGGTGGGCGGGGCTCCTCAGCCTCCGATTTGGTTGGTGGGGCCCCTCGGCCTCCAATTTGGTGGGCGGGGACCTCGGCCTCCGATTTGGTGGGCGGGGACCCTCGGCCTCCGATTTGGTGGGCGGGGACCCTCGGCCTCCGCTTTGGTGGGTGGGGCCCGTCGGCCTCCGAGTTGTTGGGCGGGGCCCCTCGGCCTCCGATTTGGATGGTGTGGACCCTCGGCCTCCGATTATGTGGGCGGGGCCCCTCGGCCTCCGATTTGGTTGGCGGGGCCCCTCAGCCTCTGATTTAGTGGGCGGGGACTCTCGGCCTCCGATTTGGTGGGCGGGGACCCTCGGCCTCCGATTTGGTGGGCGGGGACCCTCGGCCTCCGATTTGGTGGGCAGGGACCCTCGGCCTCCGATTTGGTGGTCGGGGACCCTCGGCCTCCGATTTGGTTGGCGAAGCCCCTCGGCCTCCGATTTGGTTGGCGGGGCCACTCGGCCTCCGATTTGGTGGGCGGGGACTCTCGGCCTCCGATTTGGTGGGCGGGGACCCTCGGCCTCCGATTTGGTGGGCGGGGACTCTCGGCCTCCGATTTGGTGGGCAGGGACCCTCGGCCTCCGATTTGGTGGTCGGGGACCCTCGGCCTCCGCTTTGGTGGGCGGGGCCCCTCGGCCTCCGATTTGGTGGGCGGGGACCCTCTGCCTCCGATTTGGTGTGCGGGGACCCTCGGCCTCCGCTTTCGTGGGCGGGGCCCCTCGACCTTCGATTTGGTGGGCGGGGCTCCTCGGCCTCCGATTTGGTTGGTGGGGCCCCTCGGCCTCCAATTTGGTGGGCGGGCACCCTCGGCCTCCGATTTGGTGGGCGGGGACCCTCGGCCTCCGATTTGGTGGGCGGGGACCCTCAGCCTCCGCTTTGGTGGGTGGGGCCCGTCGGCCTCCGATTTGGTGGGCGGGGCCCCTCGGCCTCCGATTTGGATGGTGTGGACCCTCGGCCTCCGATTTGGTGGGCGGGGACCCTCGGCCTCCGATTTGGTGGGCGGGGACCCTCAGCCTCCGATTTGGTGGGCGGGGCCCCTCGGCCTCCGATATGGTGGGCGGGGCTCCTCGGCCTCCGATTTGGAGGGCGAGGACCCCCGGCCTCCGGTTTGGTGGGCGGGGCCCCTCGGCCTCCGATTTGGTGGGCGGGGATCCTCGGCCTCCGATTTGGTGGGCGGGGACCCTCGGCCTCCGATTTGGTGGGCGGGGACCCTCGGCCTCCGATGTGGTGGGCGGGGACCCTCGGCCTCCGATGTGGTGGGCGGGGCCCCTCGGCCTCCGATGTGGTGGGCGGGGCCCCTCGGCCTCCGATTTGGAGGGTGGGGACCCCCGGCCTCCGATTTGGTGGGCGGGGCCCCTCGGCCTCCGATTTGGTGGGCGGGGACCCTCGGACTCCGATTTGGTGGGCGGGGACCCTCGGCCTCCGATTTGGTAGGCGGGGCCCCTCGGCCTCCGATTTGGTGGGCGGGGACCCTCGGCCTCCAATTTGGTGGGCGGGGACCCTCGGCCTCCGATTTGGTGGGCGGGGACCCTCGGCCTCAGATTTGGTGTGGGGACCCACGGCCTCCGATTTGGTGGGCGGGGCCCCTCGGCCTCCGATGTGGTGGTCGGGGCCCCTCGGCCTCCGATTTGGTTGGCGGGGCCCCTCGGCCTCCAATTTGGTGGGCGGGGCTCCTCGGCCTCCGATTTGGTTGGCGGGGCCCCTCGGCCTCCGATTTGGTTGGCGGGGCCCCTCGGCCTCCGATTTGGTGTGTGCTCTGCCTGGGGCCACCGCTGGGGCTCCTCGGCCTCCGCTTTGGTGGGCGGGGCCGGGCCCCTCGGCCTCCGCTTTGGTGGGCGGGGCCGCTCGGCCTTCGATTTGGTGGGCGGGGCTCCTCGGCCTCCGATTTGGTTGGCGGGGCCCCACGGCCTCCAATTTGGTTGGCGGGGCCCCTCGGCCTCCGATTTGGTGTGTGCTCTGCCTGGGGCCACTGTGCTCTGCCTGGGCCCCCATATGCTGCCTGGGGCCCCTGTGCTCTGCCTGGGGCCCCATATGCTGCCTGGGGCCCCTGTGCTCTGCCTGGGGCCCCATGTTCTGCCTGGGGCCCCTGTGCTCTGCCTGGGGCCACTGTGCTCTGCCTGGGGCCCCATGTTCTGCCTGGGGCCACTGTGCTCTGCCTGGGGCCCCATAAGCTGCCTGGGGCCCCTGTGCTCTGCCTGGGACCACTGTGCTCTGCCTGGGGCCCCATATGCTGCCTGGGGCCCCTGTGCTCTGCCTGGGGCCACTGTGCTCTGCCTGGGGCCCCATATGCTGCCTGGGGCCACTGTGCTCTGCCTGGGGCCCCATATGCTGCCTGGGGCCCCTGTGCTCTGCCTGGGGCCCCATATGCTGCCTGGGGCCCCTGTGCTCTGCCTGGGGCCCCTGTGCTCTGCCTGGGGCCCCAAGTTCTGCCTGGGGCCCCTGTGCTCTGCCTGGGGCCACTGTGCTCTGCTTGGGGCCCCATATGCTGCCTGGGGCCACTGTGCTCTGCCTGGGGCCCCATATGCTGCCTGGGGCCCCTGTGCTCTGCCTGGGGCCCCATATGCTGCCTGGGGCCCCTGTGCTCTGCCTGGGGCCCCTGTGCTCTGCCTGGGGCCCCATGTTCTGCCTGGGGCCCCTGTGCTCTGCCTGGGGCCACTGTGCTCTGCCTGGGGCCCCATATGCTGCCTGGGGCCCCTGTGCTCTGCCTGGGGCCCCATATGCTGCCTGGGGCCCCTGTGCTCTGCCTGGGGCCCCATATGCTGCCGGGGGCCCCTGTGCTCTGCCTGGGGCCCCTGTGCCCTGCCTGGGGCCCCATGTTCTGCCTGGGGCCCCTGTGCTCTGCCTGGGGCCACTGTGCTCTGCCTGGGGCCCCATATGCTGCCTGGGGCCCCTGTGCTCTGCCTGGGGCCCCATATGCTGCCTGGGGCCCCTGTGCTCTGCCTGGGGCCACTGTGCTCTGCCTGGGGCCCCATAGGCTGCCTGGGGCCCCTGTGCTCTGCCTGGGACCACTGTGCTCTGCCTGGGGCCCCATATGCTGCCTGGGGCCTTTGTGCTCTGCCTGGGACCACTGTGCTCTTCCTGGGGCCCCATAGGCTGCCTGGGGCCCCTGTGCTCTGCCTGGGGCCCCGTATGCTGCCTGGGGCCCCTGTGCTCTGCCTGGGGCCCCATATGCTGCCTGGGGCCCCTGTGCTCTGCCTGGGGCCACTGTGCTCTGCCTGGGGCCCCATAGGCTGCCTGGGGCCCCTGTGCTCTGCCTGGGACCACTGTGCTCTGCCTGGGGCCCCATATGCTGCCTGGGGCCTTTGTGCTCTGCCTGGGGCCACTGTGCTCTGCCTGGGGCCCCATATGCTGCCTGGGACCACTGTGCTCTGCCTGGGGCCCCGTATGCTGCCTGGGGCCCCTGTGCTCCTCTGCCTGGGACCACTGTGCTCTTCCTGGGGCCCCATAGGCTGCCTGGGGCCCCTGTGCTCTGCCTGGGACCACTGTGCTCTGCCTGGGGCCCCATATGCTGCCTGGGGCCCCTGTGCTCTGCCTGGGGCCACTGTGCTCTGCCTGGGGCCCCATATGCTGCCTGGGGCCCCTGTGCTCTGCCTGGATGTAGGACACTGGTGACGTCACTTATCTCTGGACATTAGCTCCGGACATTAGCTCCGGACATTATCTCCGGACATCAGCTCCGGACAAAGCCACGGAAGTTGGCACAAATTGCAGGAAGTAGTATTCTAGGCAATTATATATTAGATATATATAATATATATATATATATATATATATATATATATATATATATATATATATATATATATATATATATATTGAAAATACATTTTAAAATATTACAGCTTTCCAACATTACCTTAAATCAACTTAATATAGTTTTATCAACCAATTAAAACAAAGCCATTTATGTTGTTTCTGTTTTCAACTTACATGTTTTGCAACATAATAACATTTCCTTGTTGGAACAAACAGCACACAAAACACAAAGGACAACATTCATTCTCATAATTTTGTTTGCTCATGAGTCCATTATCAGAGTTGAGGTTAATTAGAGGCCAATTTTGTAAGCAATTTGTTTTCAGCCAGTGTAGTATACACTCTCAAAGCAAATATATGTTTCTCGTATCCTATATTTATGTTCCTAGCCAGAGAATTAAGGATTACATGTCATTATGACTCATCAAAAAAGCTTAGTAAAAAAAGTTTTTGTCACAAAAGAAGTGTCAGCAGATGAAAAACTGCTTTTTCCTGTGATGCTCAACATTATTCCCCTCCATGGTAATGCTTTACACAAGGAAGATTCACATTAAAGAAGAAGTTAAACAGTGGGTGAGTGTTCAATTTTCCTGTTTGGACTACTGTTACTCTAGACTCTTACATGTAATGTTCTGGTGTAGCAAATGCCATTTAATGTTCAGGCACAAATAAGTAAATATATACAGTGTGGAAAATAAGTATTTGATACACTGCCGATTTTGCAAGTTTTCCCATCTACAAAGAATGAAGGGGTTGGCAATTTTTATTGTAGGTACATTTCAACTGTGACAGAATCGCATAATCTAAGAATAAAAAAACTGAAAATCACATTGTATGATGTTTAAATAATTAAATTGCATGAAATAAGTATTTGATCACCTACCAACCAGCAGTAATTCTAGCTCTCACAGACCTGTTTGTTTTTCTTTAAGTAGCCCTCCTACTCTACACTTATTACCTGTATTACTTGCACCTGTTTAAATGTGTTACCTGTATGAAAGACACCTGTTCACACTCTCAATTAATTACACTCCAACCTCTCTTCCATGGCCAAGACCAATGATCTGTTTAAGGACACAAAGGACAAAATTGTAGACCTGCACAAGGCTATCACAGTTTACAGGGCAATAGACAAGCAGCTTTATAAGAAGGCAACAACTGTTATTATGTTATTATTATTGTTATGCACAATTATTAGATAATAGAAGAAACACAAGATAACTGTCAATCTTCCTCCGTCTGGAATTCCATGTAGGATCTCGTCTTGTGGGGTAAGAATGATTCTGGGAAATGTCAAGAATAAGCCCAAAACTACATGGGAGGATCTGTTCTATGACCTAAAGAGATCAGGGACCACAGTCTCAAACATTACCATGAGTAAAGGTACCGTCACACTAAGCAACGTCGCGGCGATATGGCCAGCGATCTGTGACGTTGCAGCGTCCTAGGTAGCGATATCGCTGTGTTTGACACGCAGCAGCGATCTGGATCCCGCTGTGAAATTGCTGGTCGCTGCTGGAAGGTCTGCACATTATTTGGTCGCTAGGTCGCCGTGTATCGCCGTGTTTGACATTAAAAGGAGCGACGCCAGCAGCGACAGCGACGAGGATAGAGAGGCGTGTTTTATTATAAAAGGTGACGCCCTCATCCGCGACGACCTGAGAGGGAACTTGCAGCAAAATCTATTGATGATGGCTCGGCGTAATATCTGTGAGTGACGTCATGTGACTGTAAACGCTGATTGGCCACTGCAGGTACATCTGTAGCTGCGTTCCGAAATATAAATCGTGACTCTACTCAGTCCTTTTATTTACGATCACCTGTACGTCCTGTCCGGAACGTTCCACCCTGCGCCTCCAGATACAGAACTTTTCAACGTCTTCGATCTTCCAGCTTCTTCAGCCACACGGGAGCAACCTGTCTGTGACGTCCGTCCGCCCGCATCTTCCAAGGCTCACGGTAGCGTCCTGTTTGAAAATCAAGAACTTTGCATCGTCTTCATTCTTGATATATATTTTTTTTTTACAGCCTCTTTACAGTTCATACAGCTTTTCAATGGTAAGTGATATTTTTATTCTGTTTTTATTATCTTTTATCAGCAGTGCATGTATATGTGTATGTTTCTTAACAAATCCACTTTGGTGCTGGGTGGGCGGCAGTTTTTTATGCTTTCGCTTTATGGAAAAGATAACATATGGACTTTAGTGATGGCTGTCAGCCATTTACAGGTTTGACTATATTTAAAGGTTAACTAATAGGTTGAACCACTTTTTCAAGCGACAAAATGGCAGTTAATAACTGGAAAAAACACATGGCCCACCCACAAAATGGCTGCCATCTGCTTAAGCACATGGCTCTGGGCCACCATTATATGCTGATGGCCCCGCACAGGATATATTTTTTATGTAATATACAACTGTAAACTGTAACTTATCTATTTCTTTCTTTCAGATGTCTGCCAATGAACAGGAATTTGTTAGGGAATTCATCGAGATGTACCGCTCCCTGCCCTGTTTGTGGAAGATCAAGTCTTCTGATTACAGCGACCGCTACAAGAAGAAGGATGCCTACGGAAAACTGATGGCCGTGTACAAGCAGCATCATCCCACTGAGACGGTGGATGAAATCATTGTGCGGAAGAAGATACACGCTCTACGCACAGTGTACAAAAAAGAACTAAACAAGGTGGAAAAGTCCGTCAAGTCTGGGGCCGGAACCGATGACATCTATGTGCCCAAGTTGTGGTACTATGATCTGATGGAGTTCACTCGGGACCAGGAAATCCCTCGGCCGTTACGGAGCGTGTCAAGCTATTGTGCACCAGCAACCCAAGAGATCCTGCCAGAGTCTCCTGACGAGCATGTAAGTACCCCCTAGGTTCCCTGCTTGTAGCATGCCGTGTGTCTTGTGTCTTTATGAGTCTGCACGGTTTCCAATTATAATAATTCACATTTTTCATGTTTAATCCCCTAGATAATAACAGTTGCCACTTCCTGTTCAGATAAGTATGTCCAAACAGTCCTTCCCTTTTAAATGCTGTCTTATTTTAAAAAGTCAAACTTAAATGTAACGTTTGTGTCTTCTGCACATTCGTATAGTATAGCCCGCCAAAAGTAGTTCAGCACAGCTCTGTAAGCCCTGTGGTTTGCTACATAGAGAACTGTTCCTCATAGCTTACCACAGACGTCCAGAGGTGTTGGGGAGGTGGGGGCTCTCTAGGGCACATTTGTTTGAATATTATTGAATATTTTTTTTTTTTTTACTTTACTCGCAGGTGCCTCCTACACAGCTTCAAGAACCGCAAGGCAATGATGGCGAGACACCTCGGTCCTCCGTAAGCCCGTGTGTCGAGGAGCAGACATGTTCACAGCGACCATCGCGCAAAAGAAAGGCGACTGGAGCCCCACCTGTGGATCTACTGTCACTGGCCACCGACATCATGAAGCAGCATGCCAGTAACCAGCTCAACGGATTCCCATCGTTTGTTGCGGATCGTTTAAACAATTTGGACATAACCCAGCGAAGCCACGCGGAGAGGGTCATGTTTGAAGTTTTGACTGCGGCAGCAGCAGGAAAACTGACAGAGACATCAAAGTTTACCTGCACCGAACATGAGCCCTCTGGCCAGGCTTTTTGGGGACAGCAGCAAGGGCCCATGAACTGCACTCCTGTCCGCAGACCAGCCCCACATCGTTTCCAGTTCAGGACTCCTCCTCCTCGTTTTGGTGACTTCTCACAAGACCACTCTGCGCCCACACAACAGTTCAGCGAGATGGACACCTACTATCAAGATCTGTAGGGTTCTCGTCTTAAAAAACTTTATCCTTTCATAATATGTGGTTTTGTTTTTTTTGGTCTTCTATCTCGGACTTATTTTATACTAGTTTCTGTTCATGAGTGTGCCAAGCATTAGTTGGCTTCTAAAACCTAGTGTTTTTTTATATATATATATATATATATATATATATATATATATATATATATATATATATATATATATATATATACACATACAATTTTTTCCTGCCATCTAATGCTCGGCACGCTCTTTCCTATATAATTTACGCTGCTGTTCATTAAACTTTGATAAACAATGACTCAATTCATGGTGGGTGGGGGTGCGATTGTGTGTGGTTCTATCTTCTGTGTGTGTATTTTGGGGGTGGGGGAGGGATTGCGTGTGCTGTTATCTTGTCTGTTTGTGTGTGCTAATGGGGTTGGGGGACTGATTGTGTGTGTTCCTTGTTTGTGTGTGCTAAATGGGGGGTGGAAGTGATTGTGTGTGGTGTTATCTTGTTTGTGTGTGCTAATGGGGTTGGGGGGAGTGATTGTGTGTGTGTTCCTTGTTTGTGTGTGCTAATGGGGTCCGGGGACTGATTGTGTGTGGTGTTATCTTGTTTGTGTGTGCCAATGGGGTTGGGGGGAGTGATTGTGTGTGTGTTCCTTGTTTGTGTGTGCCAATGGGGTCGGGGGACTGATTGTGTGTGGTGTTATCTTGTTTGTGTGTGCTAATGGGGTTGGGGGGAGTGATTGTGTGTGTGTTCCTTGTTTGTGTGTGCTAAATGGGGGGTGGAAGTGATTGTGTGTGGTGTTATCTTGTTTGTGTGTGCCAATGGGGTTGGGGGGAGTGATTGTGTGTGTGTTCCTTGTTTGTGTGTGCTAATGGGGTCGGGGGACTGATTGTGTGTGGTGTTATCTTGTTTGTGTGTGCTAATGGGGTTGGGGGGAGTGATTGTGTGTGTGTTCCTTGTTTGTGTGTGCTAATGGGGTTGGGGGACTGATTGTGTGTGTTCCTTGTTTGTGTGTGCTAAATGGGGGGTGGAAGTGATTGTGTGTGGTGTTATCTTGTTTGTGTGTGCTAATGGGGTTGGGGGGAGTGATTGTGTGTGTGTTCCTTGTTTGTGTGTGCTAATGGGGTCCGGGGACTGATTGTGTGTGGTGTTATCTTGTTTGTGTGTGCCAATGGGGTTGGGGGGAGTGATTGTGTGTGTGTTCCTTGTTTGTGTGTGCTAATGGGGTCCGGGGACTGATTGTGTGTGGTGTTATCTTGTTTGTGTGTGCCAATGGGGTTGGGGGGAGTGATTGTGTGTGTGTTCCTTGTTTGTGTGTGCTAAATGGGGGGTGGAAGTGATTGTGTGTGGTGTTATCTTGTTTGTGTGTGCCAATGGGGTTGGGGGGAGTGATTGTGTGTGTGTTCCTTGTTTGTGTGTGCTAATGGGGTCGGGGGACTGATTGTGTGTGGTGTTATCTTGTTTGTGTGTGCTAATGGGGTTGGGGGGAGTGATTGTGTGTGTGTTCCTTGTTTGTGTGTGCTAATGGGGTTGGGGGACTGATTGTGTGTGTTCCTTGTTTGTGTGTGCTAAATGGGGGGTGGAAGTGATTGTGTGTGGTGTTATCTTGTTTGTGTGTGCTAATGGGGTTGGGGGGAGTGATTGTGTGTGTGTTCCTTGTTTGTGTGTGCTAATGGGGTCCGGGGACTGATTGTGTGTGGTGTTATCTTGTTTGTGTGTGCCAATGGGGTTGGGGGGAGTGATTGTGTGTGTGTTCCTTGTTTGTGTGTGCTAATGGGGTCCGGGGACTGATTGTGTGTGGTGTTATCTTGTTTGTGTGTGCCAATGGGGTTGGGGGGAGTGATTGTGTGTGTGTTCCTTGTTTGTGTGTGCTAAATGGGGGGTGGAAGTGATTGTGTGTGGTGTTATCTTGTTTGTGTGTGCCAATGGGGTTGGGGGGAGTGATTGTGTGTGTGTTCCTTGTTTGTGTGTGCTAATGGGGTCGGGGGACTGATTGTGTGTGGTGTTATCTTGTTTGTGTGTGCCAATGGGGTTGGGGGGAGTGATTGTGTGTGTGTTCCTTGTTTGTGTGTGCTAATGGGGTCGGGGGACTGATTGTGTGTGTGTGTGCCAATGGGGTCGGGGGACTGATTGTGTGTGGTGTTATCTTGTTTGTGTGTGCTAATGGGGTTGGGGGACTGATTGTGTGTGTTCCTTGTTTGTGTGTGCTAAATGGGGGGTGGAAGTGATTGTGTGTGGTGTTATCTTGTTTGACCCACATAGATAGATAGACCCAGATAGATAGATAGACCCACATAGATAGATAGACCCACATAGATAGATAGATAGATAGACCCACATAGATAGATAGACCCACATAGATAGATAGATAGACCCACATAGATAGATAGACCCACATAGATAGATAGATAGATAGACCCACATAGATAGATAGATAGATAGACCCACATAGATAGATAGATAGATAGACCCACATAGATAGATAGATAGATAGACCCACATAGATAGATAGATAGATAGATAGATAGACCCACATAGATAGATAGACCCACATAGATAGATAGACCCACATAGATGGATAGATAGACCCACATAGATAGATAGACCCAGATAGATAGATAGACCCACATAGATAGATAGACCCACATAGATAGATAGATAGATAGATAGACCCACATAGATAGATAGACCCAGATAGATGGATAGATAGACCCAGATAGATGGATAGATAGACCCAGATAGATGGATAGATAGACCCACATAGATAGATAGACCCACATAGATAGATAGATAGATAGACCCACATAGATAGATAGATAGATAGATAGATAGATAGATAGATAGAACCACATAGATAGATAGACCCACATAGATAGATAGACCCACATAGATAGATAGACCCACATAGATAGATAGACCCACATAGATGGATAGATAGACCCACATAGATAGATAGACCCACATAGATAGATAGATAGACCCACATAGATAGATAGACCCACATAGATAGATAGATAGATAGACCCAGATAGATGGATAGATAGACCCAGATAGATGGATAGATAGACCCACATAGATAGATAGACCCACATAGATAGATAGATAGATAGACCCACATAGATAGATAGATAGATAGACCCACATAGATAGATAGACCCACATAGATAGATAGACCCAGATAGATGGATAGATAGACCCACATAGATAGATAGATAGACCCACATAGATAGATAGACCCACATAGATAGATAGATAGATAGACCCACATAGATAGATAGACCCACATAGATAGATAGATAGACCCACATAGATAGATAGACCCAGATAGATGGATAGATAGACCCACATAGATGGATAGATAGACCCACATAGATAGATAGATAGACCCACATAGATAGATAGACAGAAACATAGATATATAGATAATAAAGGAAAGCGCAAGGGCATAGGATGCTGTTGACTACGATGATTCTTAAGTTAGATGGAGAACAACAGTATGTGCATAGATAGATATTTTTATTAATGTACACATTGAGACATACAAATTAATTGCATGGGGCATCATCAAGAAAATGGTACACGAGAGCACATAAACCCTTAAAAATGTCGAACAAAATGCATAGCACAAGTGAAGCACTACTGCTGGAGATGCTGCCATGGGACAGCCCCTGGGCCATTGAAAAAGTCACAGTACTTGTCCCTGCAAATCGTTGCATCATCAGAGTTCCTTCGGGCTCCAAGACTTTCCAAGCCTGAAACCCTGTGCTCGTCTAGACGCCATTCGCCCTGGGTTACATTTCCGTTTGCAGGGTCAACAGAGTCACCATATTGTGGAGGGCTGTATGCACTGGCATCACGGCGGCGTAGAAAGTTGTGCAGAACACAACAGGCAAGCACCACAGAGTCAATAGACGACAGTTTCATGTTGACAGCAGTGTGGAAAACACGAAATCGGTTAGCCATAATCCCAAAAGCATTCTCCACAACGCGTCGAGCTCTGGAAAGTCTGTAGTTAAAAATTCGTCGCTCCGGTGTCAGAGTTCTCTGGGAGTAGGGCTTCAGAAGGTTAGGATGCAGTGGGAACGCCTCATCTCCGACAAACACAAAGTTCATGTTTCCACTTGTGTCGCTGTTGGGCGGCAAATTTAGTTTGTGTTCTTTCAAACGGTCCCCAAAATCGCTGTTCTCAAAAACTCCGCCATCAGACACTCTCCCATTCATCCCAGCAGCAACAGTTATAAATTCATAGTTAGCATTAACGAGGGCCATGAGAATAATGCTGAAATAACCCTTGTAATTATAAAAAAATGAGCCGGAGTGTGGTGGTTGGGTGATGCGGACATGTTTCCCGTCCAAGGCCCCACCGCAATTTGGAAACTGCCATTGCTGCTGAAAACCATCTGAAATCTGTTTCCAATCCTCCTGGGTCTCCGGGAAAGGCATGTAAGTGCGCTGTAAAGCTGAGACAATAGCTTTACATGTCTCTGGGATGATGACGCTGAGCAGGGATCGGGAAATAGCTGCACAGTAATGCAAGTCTTGCATAGACCTGCCAGTCGCCAGGAACCGCAGCGTGACAGCCAGTCTCTCATCCACAGGGATAGCAGCTCTCATCTTGGTATTTTGCCGCCTGATAGATGGTTCCACAGCAGCAAGTAGCACATTAAAGGAATCCTCCGACATTCGCAGGTAGTTCCGGAAATCATGCGGGTTGTTCTCCTGCAGTTCCCTTATTAGGCCCATATGGGACAATTGATTCCTCTTCTGCAGCCACTGTCTGGTCCACATGCGGCGCTGTCGCTTTGCACGAGAGATCCGCGCATGAGCCTCCTGCTGGCGGTGAGCTTCAACCAACAACGCAGCCGCTAGCAACACAGGGACATCATTCATAGACATTGTAACCTAGAGTAAAAAAAAAAAAAAAAAAAATTAACATCAGCACAAGACAAGCAAAACTGTATAGTTATGTTCACACATCACATAATTGGTGCTTGCATACTTGATATATGTAACATAGACATAGCAAAGATGTTAAAACATGGAATGATGACCGCTACGGATTGAAACGGGAACGCAAAACAGTCTGTTCATAAGCAGGATCCACAACCGCGACGCTGTGTATATCGACGACGCAAACCGCGACGCTGTGAAAAACCGAAGACGCTATAGCGATGCGGATCATGCGCCATCACGCCCCGTGTGTAGTACCGCCCCTGGGCGTGCCGTCTAGCCTGTTTCCCTGCAAAATGGCGGCGCGCCAGCGTTCTGCACCCATGGGGCAACCAGAGTTGATTTTTTTTGTGGGGAAAATGGATGAGCTGGACTACGAAGGCCACCGGAGTGCACCGGCCCACCTGAATCTGCACAAGCAGGGTGTGCTGCGCCACATTTCGCAAAAAATGTTGGAGCGGTTTGCGATACGCCGCAGTGCTCTCCAACTGCGGAAAAAGTGGGCAGACCTGCGGTACAAAAACCCACAAATGCTGGCCCAGTTGCGGGCCGAGGCAAGAGCTGGTAAGTACAAATATGGTTGAATCAGGAGACGCGCGGTGACGAGAGAGGGGGATCGGGAGAAGCGTAAAGCCGTTAGCCGCTCACTAGTGATGCAATGTGGGTCTATCTATCTATCAATATGGGTCTATCTATCTAATCTATCTATCTATCTATCTATCTATGTGGGTCTATCTATCTATCTATGTGGGTTAATCTATCTATCTATGTGGGTCTATCTATCTATGTGGGTCTATCTATCTATGTGGGTCTATCTATCTATCTATCTATGTGGGTCTATCTATCTATCTATGTGGGTCTATCTATCTATGTGGGTCTATCTATCTATCTATGTGGGTTAATCTATCTATCTATGTGGGTCTGTCGGATCACCACTCAAAAGCACTCCCCCTAACCAATTTAAACACACACACAAAAGAGAGCACCACATACAATCCCTCGCCCACCCCATTAGCACACACAAACAAGATAACACCACACACAATCACTCCCCTGACCCCATTGGCACACACAAACAAGATAACACCACACACAATCAGTCCCCCGACCCCATTAGCACACACAAACAAGGAACACACACACAATCACTCCCCCCAACCCCATTAGCACACACAAACAAGATAACACCACACACAATCAGTCCCCGGACCCCATTAGCACACACAAACAAGGAACACACACACAATCACTCCCCCCAACCCCATTAGCACACACAAACAAGATAACACCACACACAATCACTTCCACCCCCCATTTAGCACACACAAACAAGGAACACACACAATCAGTCCCCCAACCCCATTAGCACACACAAACAGACAAGATAACAGCACACGCAATCCCTCCCCCACCCCCAAAATACACACACAGAAGATAGAACCACACACAATCGCACCCCCACCCACCATGAATTGAGTCATTGTTTATCAAAGTTTAATGAACAGCAGCGTAAATTATATAGGAAAGAGCGTGCCGAGCATTAGATGGCAGGAAAAAATGGTATGTGTGTATGTATATATATATATATATATATATATATATATATATATATATATATATATATAAACACTAGGTTTTAGAAGCCAACTAATGCTTGGCACACTCATGAACAGAAACTAGTATAAAATAAGTCCGAGATAGAAGACAGAGCCCCCACACAATGCAGAGTATTGCATCACTGTGAAGAGTGCTGTCTATTTTCTAAATATGTACGTAGGTTTTGCAACAAAAAATTTTGGATAGCCAGCTATTTTTTTCTCACCAATGACACCGAGGGAATCGTATACTTTTCGGTGTGTAAACATTGTGTTGCTTTAATGTTTGTGTAGAGAGACGGCGCAGTCAGCTGGCACCCGGTCACAGCAGCACATCTGCCACGAGCGTCAGCCCACAGCCCGGCCCGTCACGTATGTTAACCATCAGTCTTTTTTGTTTTTTTTAACGGAAAACGGTAAATTACAGGGGAGCTGAAATATTGTATACATTGCAGATGCAGGTAGGAGGACCAGGGGAGTTCGAACCCCTCCTTCTGCCTCAACTCCTCCAGCTGCCATAACGCCTTCCCCAGACACAACCCCTTCACCGGCCTGTACACCACCGCTACAGCAAGTGTCCTCCTCCCCCGGGTCTGCTAACTTTTCGCCACAAGGCAGCACAGGAGCATTGGGTAAGTGACCCAAACTGCCAGCTGTTCCCCACGGCGTGTCCAATTGTTAACCTGATTTGTATTATGTTCCGTAGTTGGCGTGGCCCAAGCGAGGGGCTGGGAGCTGAGCAGCAGTAGCAGTTCAGGGGAAGATGAACCGGCATCACATCTCCGTAAGTAGACAGACAGTGGGAGGGGGTATTGGTGGGATGTCACATTTGGCATAAAAAAAAATAAAAAAATAATAAAAAAAATAAAGTTTGCCAATCACAGAGCTAAAGTTACACAGAGACAAAACTACTTGCCATCGATCACGATCAAGCCCCCCCCCAAAAAAAAAGAAAAAAAAAAAAAACCACTGCATACATACTCACATTCAGATGTCTGTTACGTCCCCCGGGGTCCAAAACAGCTTTCGGCAGGTGAACACAAGTGCGTATTAATTAAACGCAGCATGTTAATTTTTAGCACTGTGTAGCCGAAAAATTTTATTACATCCAGTACTATGTCCCAGACAATAACGCATAGAAATGAGGTAGAGCAGTTGCGGATGTTACACGGAGCGTACTAAACACTGCAAATACCCAATGTGTCAACATACCCTTACTGCTACCTCTTCTAACCACAGAAACAGCCACCGTGAAACAGCTGCTGACCAGGCACAAGCGCCTGGAGAAATCTACAGGGCGCCTGCTGGAGGCAGCAAAAGATATTGCGGAGCAGGTTAAGCAACAGGGGCGCACGCTCCAGCGCCTCATTGCCCACCAGCGGTGACGCCGTGGGAGTTTTTTTTTTTTTTTTATGTTATTTTATAATTGTGTTATTAAAAAATTTATGTTACCGTTTTTTTGTGTGCTGATATCATTAACAAGCGGAGCAGGCCAGGGCCAGCCAAGCCAAGGCAGACACAAAAGAAAAGAGTTGGTTTACCCTTACATATAGTCTGCGCACAAAATGCACGGTCAGCAACAAAGAGTAGGTTTAGCTTTGCGTACATTTTACGCTGAAAATGGCTGCCAGCAAAAAAGTGTTTGCTAACCACCTCCTAAAGTGCCTCCATCTTGTGCGTCCGCTTGCCTGATGCACAACAAGTCAGCCAGAGATGTTACATACATCATTAAACCTACTACATTGATAAACATTACTGCATAGCAAACACAAGGAAAAGAAATAAAAAAAAAACACAGAAACATAGTACTTACCGTTGAAGAGCAAGAAGAGATCCAGCCACAACCAGAAAATGGTTTCTCCAACAGCTGCCGGTGTCTAGACAGATTCAGTGCCTTTTCTATCAGGGCGCAAGTGAGATCCAATGAAGATGCCAACAATATACTATGTATGGCGATTACAAACAGGACGCTCCCGGGAGAAAAGGATCGTAGATGGAGGGGCGTTCTGAACAGGACGCTGGAAAGGCACAACGAGACGATAATGCGTGCAAATATAAAAGTCTTGTATCGCTGCAGAGTCGCGGTTTATATTACAGGACGCCGACGCGTCATATCCTGGGGTGTCGCCCTATACTAAAACACGCCTATCTGGCTACACTACAACGCCCCTTTGGGTGTGTCAAGTCAACACACTCTGGCTGTTTGACATGGGGCGAGCAACCAGCGACAGCGATACATTGGTTGCCGCTACGTCACTGGATCGCTCCTGCATCGCTCTGGCGTTGTTGTGTTTGACGTCTCTACAGCGACCTAAACAGCGACGCTCCAGCAATCTTGTTTCGGTCGCATCGCCGGCCATATCGCCGCGACGTTGCTTAGTGTGACGGTACCCTTACTCACTATGTCATCATGGATTAACATTCTGCAGGCCACACAAGGTCCCACTGTTCACACCAGCACATGTCCAGTTTGCCAGTGACTAGGATGCTTGAAGTATGCCAAAGACCATCTGGATGATCCAGAGGAGGCATGGGAGAAAGTCATAATTTCAAATGAGATCAAAATTGAACTTTTTGGTATCAATTCAACTCGCCATGTTTAGAGGAAGAAGAAAGATGAGTACAACCCTAGGAACACCATCCCAACTGTAAAGCATTGTGGGGAAAACATCAAACTATAGGGGTGCTTTTCTGCAAAGGAGACAGGATGAATGTACCATATTGAAAGGATAGATGGGGTCAAATATAGTCATATTTTCACCAACAACCTTCTTCCCTCAGTAAAAGCATTGAAGATGGGTTGTGGCTGGGTCTTCCAGCATGACAATGACTAAAAACACACAGCCAGGGCAATTAAGGAGTGGCTCTGTAAGTAGTATTTCAAGGTCCTGGAGGGGCCTAGCCAGTTGCCAGATCTGAATTTAATAGAAAATCTTTGGAAGGAGCTGAAACTCAATGATGCCACATGACAGCCCTGAAACCTGAAAGATCTGGAGAAGCTCTGTTTGGGGAAGTGGCCCAAAATCCCTGCTGCAGTATGTGCAAACTTCTACAGGAAACTACAGGAAACGTCTGACCTCTAAAACTGCTGACAAAGGATTCAATAACAAATATTTAGCTCTGTTTTTCTATTGTATCAAATACTTATTTAATGCAATAACATACAAATGAATCATGTAAAAATCATGCAATGTGATTTTCTGGATTTTTTTTCAAGATTCTGTCTCTTACAGTTGAATTGTACCTACAATACAAATTACAGACCTCTCCATTTTTTTGCAGATGGGAAAAGTTGCAAAATTGGCAGTCTATGAAATACTTATTTTCCCCAGTGTAAATAAAAATTTTATTCATTCCATATTGAAAAACCACTACTTTCCTGGACTCTGCACTCGCATGGTGTTTGGAATGATTAGTATTGTAACATTTATAGAAAAATGCTCTTGCTTCTAATGATATACAATTGTGATATTATCTCCTCCTACGGCCCCCTCCACGTCTCCTGGTGTACTGGCCTGTCTCCTGGTAGCGCCTCTAGCCTCTGGACACTACATTGACAGACACAGCAAACCTTCTTGCCACAGCTCGTATTGATGTGCCATCCTTGATGAGCTGCACTACCTGAGCATCTTTTTGGGTTGTAGAGTCCATCTCATGTTACCACAAGTGTCAAAGCACAACCACCATTAAAAAGTGACCTAAACATCAGCCAGAAAGCATTGGTACTGAGATGTGGTCTGTGGTCCCCACCTGCAGAACCTCTCCTTTATTGAGTGTGTCTTGATGATTGCCAATAATTTCCATCTGTTGTCTATTCCATTTCCATGTATCCCCAACCCCCTGAAGATGGCTGGACCGTCATTGTAAATACATCATTGTAAATACACACCTGTACTTTGTATCTCCCCCACCTCATTGTAGATGGTAAGGTCTCACGAGCAGGGTCGTCTTATTTTGCTTTAATTATTGTATTGTTAACGTTGTTATTTATGACTGTTGTGTTTGAAACTGTTAAACTATAAAGCGCTGCGGAATATGTTGGCACTATATAAATAAAGATTATTATTATTATTATTATTATTATTCCATTTGCACATTATTATTATTATTATTCCATTTGCACAACAGCATGTGAAATTAATTGTCAAACAGTGTTGCTTTCTAAGTGGACAGTTTGATTTCACAGAAGTTTGATTTACTTGGAGTTATGTCATATCCTGCTATATTTACCTGGCAAAGACTGTTCCTAATTAAGCTTTTCCAGATAATTTAACCCTATGAAAGAGAGCTACTAAGTAGGGGTATCAAAAGACTTCAAGAATTATGAAATGACAAAATTAAAATACAAATATACATGGATATATGATACCTGAGACAATATACAAATAAAGTATAACAAAAAGAGCACAAAAATTGTGTATTTAAAATCTATATACTAAATAAAAAACATAACATCTATCTTAACTCATAATGATAGAAAATGTCATGCTGCATGTTCACACCACGTGGTGCTCTGTTTTGCAACATCTATATCCACCAGGACTCCCTATTTATATGTTTCCTTTTGTGATTTACTCCTCAAATTGGTTTAAAGCTTTCTCTATTCCAACAATTCTAAAAATATCAGTAATGCTGAGAAGTTATGACGGTCAATACAATGCTTTGAAGCAGCAGAGTTTTTTAACCTCAGTTCATTGTCGGCATCTGATACATGCCTTCTGGTACATACTTTTAGCAGACCAGTTGTGCAACTTTCATATTGTAGGTTTCAACTAATGCATGCAATAAGGTACAGTACAAATTTTGTATTACAATTAATATGTGTTTTAATACTGCACTGTTGATTTTAAGATGTTATTAAGTTTTTTTGTCTTGGAATAACATGAGAATGTTTCTTTTCACAATGATTTTGTCACAAGTTAAAAATAATTATGGTCACCTCAACCTCTCTGAAATTCATGCAACGAGGACCAGACAGATGACAACGAGGAACAGAAGGGTTTGAAAGGTGAGTGTTAAGGTATTAGGATTTTTTAAAATACTGATGGCCTTTTATGATTCAGAAAAATGGCGGCCATCTTGTTAAATCTACGCAAGAGTGAATTTCAAAAATGTTTGGGTGAATGCACATTTTGTAAAATTCATACAATTAAATGCCACTCAAATGCAGATGCTCATATATATGCTTCCAGAAGAAGCCCACGCAAAATGGGTAAGGGCAACCTTTGGCATGTAGGTGTCTGTTGACATTGGTATAGTAACACAATTTATGTATAATTGCCTTATATATTGTTACATCTCTTTACTATTTATAGGTACTGAACAATTTCTGTTGGCCTGATTATTTTTTGTTGTGGCACTAGTGATATTTGAATGGGACTTTAAGTCATCCTTACTTTTTTCTGAATGGGCCATTATTGATACTTGTTCAGTTCTTATATAAGATTATTTATTTGCACTGGCACTTTATTTTTCTCTTGCCATAACTTGCTCCCCATCCTTTGAAATTAAGGTGGAGCTAGTATGATACACCTGTTCTTTTTCACTTTTCAAACTTTGTCTTTAAAGGAATTGTTTATTTTATTGTGTTTCTATTTTATATGTATTTTCAATAAATGTTTACATTGTTTTTATATGTAGGATCTTTGTGCTCTCTTCTTTTTTCATTTTTTGGTTACGTGTTTGAGAGTTCCCTATGCTATTATAGCATCCTATACCACTTGGATTGGGATAGTATGGAATAAGTTGCTTGTTTACTAAGTAGCATTGTCAACAGTTGCTTCATGTTTCTCAGGAATTGCATGCCACTTCTTTTCGCTCAGCTCCATCCCACCAGGTGCCTATCATCTCTTCGACTTTTCATGACCTATGTTCTATAAACTTAGTTATTTCCAATCTCAGGACAGTTTTCTTGATGTTGTACACACCAATTTCTCTGCAGGTTGCCAACGTCTTGCATAGTCTTGTTCCATGTAGTGTTCAAAACTGGCCTCTGCGGTCAAGGTAACACATCTCTTCAAGCGAAACTCCCATTTGCCTATACTACCTTGTTATCCTACGATCAAACGTTTCCTCACTACAAGTCCCATTTTGCATTCATCGCTGCTTTAAGACATTTTTCCTGCTGTGAGATACCATACTGCTTTTATTTCTTTGTTATAACAGTGATTAACCATTTCAATGCTGAAAGAATTCAGACTGCATTTACTTCTGCTATAAATATATTTAACCACTGACCTGCTGGAAGATAGCAGACTGCATTCCTGTGATTAACAGCAACTAAGCTGTAATGTACGAGTCACCGTCACTGCTCCCTTGCTCCCCAGAGCTACCCACACACCTGGCTCTGCTTCATCTAAGCAACTAGCTCTGCTTATTTGTCTGCAATCTTTCTCACCCAACTGCCCTGTTCCTTGCTCATTAATGTGTTGTCTGTCAAGACCCAACATTACCTGTGGTCCATTTTGCTCCCCAAGACATAAGGCTTAAGGAATCTACCTCACTATATGAGTCCTTAACAAATTATGTTTGGGTCCAAGCTTTACTTAAGCACATGTCAAATACCCAGTTGACTATTTCTTGACCATATGATTGATAAAATCATCAGGTATCATAATATGGCACAACACTAATTCTGTTAAGATTCAACTAACAAAAAAGTTAGTTATTTTTTTTATAATTATACCAATTTTTTCAAATTTGTTTTAACTTGGTACTTATTATATTGCAAGGCATTGTACATTCTGACTTTCTGACACACAATTCATTTTTTTAATTTATTCTGCTGTTAGTGTGTTGCTGTATTCATTAAACATGATGATTATATCAGTCATTGGCAAGTTATCAAAAACACAAGCGCTCATTGTAAAATCTTTAAAAGTATTTCACATTTAGAACTCTGGTTTTCATTTGGAAGCTCTGATGTATAAAATATCATGACAGCTACATCAATTGCATTCATTTCTTTTTGAAGTTGATTATAAAATTTAATTTCATTATGTCTCCGGGTTCACCAAATTAACTCTCAGAATCAGCATCCCTTTTTTCTCCGTATGTAATACAATCAAAATATAATGAACCTTTTGACAGATTTGCTGCAAAAAAAGGACTAAAAATACTTTTTTTATTGCAAGGAAACTGATGTTTGAGTAATTTTTTAGCATACTTTTGACTGGTGCAAAAAGTTGTTGCTGGATGCTTCTAGGTTATTGAAAATAAAATATTCTCTTACACCCCATAGGGAACATTTACAAATCTAAATAAAATGAAATACTGCTACAGTTTGTGCTATACTTTACATGTCTTGCATCCATTTGATTAATCTGCATTTTATTTTTAATAGTCCAACAGGGATAATGACTTGGCACAAAGCTCATGTTTCTTAAAGAGGACCTTTCACAACTTTTGACCTTATAAACTGCATATTCCTGCAGATAGTAGCAGCAAGAATGTAGATACAATTTTTTTTCTCTTCACATGTTGTGGAGATATGAGGCCCCAAAATTACTGGCAAATAATGTATTACGTTTTCAACCATCATTTGTCATTTCTATTAGCTGAAAGGATGTGCATTTTCAACCCATTATGATGCTGTCAATCATAAACAAGCAGCAGTACAGGGATTAAAAAGTTGGTACCCACAGTTCTAACTGTAATGTAACACCCTAAGAGCTGGTCAGATCGATGCCAACATGATCATATGAGATTTTATCTGTCTCACATGACTGTAATCATAGCTTTCAACTGTCCTAGATTCAGCAGGACTATTCTGCTTTTGGAGGGCTCAGTCCCGCCACATCAGAGATTTGTCCCAGCTTCTAAATGCTCAATTTTCTCTGATGTCTTCAGCGCTCCATAGATCCTCCTCCGTGGGTGAGTCTGCTTCTCTCTGCTCAGTGCATACATTAAATTATATGTTCATTGCTTCTTCTCTTGTGATCATGAATCCCAGGAGTCAAACTCACATACCAATGTTCATCGGCAGCAGCTTTATCTATTAGCCACTGCTCATAATGATAAACAGGAAAATTTGGTAATATTGACCTGAATTGTAGGCAGTGAACCGAGACGAAGATGATATTTTTATATAGAGAAACTGTATTTTAATGTTCCCTGAATACTGAGGTGAAGAAAAAGTCAGATTTTTTTTGTACCTTTAAAACTACTAAAATAATAAAAAGCAATTAAAAAAAAGTAATTTTTTTGTTAGTCTCCCCTATAATCGAATCCACAACCCTTAACATTACAGGCAGGAGCTAAAACTAATGAGCAACAAGCTCTGATGATGTAATGGAGAGTAGTTTGTGTACTGGATCTGTACTGAAGGCTCTGACTCCACAAGCACATCGTACATTATGAAGAGCAGAGTATTTCTATATATTTGTATTCTAGAGGAAAAATAAAAGATTTTTTTATCCTATAAAATTACTAAAAAATAATAAAAAAACACTTAAAATATTATAATTTTTAATGTGCTTTTCTAAAAAATAATGAGCATCAAAAACCAGCAAATAACATGGACATATTTAGTGCCCTTGTAATCATAACAACCCACACATCACAGTGATTAAATTATTTTTGTAGATCGGTATATGGTACAAAAAAATGGCATGATATTTTTCTGTATAACCCCTTAAAAAATCAAAATGTAATGCCGAGGCTGTGTCCACATGTAGCATAAATGCTGCATTTTTTCTACTGCTTTTTTCTGCAGATATCCTCACTACTCAACGCAGAAACGATCTGTTTATTGCGTGCTTGATGTATTTCTTTTATGCATGTTCCACCATTTTTCATTTATTTATGCAGATGGGAATCCGTGTTTTTAATGCTTTTTTAATACTTTAGAAAAACTTTGATTCCTGATCTTAAAAATTCAACAACATTTTTTTTCTTCATGCGCTTTTTCAGAAGTCTATAGAGAAAATATGCACCAAAACAGCCGAGATCAGAAACATCTTTAGACGCACTGAGGGCGGAAATTTCATGGAATCACATCCAGCTTGGTTATACATTTAGATTGAGTTCAGATGTAACGTAAATATTGCTTTTTTTGCTGCTTTTTTTGCACAGGAATTCTGCTGTGTTTAACTGTCCAAGCAAAAATTTTGTGAAGACTAAACCCGCTGGGCATCTGAACACGATGCTGAATTGTGCAGTTATGGTGCTTTTTTCTCTACAGGGTGGGCCATTTATATGGATACACCTGGGTGGGCCACTTATAAAGTTGGATCCAAAATGGCCAACTTCATAATGGCCACCATGGTCACCACCCATCTTGAAAAGTTTTCCCCTTCCCATATACTAATGTGCCACAAACAGGAAGTTGAAATCACCAACTGTTCCAATTTTATTTAGGTGTACCCATATGCATGGCCCACCCTGTATATTCCATAGAAATGGCCCACCCTGTAGAAGCTTCTATGTGGAGCCTTAAAAAATGCATGTAAAAACTGCAGTTACCATACTTTTTAAGTGCAGAATCAAAACTTTTATGTACTATGAAAAGCAGTTAAATATGCAGCTTCATATCTGCACCAGAAGCACATCAAATAAGGGGGAAATTGCAGCAATAAGCAGAGAAAATTCCAACTGTCATGGATACGGGGCACATTCCCAGATCTGTGCCTGTGCCCTGCATCTTCGGTTGCCTGATGGGTGTCTCTCACTGCAACCAACCCTCTGACATCTCCTTTTTCCAGAGTAGAAAAAAATAGTAAATGGATGTGAATTGGGGTGTGGCCAAAATTTGCCTCAGTTTGTCCCTCTTTCTGATCTTCAAAAGTTGTGAGGCATACTGTAATGAAAATGTCTTCATAACTGCACAAACAGTATTTCTTAATCATAGTAGGATTGCCGTTGTCAGCTGTTCCCACAATGCTCCTTACTTTGGAGCGCTGTGCCCTCTGCCTCCTCTACCAGTGAGTCCCTTCCTTCTGGGCAACAAATCACAGATCAGATAGCCTGGTCTGCTCCTAGCATCTAACACAGGTCAACACCTTGATAACAACTTCTTAAATGCAGTCACAGACCAGGGAGTGTGGCTTGTCATGCTTTAAATGAAAGCCATGCTCCCTGAGCAAGCCTCATGTCCTGTGTAATTCTGTGCTCCATCTGCCCCACCCTTGTTATCTCTGCCTACTGCTAATTCACATCTGTGAAGTCAAAGATTCTCTCCAAGCTCCTGTAAAAAGAAGGCTATGCAGATGCAACTTGTAGAACATAACAGAATTGTAGTGAGCATGTCACATGTAAAGAATACAACTAAATTCATTGCAGCATTAATACGTGTCATTAGAATACATGCATGCAAGGACCGTTAGGGGCCAACTGCAAAAAGCATATGCCAAACCAAGAAAACAAATTAGCAGTCATAGAGTCCCATAAAAATTGATAAACTTTATTCAATATTTATTAAAACTAGAAAAATACAGGAATAATAGCGAAAGTGGGAAAAATTGCGCGATCACAGCGACTGCACATCAAAAGGGGCTAAAATTGACCAGCCACCCCTGCATAACTAAAGTAACATACAGCTACAACAGCACGTATCTCATGCTAAGAAATACATATTATAACAAATGCAGCATAATCTAAATGGTCTGCATAGTAGCAGCAATCAGAGTGAAAGAATCATGGTACCATACCTAGTAGGTGCAGGAGTGGAGGGCCAATAGCCCACCCCGACGCGTGTTTTGGAGCATCTGTGAAGTCAAAGATTCTCTCCAAGCTCCTGTAAAAAAATCTCCTGTAGAAAGAAGGTTATGCAGAGGTAACTTGTGTCCATCTATAGTCTATTCCCTGCTGTACCCCCTTAATAGAATCATACATGCCTCCCCACAAAATAATCTTGAAGCTATACCTTTAAATGGCTAACAAAAATAAAATAAATGATGTTACAAAGCAAGCTTTCAAGACTTCTGGGTCCCTTCTTCAGGCATGGTATAACAGAGTTTCTGAAGAAACACAAATATATTCACAAACACAAGTAAAAAACAGAGGCATGGTATAATAATTGAACATTTAAATAAACAAACAAACTGAGCTCAGAAAACAAATCCAAAAGTGGATTAGGTTAGTGATGTGAAAGTTTTATAGTCTCAATATCCAAGTAAGATCAGAGGTCTGGTGCCCTTCTTTGGAGCAGATTCCTCAGTTTCCATAAAGAGTCATAAATTCTCCTTACAGACTTAGTCCTGTTTGGATTGAATCAATCACTCTAATAAGTTTGTATTTCCAAACCCTGTGATGTTTTTGTAATATAAAATTGCCTTTTGATATGACACTGTTGATATTGCTAATGTTATGTCCTGGACCACAGAAATGTTTTGGCCACCGGTAATTTTTTTTATATGTAATTGTGTGGTGATGATGAGACTTCATCCTTGCTCTTAGTTTATGTCCTATTTTTCCCACACAGAGGCCCCCCATAGGACATATAGTGCACAGTATTAAATACACCCCATTGGAAGAACATGTGAATGTCTCAGGAATCTTATAGTTCTGACTCCTGATGTCTGTTGGGAATCTGTATCCTGTCTTTGGTCTCTACACGAGAGCAGGTTGTGCTCTTCACATTGTCTAGATTATTATTATTATTATTATTATTAGGCCATTTATTCCTCTCACTGTATGAGGGCATTGAACTTCGGATCATGATGTTTCTTAAATTTGGAGGACAGCGCACAGTAGAAGGAACTGCTGGGGTTATTTGTCTGACAGTCTACCTCTGTGATAGATACTGTAGCAGAGGTCTTAAGTATGAATGTGGGAGGAAGAGCAGTGCTAAGATGGACATAGGCTGCCTCTTCTTAGCTTGGTCATGCCTGGAAAATGGAAAGAAGCTCTGGTTTCACATATTTGAATCATCAGTAGGCAGAGATCACAGGAATTGCCACGAGTGGGATTCCCTTTGCCAGGTCAGATTGGGAGCCTTCCGTTATGCGCTAAATAATAGTCCCTTGCTTCTGGTGGCTTCTGTCAAGTTCCTCTCTTACTCTCTGTCCTGGGACAGTACCTGCATGGTAGGCAATGCGAGCCATTTCATTGGGGTCTCTATTCACAATGACTCCAGGCTCTGGATGTTGCTGTACCTCAGGGTGTAGTGTGGGCAAGTCACTTTGAATTTCCTGCCCTCCCGTTTTGCCATGGGATATGTAGTTCCACACAGCCTCGGGCTCCCGGTGCCCAGTTTCTGTGCTTCAGCTTAGAGGGAGCTCACTCTCAGCTCTCCTCCAGCTCTTGACTTCTCCTGTGCTTCTTCACTGTTCCTTGTCTGCTCCAGACAACCTAACTCCTTCTTCAGATCAGAATGTATATCTATCTAGGGAAGCTCCCCTGAAACCAGGTTTAGAGCTCCCCTTCTTGCCTTGAGTCAGAAAGTGTTGCATGTACAGATTACCTGCCAAAGGGATCCTCCTCTGTTGTGATCCGCTTTTTGGCTCCCCTGGTGGTGGCTGGTGGTACTGGAGACTTGTGTGTGCTTTTCTGCCTCAGCTCACCTGCTTCCATCAGTTTTGGGAGTTCCCTATTTAGCCTTGCTCTCCAGTCACTTCCTTGCCGGTCATCATTGTAACCTGAGTCATTCAGTTGCATGTTCCTGCTACTAGTCTGCTGATCAGCTAAGTGGACTCTTGTCCTTATGGTTTTGTTTTTCTTGTCCAGTTTACAGTTTTGTCATTTCCTGTTACTGGAAGCTCTTGTGGACTGAAATTGCCACTCCTGTGTCATGAGTTGACACAGGAGTCTTAAAGTAATTTCAGGATGGGTTTTTGAAAGGGTTTTTCAGCTGACCGTGAAGTCCTCTTTTGTATCCTTCCTCTATCTAGTAAGTGGACCTCGCTTTGCTAAATCTACCTTCATACTGTGTATGTCTTTTCCTCTGAACTCACCGTTAATATACGTGGGGGCTACTATCATCTTTGGGGAATTTCTCTAGAGGTAAGCCAGGTCTGTTCCTTCCTCTTCCAGGCGTAGTTAGTTCTCCGGCTGGCGCATGGCATCTAGGCAGCCGTAGGAATGCTTCCTGGCTACTGTTAGTTGTGTGGTAGATTTAGGTCACGGTCAGCTTGAGTTTCCATCACCCGAGAGCTAGTCTGTTATTTTTGTGTTTCTGATGTTCCCATGCCATTGGGGAATCATGACAGTATGACCGGCCACTGATAAAGTAATTGGCGGAAGAAAGGAGAGTAAAAGAAGTCTGTAGATTTTTTTTTTTTTTTTTTTTTTTCCTCTCATGTTTGCTACTTAGTTAGCTCAGTTGTATTTCTGCTCTATTTACAGCCTTGCCTTTCTCTCCTTCTAATCCTTGAATGGCTCTGATCTCTCCGGTTTAAGGATGGACCCTCAGAGTTTGGCTGCAGGTTTAAATAATCTTGCTACGAAGGTTCAGAATTTACAAGATTATGTTATACGTACTCCTATTTCTGAACCTAAGATTCCTACACCAGAGGTATTTTCCGGAGATAGATCTCGGTTTCTGAATTTCAAATGTAATTGTAAATTATTCCTTTCTCTCAGACCTCACTCCTCTGGAGATCCTGTTCAGCAGGTTAAGATTGTGATTTCTTTGCTGCGAGGTGACCCTCAAAATTGGGCATTTTCATTGACACCAGGGGATCCTGCGTTGCTCAATGTGGATGCGTTTTTTCTGGCTTTAGGGTTGCTGTATGAGGAACCTAATTTGGAGATTCAAGCTGAAAAAGCTTTAATAGCCCTGTCTCAAGGGCAAGATGAAGCTGAGATATACTGCCAAAAATTTCGTAAATGGTCTGTGCTTACTCAGTGGAATGAGTGTGCCCTAGCGGCAAATTTCAGAGAGGGCCTTTCTGATGCCGTTAAGGATGTCATGGTGGGGTTTCCTACGCCCACAGGTCTGAATGAGTCCATGACAATGGCGATTCAGATTGATCGGCGTTTGCGGGAGCGCAAACCCGTGCACCATTTGGCGGTATCTTCTGAAGGGACGCCAGAGAAAATGCAATGTGACAGAATTCTGTCAAGAAGCGAGCGGCAGAATTACAGGCGCAAAAATGGCTTGTGCTTCTACTGTGGTGATTCCGCGCATGTTATATCAGCATGCTCTAAACGTACTAGGAAGGTTGACAAGTCTGTTTCTATTGGCACTTTACAGTCTAAATTTCTTCTGTCTGTAACTCTGATTTGTTCATTATCAGTTATTACCGTGGATGCCTATGTGGACTCTGGCGCCGCTCTGAGTCTCATGGATTGGTCCTTCGCCAGGCGCTGTGGGTTTGATTTGGAGCCTCTGGAAGTTCCTATACCTCTGAAGGGTATTGATTCTACACCTCTGGCTTGTAATAGATCACAGTTCTGGACGCAAGTGACTATGCGTATGACTCCAGACCATCAGGAGATGATTCGCTTCCTCGTGTTGTATAATTTACATGATGTTTTAGTGCTTGGATTACCATGGTTACAATCTCATAACCCAGTACTGGACTGGAAAACTATGTCTGTGTTAAGCTGGGGATGTCGGGGGGCTCATGGGGACATACCTTTGGTTCCTATCTCGTCATCTATTCCCTCTGAGATTCCTGCATTTTTGTCGGATTTTGGGGATATTTTTGAAGAGCCTAAAATTGCTTCTCTCCCTCCCCACAGAGAGTGTGATTGCGCCATAGATCTGATTCCAGGCAGTAAATTTCCAAAGGGTCGTTTGTTTAACCTATCTGTACCTGAGCATGCTGCCATGCGAGAATATGTTAAGGAGTCCCTGGAAAAGGGACATATTCGTCCTTCTTCATCACCTTTAGGAGCTGGGTTTTTCTTTGTCTCTAAAAAGGATGGCTCGCTGAGGCCTTGTATTGATTATCGACTCCTGAATAAAATTACTGTCAAATATCAGTATCCGTTGCCGCTGCTTACTGATTTGTTTGCTCGCATAAGGGGGGCTAAGTGGTTCTCCAAGATTGATCTCCGTGGGGCGTATAATTTGGTGCGAATTAAGCAAGGGGATGAGTGGAAAACCGCATTTAATACGCCTGAGGGCCACTTTGAGTATTTAGTAATGCCTTTCGGCCTTTCTAATGCGCCTTCAGTTTTTCAGTCCTTTATGCATGATATTTTCCGTGAATATCTGGATAAATTTATGATTGTGTATTTGGACGATATTTTGATTTTTTCTGAGGACTGGGAGTCTCATGTTCAGCAGGTCAGGAGGGTTTTTCAGGTCTTGCGGGAGAATTCTCTGTGTGTAAAGGGTTCTAAGTGTGTTTTTGGGGTTCAAAAGATTTCCTTTTTGGGGTACATTTTTTCCCCTTCTTCTGTTGAGATGGACCCTGTCAAGGTTCGGGCTATTTGTGACTGGACGCAGCCTACTTCTCTAAAGGGTCTTCAGAAGTTCTTGGGCTTTGCTAATTTTTATCGTCGATTTATAACTGGTTTTTCTGGTGTTGCTAAGCCTCTTACGGATTTGACTAAGAAGGGTGCTGATGTTGCCAATTGGTCCTCTGCCGCTGTGGAGGCCTTTCGGGAACTTAAGCGCCGCTTTTCGTCTGCCCCTGTGTTGCGCCAGCCCGATGTCTCTCTCCCCTTTCAGGTTGAGGTCGATGCTTCCGAGATCGGAGCGGGGGCGGTTTTGTCGCAGAAAAGTTCCGATTGCTCAGTGATGAGACCTTGTGCGTTCTTTTCTCGAAAATTTTCTGCCGCCGAAAGAAATTATGATGTCGGTAATCGGGAGCTTTTGGCCATGAAGTGGGCATTTGAGGAGTGGCGTCATTGGCTTGAGGGTGCTAGACATCATGTGGTGGTTTTGACTGATCACAAGAATCTGATTTATCTTGAGTCTGCCAGGCGCCTGAATCCTAGACAGGCGCGCTGGTCGTTGTTTTTCTCTCGGTTTAATTTTGTGGTCTCATATCTACCAGGTTCTAAGAATGTGAAGGCGGATGCCCTTTCTAGGAGTTTTGAGCCTGATTCCCCTGGTGATTCGGAACCTACAGGTATCCTTAAGGATGGGGTGATATTATCCGCTATTTCCCCAGATCTGCGACGTGCTTTGCAAGAGTTTCAGGCGGATAGACCTGATCGCTGTCCACCTGGTAGACTGTTTGTTCCTGATGATTGGACCAGTAGAGTCATCTCGAAGGTTCATTCTTCTACGCTGGCGGGTCATCCTGGAATTTTTGGTACCAGGGATTTTGTGGCTAGATCCTTCTGGTGGCCATCTCTGTCTCGTGATGTGCGTGTTTTTGTGCAGTCTTGTGATGTGTGTGCTCGGGCCAAGCCTTGTTGTTCTAGGGCTAGCGGGTTGTTGTTGCCCTTGCCTATTCCGAAGAGGCCTTGGACGCACATCTCGATGGACTTTATTTCTGATCTTCCTGTCTCTCAGAGGATGTCTGTTATCTGGGTGGTGTGTGACCGTTTTTCTAAGATGGTTCATTTGGTGCCATTGCCGAAGTTGCCTTCCTCGTCTGAGTTGGTTCCTTTGTTTTTTCAAAATGTGGTTCGCTTGCATGGTATTCCTGAAAATATCGTTTCTGATAGGGGTACCCAGTTCGTTTCTAGATTTTGGCGGGCATTCTGTGCCAGGTTGGGCATTGATTTGTCTTTTTCGTCTGCCTTCCATCCTCAGACTAATGGCCAGACGGAGCGAACTAATCAAACTTTGGAGACGTATTTGAGGTGTTTTGTGTCTGCGGATCAGGATGATTGGGTTGCCTTTTTGCCGTTGGCGGAGTTTGCTCTTAATAATCGGGCCAGTTCTGCCACTTTGGTTTCCCCTTTCTTTTGCAATTCGGGGTTTCATCCCTGTTTTTCTTCTGGTCAGGTGGAGTCTTCGGATTGTCCTGGAGTAGATGCTGTGGTGGATCCGTTGTATCGGATTTGGGAACAAGTGGTGGACAATTTGAATTTGTCCCAGGAGAGGACTCAGCGGTTTGCTAACCGCCAGCGTTGGGTTGGTCCTCGCCTTCGTGTTGGGGACTTGGTGTGGTTGTCTTCCCGTTTTGTCCCAATGAGGGTTTCTTCTCCTAAATTTAAGCCTCGGTTCATCGGTCCCTATAGGATTTTGGAGATTATTAACCCTGTTTCCTTTCGTTTGGACCTTCCGGCATCTTTCGCTATCCATAATGTGTTCCATCGGTCGTTGTTGCGGAGATACAAGGTGCCGGTGGTTCCTTCTGCTGGGCCTCCTGCTCCTGTGCTGGTTGAGGGTGAATTGGAGTACGTTATATAGAAGATCTTGGACTCCCGTATTTCCAGGCGGAGACTCCAGTACCTGGTTAAATGGAAGGGCTATGGTCAGGAAGATAATTCTTGGGTAACTGCCTCTGATGTTCATGCCTCGGATTTGGTTCGTGCCTTTCATAGGGCTCATCCAGGTCGCCCTGGCGGTTCTTGTGAGGGTTCGGTGCCCCCTCCTTAAGGGGGGGGTACTGTTGTGATCCGCTTTTTGGCTCCCCTGGTGGTGGCTGGTGGTACTGGAGACTTGTGTGTGCTTTTCTGCCTCAGCTCACCTGCTTCCATCAGTTTTGGGAGTTCCCTATTTAGCCTTGCTCTCCAGTCACTTCCTTGCCGGTCATCATTGTAACCTGAGTCATTCAGTTGCATGTTCCTGCTACTAGTCTGCTGATCAGCTAAGTGGACTCTTGTCCTTATGGTTTTGTTTTTCTTGTCCAGTTTACAGTTTTGTCATTTCCTGTTACTGGAAGCTCTTGTGGACTGAAATTGCCACTCCTGTGTCATGAGTTGACACAGGAGTCTTAAAGTAATTTCAGGATGGGTTTTTGAAAGGGTTTTTCAGCTGACCGTGAAGTCCTCTTTTGTATCCTTCCTCTATCTAGTAAGTGGACCTCGCTTTGCTAAATCTACCTTCATACTGTGTATGTCTTTTCCTCTGAACTCACCGTTAATATACGTGGGGGCTACTATCATCTTTGGGGAATTTCTCTAGAGGTAAGCCAGGTCTGTTCCTTCCTCTTCCAGGCGTAGTTAGTTCTCCGGCTGGCGCATGGCATCTAGGCAGCCGTAGGAATGCTTCCTGGCTACTGTTAGTTGTGTGGTAGATTTAGGTCACGGTCAGCTTGAGTTTCCATCACCCGAGAGCTAGTCTGTTATTTTTGTGTTTCTGATGTTCCCATGCCATTGGAGAATCATGACACTCCTCGTTTCCAGGCATGGCATCACCCTCCCCAAGAGGAAGGCAATGCCACTGTGGTACCTGAACTCCTGGGGTGCCACATTGGCTGTGCAGCTTATTAGAACCACACCATTCAATCATATAAACCTGTTCCTGGTGTCACTCTATGTGAGCAATAGAATCTTCATTCTGTTACTGGCTTCATTGGAGAAAGTGGTCTGGAGAGTTGCTCTTAGTTGTTTTGAGATTGTTGCATGCTGTTTGTTGTGAATACCTCTTTCCTCCCCTTTTGGCATTTTTTCTTGTTGCTTTTCTGCCTCTTTAAAGTGCACCCATTTCCCCATCACATTTTATCCTCTGTGTCTGCTGTTTGATTGCACCTTGCGCCTTGTTAGATTGCACCCTTTCATTCCAGCGTGAGTTTATCCTTTTACTCCTCCCCTTTTTCTCAGTGGTTGGAGGGTGGGAGCAGCTTAGAATTTTGTAAGAGCACAGAGAGGTACAAGAATAAGGCATATCTGCCTTCAAGGGTAACCCTGGATTAGTAATAGACTAGGTGTCAGTATTCCAGGTTTTCCAAGTCACCTTGTGAATGATTTTGCCCTTTGTTAAGATGGAGTTTGCTGTGTTTCTCTGCCCTACTTCCTGTTCATTTGCTTAAAACCTGGGTCAGGTGTCAGCCTCTTTCCTGGAGTATTCTGATTCTGTTCTCCTGCAGCTCAGCTGCTGGTTCTGAGTGTGTCTCTACCTCTGGCTCTGGACATTCCCTGTATAAGTAAGCCACACTCTCTATGTTATCATTAGTCTGCTGACTTGGAACTTAACCCTTGGCTCATTCCTCCTGGTAAGAACTGTGTTTTTGAACTTTATTTTTGGACTTTGTTTCTGCACTGTGTGTTGCTACTTAATCCTTCATGTACTCCCCCAGGTGGGAGCTGTTGGAAACAACACCAGTATAATACTTAAATGTGAACTTGTTTCTGAACTTACCCGTGTTTATGCCACATCTGAGATCAACTTGTGAACTAGTTTCTGGACTTACCCGTGTTCATGCCACACCTGGGATGAACTTTGGACTTGTTCTGGACTTCCGTGTGTTTAGTTCATACCTGGATTTGACTCTTTCTGCACCGACAGTGTTTCTATCTGCACCACGTCCCCTGTCACACTCACCTTTTGGTCACCTTGCTGAGGACTCTGTCTTAATTACTCTGCCGATTTGCTGTATTTGTTTCAAGGACTTGTTTCATTCCAGGACACTGTGGGTTATCAGTATATTGTTTTGGGTGTTATTGCTGTTGTAAAAATACACTATTTGCACTAAAGAAACCCGTCTCTGTTTGTTCATTGCCCCATGCTATCAGAATCCTCGAGTTCCTACAATAGTATTACAGGATACTCCAGCCAAAAATGGATTCTGCTGGGGCAATGACAGAGACACAATGTAGACAAGATGTTTGCTATGATTAACTCCTTGCAGCAGGAGATGGCGGCTGTACAAAATAAGATTAGAGACATGGACTCCCGGGCTAACCACAATGTGCAGGTGTTTGGTCAGGCTCTTCAAGATTTACGTACCTTGGTAGAAGCTCAGGTTACAACACCTGTTCAGCATACACCACCTGTTCAGCATACACCACCCACCAGTATGCCTAAATTGCCTCCTTTCCAGTTTAATGGTGACCGAAGTCAATTCTGCGGGTTTGTTAATCAATGCATATTATTTTTTGATGTACATGCCTCCTACTATCAGTCTGATAGATCTAAGGTACTATGTATTATTATGTTGTTGACATCATGGGCAGTGCTAAGATGGAAATAGGCTGCCTCTTCTTAGCTTGGTCATGCCTGGAAAATGTAAAGAAGCTCTGGTTTCACATATTTCAATCATCAGTAGGCAGAGATCACAGGAATTGCCACGAGTGGGGTTCCCTTTGCCAGGTCAGATTGGGAGCCTTCCGTTATGCGCTAAATAATAGTCCCTTGCTTCTGGTGGCTTCTGTCAAGGTCCTCTCTTACTCTCTGTCCTGGGACAGTACCTGCATGGTAGGCAATGCGAGCAATTTCATTGGGGTCTCTATTCACGATGACTCCAGGCTCTGGATGTTGCTGTACCTCAGGGTGTAAGGTGGGCAAGTCACTTTGAATTTCCTGCCCTCCGGTTCTGCCGTGGGATATGTAGTTCCACACAGCCTCGGGCTCCTGGGGCCCAGTTTCTGCGCTTCAGCTTAGAGGGAGCTCACTCTCAGCTCTCCTCCAGCTCTTGAATTCTCCTGTTCTTCTTTACTGTTCCTTGTCTGCTCCAGACAACCTAAATCTTTCTCCAGATCAGAATGTATATGTATCTAGGGAAGCTCCCCTGAAACCAGGTTTAGAGCTCCCCTTCTTGCCTTGAGTCAGAAAGTGTTGCATGTACAGATTACCTGCCAAAGGGATCCTCCTCGTTTCCAGGCATGGCATCAAACTCCCCAAGAGGAAGGCAATGCCACTGTGGTACCTGAACTCCTGGGGTGCCACATTGGCTGTGCAGCTTATTAGAACCACACCATTCAATTATATAAACCTGTTCCTGGTGTCACTCTATGTGAGCAATAGAATCTTCATTCTGTTACTGGCTTCATTGGAGAAAGTGGTCTGGAGAGTTGCTCTTAGTCGTTTTGAGATTGTTGCATGCTGTTTGTTGTGAATACCTTTTTCCTCTCCTTTTGGCATTTTTTCTTGTTGCTTTTCTGCCTCTTTTAAGTGCACCCATTTCCCCATCACATTTTATCCTCTGTGTCTGCTGTTTGATTGCACCTTGCACCTTGTTAGATTGCACCCTTTCATTCCAGCGTGAGTTTATCCTTTTACTCCTCCCCTTTTTCTCAGTGGTTGGAGGGTGGGAGCAGCTTAGGATTTCATAAGAGCACAGAGAGGTACAAGAATAAGGCATATCTGCCTTCAAGGGTAACCCTGGATTAGTAATAGACTAGGTGTCAGTATTCCAGGTTTTCCAAGTCACCTTGTGTATGATTTTGCCCTTTGTTAAGATGGAGTTTGCTGTGTTTCTCTGCCCTACTTCCTGTTCATTTGCTTAAAACCTGGGTCAGGTGTCAGCCTCTTTCCTGGAGTATTCTGATTCTGTTCTCCTGCAGCTCAGCTGCTGGTTCTGAGTGTGTCTCTACCTCTGGCTCTGGACATTCCCTGCATAAGTAAGCTACACTCTCTATGTTATCATTAGTCTGCTGACTTGGAACTTAACCCTTGGCTCATTCCTCCTGGTAAGAACTGTGTTTTTGAACTTTATTTTTGGACTTTGTTTCTGGACTGTGTGTTGCTACTTAATCCTTCATGTACTCCCCCAGGTGAGAGCTGTTGGAAACAACACCAGTATAATACTTAAATGTAAACTTGTTTCTGAACTTATCCGTATTTATGCCACATCTGGGATCAACTTGTGAACTAGTTTCTGGGATTAACTCCTTGCAGCAGGAGATGGCGGCTGTACAAAATAAGATTAGAGACATGGACTCCCGGGCTAACCACAATGTGCAGGTGTTTGGTCAGGCTCTTCAAGATTTACGTACCTTGGTAGAAGCTCAGGTTACAAAACCTGTTCAGCATACACCACCTGTTCAGCATACACCACCTGTTCAGCATACACCACCCACCAGTATGCCTAAATTGCCTCCTTTCCAGTTTAATGGTGACCGAAGTAAATTCTGCGGGTTTGTTAATCAATGCATATTATTTTTTGATGTACATGCCTCCTACTATCAGTCTGATAGATCTAAGGTACTATGTATTATTATGTTGTTGACATCATGGGCACTGGCTTGGGCAAATCCTATGGTTGCAAGTCGCGATGTCCTTCTAAATAATTTGGATGATTTTCTGGCAGCTATGGCGCAAATGTTTGATGATCCCTCCGCTGAAAAATCCTTGCTTTCCTTACGCCAGGGGAAACGTTCAGTCATAGAATATATTACTGAATTTAAGAGGTTAGTAGTGGATACCAACTGGGATAACAATGCTTTATTGCCAATTTTTAGGAAAGGGTTGTCCAGTACAATCAAGGACGAGCTAGCTCGCTCAGAGTCTCCACAGGAGCTTGAGTTATTTTTCCAACACTGTGTGCGTATTGATATCCGCCTAACTGAACGCAGACAAGAGAAATGGGCGGCTTTAAATCGCATCACTAATTTTAATCTTCCGTCTAGGGAAACTACCAGCAAGAACCCACGGGAAGCTGAGGAGATGCCTATGCAAGTGGACTCATTACAAAAACGTGAGAGTAACGAACGCCGTGAATATCGGTTTTGTGAGCGCTTATGTTTTTACTCCGGTCAATAGGATCATTTCCTTATTAATTGTCCTAAATGTCCGAGGCAACCTAACAAAGTGTTGGCGGCAGTAGGGGATTATGACAATACGGACACTGAGAAGTTTTGGAGACCAGTTTACATCTAGATGCTGTGGTTCCCCTAACAGTGATGTCGACTTCCCCTAAAGATCAAGGGGAGAAATACTCACATTGTTCTCTTCCTATTCAGATTCTGTGGGAGGGACAGTGGATACCAAGTTATGCTATGATAGACTCTGGAGCAGGCGGAAATTTCATGGATTCTTCTTTTGCCAGGGAATATGATATTAAGACACCACAAAGAGCCTCCCCAGTCACCATGGAAACTACGGATGGTTATCCATTAGTTTCCGGGCCAGTAAACTGGGAAAAGGTGCTTCTGAAGTGTAAGATGGAACCAGACCATCAGGAAACCCTTTCATTTAAGTTAATTTCTTCTCCTCATTTTCCTGTAAGTTTAGGTATTCCCTGCTTACGGTCACAGAATCCAAACATCAATTGGGAAACCAAGGAGATATCCTTCCTTCCGAAGTGTAGCCCTACCATCAGTCCAATGGTAATAGCTCCAGTTACCCAGAATTTGGAGGAAACAAAACAGGTATCTACTCTCCCTCTGGTTTACCAGGAATTCTCGGACATTTGTGACAAGAAGAAGGCAGACCAACTCCCTCCACATAGACCATATGACTGCCCCATAGAGCTGCTTCCTGGGGCAGCGATTCCTTTCAGCCATGTTTACCCGTTGGCAGCTCCAGAATTTAAAAAATTACGAGAATTCAGAGATGAGAATTTAGCCAAGGGGTTTATCCAACCATCTTCTTCACCAGCGGGAGCCCCCATATTCTTTGTAAAGAAGAAAGATGGCACTCTAAGACCTTGTATTGACTACCGGGAGCTAAACAAGGTAACTATTCGTAACAGATACCTGTTGCCATTAATTCCTGAATTGTTGGAGAGAGTTCGCCAAGCTAACATATTTACCAAATTAGATCTTTGCGGGGCATATTATTTACTCCGTATATGTCCCAGAGACAAATGTAAGACAGCTTTCAGATGTCGGTATGGACATTTTGAATATTTAGTGATGCCATTCGGACTCTGTAACGCTCCTGCTGCTTTCCAACACTTAGCCAATGATGTTTTCAGGGATTTACTGGATCATTATGTAGTACTTTACCTGGATGACATCTTGATTTTCTCTGATTCCCTACAGGAACATCAGGAACATGTCAAGACCATGCTCAGACGTTTGAGAGATAATCATTTGTACATCAAACTCGAAAAGTGTGAATTTCATTGCTCCAAGATTCAATTTTTAGGCTATGTTATTTCTCCCCAGGGATTGAATATGGAGTCCAGCAAGATACAGGTGATCATAGATTGACCGGTACCAGGAAACATTAAAGAGGTACAACGATTTATTGGTTTTGCTGACTTTTATAGCCGCTTTATCCAGAATTTTTCGGAAATTGTCCGTCCCATCACTCTCCTCACTAAGAGGGGGAAGAAGTTTGTATGGTCTTTGCAAGCCCAGGAAGCCTTTGATTGCCTCAAGGTTTGTTTTACCATGGCTCCGATATTGACGCACCTGGATCCTGCACTGCCTTTTGTCGTGGAGGTGGACGCTTCTGACTGTGCACTAGGAGCAATCCTCTCACAACGAACCGGAGACAAAGGTTTGCTGCACCCGTGTGCCTTCTTTTCTCGCAGGTTATCATCTGCTGAACTGAACTATGATATTGCAGATAAGGAACTTTTGGCAATCATTTCCACCTTTAAGGAATGGAGACACCATTTGCATGGAGCAACTCAACAGGTAGTAGTGCTCACAGATCACCGTAATTTGGAATTCCTTAAGTCCGCCAAATGTCTTTCTCCTCGACAAGCTAGGTGGAGTTTGTTCTTGAACCATTTTGATTTTAGCATCTCGTACCACCCAGGTTCACGTAATGGGAAAGCTGATGCACTATCCCGAATCCACACGATGGACTCCGTGCCTGGGACCCCGTCTAAGACCATCTTGTCTGATGCCAATTTCATAGGAGTGCTTCAGGACTGGGACTTGTGGGAGGAGATCAAGCTGGCCTATGATGGTGACATATTTCTTGCTGCCCCACCTGACAATGTGAATCTTGTCTTTCACAATGATGTATGGCTTAGAGATTGAAGTATTTATGTCCCTGAGGCTGTGAGACTTCGAATTCTCAAATTAGTCCATGACTCCATATTGGCTGGTCATTGGGGGGTACAGAAGATGCTGGAATTTTTAAGTCGTTTTTCTGGTGGCCTACCTGCTTGAAGGATTTGAATGACTATGTCTGCTCTTGTGAGGTTTGTGCCCGGTACAAAGTCCCTCGTGTTTCTCCTACTGGCCTTCTTAAGCCACTACCTGTTCTATCTCGCTCTTGGGGGTCTATTTCGATGGACTTTATTGTTGAGTTACCCACCTCTGGCGGTAAAAATACTATTTTGGTGGTAGTGGACCGTTTAACGAAGGCTGCTAATTTCATTCCTTGCACCGGTCTTCCCTCAGCTACAGAGACAGTGGATCTGGTTATCCAGAACGTTTTCCGGCTGCATGGGATACCAGATGAGATCATCTCTGACCGGGGAATAAAATTTACCTCTAGGTTTTGGAAAGGATTTTGTTCTGCACTCCACATTAATGTTTGCTTGTCTTCTGCATACCACCCTCAGACCAACGGACAGACTGAACAGACCAAACAAACCTTGGAGCAATATCTACGCTGTTATGTCAGTCATTTGCAGGATGATTGGCTGAAGCTACTTCCGTTAGCAGAATGTTCGCATAACAACTCACAGAGCAGTTACACGAAGGTAACGCCTTTTTTTGCCAATCTGGGATATCATCCAAATATTTTGCCTAGGTCTCCGGTTGTTACTTCGGTACCGACAGTTCAAGGCAGAGTGGCGGTGTTGCAACGTAATCTTGAGGTTTTGAAAGACTCCCTGACCACAGCACAGGAGCATTACAAGAAGTCGGCAGATAGATTCCGGAAACCGGCACCCATGTATAAGGTAGAAGACTCGGTTTGGTTGTCCACCAAGAATCTAAGATTGGGTGTTCCTTCGCAGAAACTGGGACTGAAGTTTATTGGTCCATTCAAGATCACCGGGATTGTGAGCTCTGTTGCTTGTCGGCTGAAGCTGCCACGAACTCTAAAGGTACACCCAGTATTTAATGTGTCTTTATTAAAACAGGTCTCTCATAACACATTTCAGGGACGCATCTTACCTCCTCCTCCACCAGTGTTGGTTGATGGCGAAGAACAATTTGTGGTACAGGACCTTATCAATTCGAGACTTCATAGGAACCGGCTTCAGTATCTAGTTAGATGGCAGGGTTACTCTCCTGAAAACGATTCTTGGGAACCTGTTGTGAATTCTGTTTGTGGGCTCCCCCGGTGGTGTTTTATGGTATTGCCACTTATTTGCCTTCTTCTATCCTTGATCACCTGTTGACACCCATTAGGGGAGTTTCCTATTTAAGGCTGCTTGGCTGCTGGTCCGATGCCGGCCAACAATGTATCAGTAGCATTCTGTTGCATTCTCCTGCCTCAAGATCCTGTTCAGCTAAGTTGAATTTTGTTTCTAGTTAATGCTATTTTTGTCCAGCTATTTGTAATGTGACTCTCTGTAGCTGGAAGCTCTCGTGGACTGAAATTGCCACTCCAGTGGCATGAGTTGTCACTGGAGTTTTAAAGTAATTTCAGGATGGTGTTTTTGAGTAGTGTTTTGAAGTTGACCGTGAAGTGACTCTTTCCTGTACTTCTGCTATCTAGTAAGCGGACCTCACTGTGCTAAATCTGCTGTTCATCCTACGTATGTCTTTTCCTCTTGACTCACCGTCAATATCTGTGGGGGGCTGCTATCTCCTTTTGGGGGTCATCTCTGGAGGTAAGGCAGGCCTGTATATTCCTCTGATAGGGGTAGTTAGATCTCCGGCTGGCGCGTGGTGTCTAGGGCATCGTAGGAAACACTCCCCGGCTACTTCCAGTGTCGTGTCAGGTTCAGGTCACGGTCACTTTAGTTCCCATCACCCGAGAGCTAGTCCGTTGTTATTTTGATTTCCCTGCCATTGGGAAAATCATAACAGTTTGGCCGGCCAGATGTGTTAAAACTATGCACTAAAGCAGGAAAGGATATAAAAGGTTTTTTTTTTCCTTCTGTGTTTGGAAAGTGCACCTTAGTGCTTATTTGTACTCCTTGCTTAAACAGTCTTCAGCCTTTTTTTTTTTTTCTCCTCTCCTCTTAATCTCTGAATGGCTTTGGTTACACCTGTTTGAATCATGGATCCACAGAGTTTGGTTGCAGGTCTGAATAACCTGGCTTCAAAGGTCCAGAACTTACAAGATTTTGTTATACGTGCTCCAATGTCTGAACCTAAGATCCCTATGCCTGAATTTTTTACCGGAGACAGATCCCGTTTCTTGAATTTCAGAGAGAATTGTAAATTGTTTTTGTCTCTGAAATCTCGCTCTGCTGGTGATCCTGCGCAACAGGTTAAAATTGTTATTTCTCTATTGCGGGGTGACCCACAAAGTTGGGCATTTGCATTGTCGCCAGGGGATCCTGCGTTATTAAATGTAGATGCGTTTTTTCTGGCTTTGGGGTTGCTTTATGAAGAACCTAATTTAGAGATTTTGGCTGAGAAAGCCTTGATAGCTCTTTCCCAAGGGCAAAATGAAGCTGAGATATACTGCCAGAAATTTCGTAAATGGTCGGTGCTTACTAAATGGAATGAGTGCGCTCTAGCAGCTAATTTCAGAGAAGGTCTCTCTGATGCCGTGAAGGATGTCATGGTGGGGTTCCCTGTGCCTACAGGTCTGAATGATGCCATGAAATTGGCTATCCAGATTGATCGGCGTTTACGGGAGCGCAAATCTGTGCACCATATGGCGGTATCTTCTGAGCAAAAATCTGTGCACCATATGGCGGTATCTTCTGAGCAAAAACCTGTGCACCATATGGCGGTATCTTCTGAGCAAAAACCTGTGCATCATTTGGCGGTGACCTCTGAAAAGGCACCAGAGCATATGCAATGCGATAGTGTATTGTCTAGAGGCGAACGACAGAATTACAGGCGCAAAAATGGGTTGTGCTTCTATTGTGGAGATCCAGCTCATGTTATATCAGCATGCTCTAAACGCATAAAGAAGGTTGATAAAAAGGTTGATAAATCTTTTTCTATGGGTACCTTGCAGTCTAAATTTCTTTTGTCCATGACATTGATTTGTACTTTATCATCTGTTACTGTGGATGCTTATGTGGATTCTGGCGCCGCTCTGAGTCTCATGGATTGGTCCTTTGCCAAGCGTTGTGGGTTTGATTTAGAGCCTCTGGAGGTTTCTATTCCCTTAAAGGGTATTGATTCTACACCTTTGGCTAGCAATAAACCACAATATTGGACACAAGTGACTATGCATCTTTTCCCAGACCATCAGGAGATTATTCGTTTCCTTGTGTTATATAATCTACATGACGTATTAGTACTTGGATTACCATGGTTACAGATTCATAATCCAGTCTTGGACTGGAGATCAATGTCTGTGCTGAGCTGGGGATGTCGGGGGATTCATGGGGATGCACCTTTGGTTCCCATTTCTTCATCTACTCCCTCTGAGATCCCAGCATTTCTGTCAGATTTTTATGATGTCTTTCAGGAGCCTAAAACTGATTCTCTCCCCCCTCACAGAGAGTGTGACTGCGCTATTGAGTTGATTCCCGGTAGTAAATTTCCTAAGGGTCGCTTGTTTAATTTGTCTGTACCTGAACATACTGCTATGCGGGAGTATATCAGAGAATCTTTGGAAAAGGGTCATATTCGCCCCTCTTTGTCTCCATTGGGGGCAGGGTTTTTCTTTGTGGGTAAAAAGGATGGTTCATTGAGACCTTGTATCGACTATCGACTTCTGAATAAGATTACAGTTAAATACCAGTACCCGTTACCTTTACTGACTGATCTTTTTGCTCGCATAAAGGGGGCAAAGTGGTTCACTAAGATCGATCTACGTGGTGCGTATAATTTGGTGCGGATTAAGCAGGGGGATGAGTGGAAGACCGCATTTAATACGCCTGAAGGCCATTTTGAGTATTTGGTAATGCCTTTCGGTCTCGCGAATGCCCCTTCCGTTTTTCAGTCCTTTATGCACGATATTTTCCGTGAATATCTGGATAAATTTATGATTGTGTATTTGGATGATATTTTGATTTTTTCGGAGGACTGGGAATCTCATGTTCAACAGGTCAGGAGAGTTTTTCAGGTTTTATGAGCTAATTCTCTATTTGTGAAGGGCTCAAAGTGTATTTTTGGGGTTCAGAGAATTTCCTTTCTGGGATATATTTTTTCCCCTTCATCTATGGAGATGGACCCTGTTAAGGTTCAGGCTATTTGTGATTGGATACAACCTACTTCTCTAAAGAGTCTTCAGAAATTCTTGGGATTTGCTAATTTCTATCGCCGATTCATAGCGGGTTTTTCTGCCATTGCTAAACCTTTGACTGATTTGACCAAGAAGGGTGCTGATGTTGCTAATTGGTCCTCTGCGGCTGTGGAGGCCTTTCGGGAGCTTAAGCGCCGCTTTTCTTCCGCTCCTGTGTTGCGCCAGCCTGATGTTTCGCTCCCGTTCCAGGTTGAAGTAGATGCTTCCGAGATCGGAGCAGGTGCAGTTTTGTCGCAGAAAGGTCCTGACTGCTCAGTGATGAGACCATGTGCATTTTTCTCTCGAAAGTTTTCGCCCGCTGAGCGGAATTATGATGTTGGAAATCGGGAGCTCTTGGCCATGAAGTGGGCATTTGAGGAGTGGCGTCATTGGCTTGAGGGTGCTAGACACCAGGTGGTGGTCTTGACTGACCACAAAAATCTAATTTATCTTGAGTCAGCCAGGCGTCTGAATCCTAGACAGGCGCGCTGGTCGTTGTTTTTCTCTCGATTTAACTTTGTGGTCTCATATCTGCCTGGGTCTAAGAATGTGAGGGCGGATGCCCTCTCTAGGAGTTTTGAGCCTGATTCGCCTGGTGATTCCGAACCTACTGGCATCCTGAAGGATGGGGTGATATTGTCAGCTGTCTCCCCAGACCTGCGGCGCTCTTTGCAGGAGTTTCAGGTGGATAGGCCTGATCGCTGTCCGCCTGGTAGACTGTTTGTCCCTGATGACTGGACCAGTAGAGTTATTTCGGAGGTTCACTCTTCCGCGTTGGCAGGTCATCCTGGAATTTTTGGCACCAGGGATCTGGTGTCTAGGTCCTTCTGGTGGCCTTCCTTGTCTCGAGATGTACGTATTTTTGTGCAGTCTTGTGATGTTTGTGCTCGGGCTAAGCCCTGCTGTTCCCGGGCCAGCGGGTTGTTGTTGCCCTTGCCTATTCCTAAGAGGCCTTGGACGCACATCTCTATGGACTTTATTTTTGACCTTCCTGTTTCTCGTAGGATGTCCGTCATCTGGGTGGTGTGTGACCGTTTTTCCAAGATGGTTCACTTGGTACCTTTGCCCAAATTGCCCTCCTCCTCTGAGCTGGTCCCTCTATTTTTTCAGAATGTTGTGCGTTTGCATGGTATTCCTGAGAATATAGTGTCTGACAGGGGTACTCAGTTTGTGTCTAGATTTTGGCGGGCGTTCTGTGCCAGGATGGGCATCGACTTGTCTTTTTCGTCTGCATTCCATCCTCAGACTAATGGCCAGACTGAGCGTACTAATCAGACCTTGGAGACTTACTTGAGGTGTTTTGTGTCCGCTGATCAGGACGATTGGCTTGATTTTTTGCCATTGGCAGAGTTTGCCCTTAACAATCGGGCCAGTTCTGCCACTTTGGTTTCTCCATTTTTTCGTAATTCAGGGTTTCACCCTCGCTTTTCGTCCGGTCAGTTGGAGTCTTCGGATTGTCCTGGAGTAGATGCTGTGGTTGATAGAATGCATCAGATTTGGGGACAGGTTGTGGACAATCTGAAGTTGTCCCAGGAGAAGACTCAACAGTTCACTAATCGTCATCGGCGTGTCGGTCCTCGTCTTTGTGTTGGGGACCTGGTTTGGTTGTCTTCTCGATTTGTTCCTATGAAGGTCTCGTCTCCTAAGTTTAAGCCTCGGTTTATCGGCCCTTATAGGATTCTGGAGGTTCTCAATCCTGTGTCCTTTCGTTTGGACCTCCCAGCATCTTTTACTATTCATAATGTTTTTCATCGGTCATTATTGTGGAGGTATGAGGTGCCGGTTGTTCCGTCTGCTGATCCTCCTGCTCCTGTGCTGGTTGAGGGTGAGTTGGAGTATGTGGTGGAAAAGATCTTGGACTCCCGTGTTTCCAGACGGAAACTTCAGTATCTGGTTAAGTGGAAAGGCTATGGTCAGGAGGATAATTCTTGGGTGACAGCATCTGATGTTCATGCTCCTGATTTGGTTCGTGCATTCCATAGTGCTCATCCAGATCGCCCTGGTGGTTCTGGTGAGGGTTCGGTGCCCCCTCCTTAAGGGGGGGGTACTGTTGTGAATTCTGTTTGTGGGCTCCCCCGGTGGTGTTTTATGGTATTGCCACTTATTTGCCTTCTTCTATCCTTGATCACCTGTTGACACCCATTAGGGGAGTTTCCTATTTAAGGCTGCTTGGCTGCTGGTCCGATGCCGGCCAACAATGTATCAGTAGCATTCTGTTGCATTCTCCTGCCTCAAGATCCTGTTCAGCTAAGTTGAATTTTGTTTCTAGTTAATGCTATTTTTGTCCAGCTATTTGTAATGTGACTCTCTGTAGCTGGAAGCTCTCGTGGACTGAAATTGCCACTCCAGTGGCATGAGTTGTCACTGGAGTTTTAAAGTAATTTCAGGATGGTGTTTTTGAGTAGTGTTTTGAAGTTGACCGTGAAGTGACTCTTTCCTGTACTTCTGCTATCTAGTAAGCGGACCTCACTGTGCTAAATCTGCTGTTCATCCTACGTATGTCTTTTCCTCTTGACTCACCGTCAATATCTGTGGGGGGCTGCTATCTCCTTTTGGGGGTCATCTCTGGAGGTAAGGCAGGCCTGTATATTCCTCTGATAGGGGTAGTTAGATCTCCGGCTGGCACGTGGTGTCTAGGGCATCGTAGGAAACACTCCCCGGCTACTTCCAGTGTCGTGTCAGGTTCAGGTCACTTTAGTTCCCATCACCCGAGAGCTAGTCCGTTGTTATTTTGATTTCCCTGCCATTGGGAAAATCATAACAGGAACCAGTAAGTAACATCAATGCTCCCCTAAAGGTCGCTCAATTTCATCGCAGATACCCAGACAAGCCTGGTCCAGGATCGCCCTGAGGCCATTTCCAGGGGGTGAGTAATGTCAGTATTCCAGGTTTTCCAAGTCATCTAGTGAATGATTTTGCCCTTTGTTAAGATTGAGTTTGCTGTTTTTGTCTGCCCTACTTCCTGTTCGTTTGTTTAAAACCCGTGTCAGGTTTCAGCCTCTTTGCTGGAGTATTCTGATTCTATTCTCCTGCAGCTCAGCTGCTGGTTCTGAGTGTTTCTCTGCCTCTGGCTCTGAACATTCACTGCATATGTAAGCTACACTCTCTGTGTTATCATTAGTCTGCTGACTTGGAACTTAACCCTTGGCTCATTCCTCCTGGTAAGAACTGTGTTTCTGAACTTTATTTTTGGACTTTGTTTCTGGACTGTGTGTTGCTACTTAATCCTTCATTCACTCCCCCCCGGTGGGAGCTGTTGGAAACAACACCAGTATAATACTTAAATGTGAACTTGTTTCTGAACTTACCCGTGTTTATGCCACATCTGGGATCAACTTGTGAACTAGTTTCTGGACTTACCCGTGTTCATGCCACACCTGGGATGAACTTGTGGACTTGTTCTGGACTTCCTTGTGTTTACTTCATACCTGGATTTGACTGTTTCTGCACCGACAGTGTTTGGATCTGCACCACGTCACCTGTCACACTCACCTTTTGGTCACCTTGCTGAGGACTCTGCCTTAAGAACTCTGCCAATTTGCTGCATTTGTTTCAAGGACTTGTTTCATTCCAGGACACTGTGGGTTATCAGTATATTGTTTTGGGTGTTATTGCTGTTGTACAAATACACTGTTTTCAGTAAAGAAACCCGTCTCTGTCTGTTCATTGCCCCACGCTATCAGAATCCTCAAGTTCCTTCAATAGTATTACACTAGGACTCTCCTAGAGACAATATAGGGTCCCTCTGCCCGGCTTTCCCAAAGTCACAGCGGGCTTGTCTATGTATTTGGTAGTTTTTAATATTAATATTGACCCCATTTAATTTTATGATGAAATTACAATACTAAATAACATGATCAGATCCTTTCTGTTGGACATCATTCATATGATAAAAATCCAAGAAAAAACAATAAGACAATATCCTGCAGTAAATAAACAGCAGTAGTGCCTGAAATTAACATAGGGTGCTTAGTTAACCTAACTTTGATAAAAACATTGCAAAAAGCCATGCCACCTCATCAAGGTGATCCTGTCCGGGACAGTCATAACCTCGAATATTAAAACCTTACCATTTGTCAAGTAATAAGCATTTTGATAAGGGCAGAGAAGGCTGAAAACAGGCTAGCAGACACACAGCCATGAGGAACTACTTAAATATAATGTTCAGCTAAAAAAAGGCAGACCATGCTATTATATGCACTGAATGCAAAAATGCTGAATTTAACATTTATTTACTGCAGGGTGTTTGTTTGTTATGTTTTTATATTGGGTTATTGTCAGTTTATTGGCCAGTGTTAACGTGCGTTTACATGCTGCATGGACACCAACTTATACTCCAGTTCATTTATTTAGGTTTTCTGATTCAGTCAGTTTGCATTCAGTGCATATAAAGATGTGACTTGCTGTTCTTTTTAGCTGGACATTCAAGAAGTTCCTCATGGCTATGTGTCCATGGTCGGGTATCAGTTCTCATCTGCCCTTATCCACACGCACGTCACTTGCCAAATGGATATATTTTGGTATTAGAGGTTAGAACTTTCCCAAATAGGGTCACCGTGACGTTGTGGAACGTTTTTCTGCATTTTTTTAATCAAAATTATGTTAGCTATGCACCCTATGTTATTTTCATGCACTATTGTGTATCTACTGCAGGTTATTTCCTTATTATAGTTTAATCTTGGGTTTTCGTCTGTTTTTGGCCCGTGTGAACATGCGCTTACATGCTGCATGCATGCTGCATGCACACCATCTTATACTCCAGTTCCATGTCTTTAGGTTTTCTCATTCATATTATGAAGTTTTGGTTCAGAGTTTGAATAATTTATCTTTGTTCAGAACTATGTGTGGCTTTCAAAGAAAGACAAAATATAATGTGTCATGCACATGGACATAGCTGAAGCATTGCTTCAAGCATGAGTCATAAATATAGTGGCTGCAGAGAAGGAAAAGGAAATTTAAACTACCGGTACCTTACTTTAGGAATTACAATATAACCCTCATGGTTTACTAAAAATATACATTGAAAAAAAAACATACATAAGTGCAGCCTTAAGCATTCATTCATTTGCTATGTGACACAGATGCTTATATGTATAGGAGAAAATAAGCAGTTTGGTGCTGAAGATGTGATTAGTGCACCATCAGATTATGCTGTCTATCTAGAATAAATTAGCTCTATTAGTAACATTAGCTGACACTAAAGAAGTGAAGACTGTCGGCAGCATTATAAATACCTACATCAAACTAGAGATTCCTATGGGAATTTGCATTTCAGAAAGGGTTAAGTTTAAATTACACTAAAAATAGGTATATTACCAACAGTATGCATAAATTCATGAAAAATTCAGACGTATTCTTCACAAAGGCTACTATCCCCACAATTTTTTTTTTTTTTTAAATAAAGCCATATGGTTGTTCTTCTTACAGAGACCTGAAACCTGCTTACTGTAATTATGTTCATATGCTTATGCAACCTTTTTGAAGTTTCCAATTATCATGATTTAATGGGTTCACAGCGAGACTATTTTCTTGTGGTCATTTTTAAATTGCTTCACAACGAAAGACTAATGGAAATTAGGAAGGATCAGAAAGAAGAACATTTAAGCTGAATTTATTAATATGATTCTCAGTCAGTATTTTCATTTATCTAGCGCAGCACTGATTTACTCCATACCTTCCTGTGGTGCAAAGAAATCATCCTTGAGCCTGCATTCAACTTTAGCCTAAATGAAGTGTAAATCTGTATACATATGCTGTTTTTGTAGGAGCAATAGCTTTGTTTCAGACGTTATGTGTGGTGACCTATGAACAATGCATTAGGTCTAATCATTCAATATTTCATGTATTTAATTTAGCATGAATTCTAAAAGACAGAATGATTAATTTAAACTATTATCTTTTGCATTTGTGCTATATGCCAATTATTGCTTTACAATTATTATTACATTTCCATGTTTAGTTAGAAGATGATTGAAATTATAACAACAACCTCCTACAGTAAAAATAATGTGCAAAGGCCCGTTTTTTTAAGCCACGTAAGAGGAAACAAATCACTGTGCAAATGTAAATGTGATCTGTTCAGGAAGTTTCCATTGGAGTATCATAGAATTAAAAGGTTCTATAATGTAGTTTTGCATAAAGAGGAAACAAAGTTAACGCACAGCTCATTTCATTGGGCCAGATTTTGTACATGTTCACTCCAGTTTCCCAACCCAAACACAAATTCTATACTAAAATAATTCCATTAGAGATTAGCAAATCTGATGGGGTTTAAATTTGACAAATTTGCCAGATTTTACCGGTAATATGAATTTGCAGTGAATTCATTCTCTGCAAATTGAATGTCATTTATTATGCCCTGGGGTCTAGATAGACCCCAGAGCTTAAAATAATCACTATCTATAAAAAAGGCAACAAATATTGACATCACTACATATATTCAGTGCTCACTCTCCTCATACGGCCCTTGGGCTTCTTTTTACTGCCACCTCATGCTTAACTAATGCCGCCATCTTGCTCAGTTTGCGCTGAGTGAATAATAAAAACTCCGCATTCTGGAAAATACAGATTTTGTCAAATTAGAGTTGAATTCAATGCCATTCCATTGGATTTGTAACAAAAAAGTCCTCTGTGCATTAGAACTGGTTAATAAAAAATCTGAATCTGTCAAAACATTTGTGCGATGTACTGATATTTATAAATCACCCCACTAGCTAAAAACATTCTTCCTTATACCATGAAAGTAACTTTGTAATATATGTACTTAAAAAAAAAAAAATTAAAGTGATTATCCACTACTCAGACCACCATATCACAATTGTTATTATCTCCATGTATAAAACGGACCAAGATTAGAATACAATGCACGGACTGGCCGGCCATTGCAACCCAAGCGAAACAGCTTAATTTCAATGTACAGTGGCTTGCAAATGTATTCACCCCATTGGCTTTTTACCTATTTTGCTACATTACGATCGGTGATTAAATATTTTTGCAATCTGACTTGTGTGCGATGCATCAGCACAAACTAGTCTAAGTTGAGGAAGTAAATTCACAAAAATATTGGCATTAATTAAACTTATGAGATCAAGTAACTAAAAATTGGCATGTGCAACTGTATTCACCCCTTTTGCTATAAAGCCTCAGAAAATTAGTGAAAGGAAGTCCACCTGTGTGTACTCTAAGTGTCACACTGTCTGTCAGTATAAACACACACCTGTTCTGAAAGGCCACAGAGGATACAACAGCATTAAGCAAAAGACACCACTAACTAAACAACACCACAAAGACCAAGGAGATCTCCAAACAAGTATGGACAAAGTTGTGGAGAAGTACAAGTCAGGGTTGGGTTATAAAAAAAAAAAATATCCCAATCTCTGATGATCCTCCAAGCACCATCAAATCAATTATCATCAAATGGGAAGACTATGGTACTATTAACATACCAAGTGGGAACCGCAAACCAAAACTCTCAGTCCAGGCAAGGAGAGTTTAATCAGAGAGGCAGCTCAGAGACCAAAGGTAACCCTGAAGGTGCTGCAGAGTTCCCAAGCAATGACTGTAGAATCTGTACACATGACCACATTAAGCCATAGACACCATAGAGGTGGCCTTTATGGAAAAGTGGCCAGAATAATGACTACTTGCCCACAAAAAATGTGAGGCGTGTATTGAGTTTGCCAAAAGACATGTGCAATATTCCCCAAATGTATGATGGAAGGTGCTGTGGTCAGATTAGACCAAAATTTAGCTTTTTGGCCACTAAGGTAAATGATATCTCTGGTGCAAAACCAACACAGCTTATCACCCCAAAAATACCATCCCCAAATTGAAACATGGTGGTGGCAGCGTCATGCAGTGGATTGCTCTCACCAGATGTAGCTGAGTTGAAGTATTGAAAGGATTCGCTGCAGCAGATCCATGAGTCCAGGAAGGACCAGCCGTTAGATACAGATAGGGAAAATTGTGGTAAATTTCTGCGCTCCTGAATTGCTAGAATTCCAGAATTATTTGTACATGTGGCTTTATTATTCTACATGTTTCAGAGTTCAAGATGCCTTCATCAGGAAACACCACAGGAACATTGAGTAGTAAGAACATGGGTGGCAAGTGGTATGGCGAAGCCCATCAACCAAATTCTTCAAACGTTACAACACTTTAGTGGCCTAACTTAAGCCAGAAATGTACACTTTTGGCAAGGTGCACACCAGTGATAAGATGTGCCTAATTAATTAGCGCTAAGTGTGCCTCTTAATGATTCTTACACCTGTACTGCCAACAGTAGAAGTATGGTCCGGTACCTATAATGTCCTTTGAAAATTTCTATTCTTACACCCTAACTGCTTTGTAATGAGCTTTATTACACAAAACCCTACACTTCTCCGTACTAGTGATGAGCGAGTATGCGTGTTACTTGAGATTTCCGAGCATGCTCAGGTGGTCTCCGAGTATCTTGGGCGTGCTCGTAGATTATGTTTGGGTCCCCGCAGCTGCATAATTTGTGGCTGTTAGACAACCTAAACACATGCAGGTATTGCCTGTTTGTTAGGGAATCCCCACATGTATTCAGGCTGTCTAGCAACTGCAAATCATGCAGCTGCGGAGACACAAACATAATCTACGAGAACGCCAAAGATACTTGTTGAACACCTGAGCATGCTCACTCATCACTATTCTCTACCTATCTAATCTCTAAAAGTATTTTACTTCATTTTCTGGGGCATTTTGTTTAAAGGGAACCTGACTGCAGAAAAACGCTATTATCCTGCAGCTATGGGAATAATCTGCAGGTTAATAGTGTTACTAACCTGCCCAGCGCCCGTACTTAGCTGAATGCTGAGGGGGGAAAATGAACTTTATTCCCCTCCAGCATTTGGGTTTCAGTCACACAGACACACGCATGTTACCATTTACATAGATGCACACATATACAGGTCACCACAGAGGCACAAACATCACCACGTGTGGTACTCACACACATACACATGTCACTATGCACACATACAAATGCATTCACCATGCAAAAGTAGACATACGTCACTGCAAACTCACATATGTCACCATGTACACGGATGCACACATCACCACATACACACACAAGTCACCGTGTACACACTCATACACACACAGGTCACCACGTACACACTCATACACACATCACCACATGCACACTCATGTCACTATGTACACACTCATACACACAGGTCACCACGTACACACTCACACCCACATCACCACATACACACACAGGTCACCACGTACACACTCACAACCACATATCATCACATATTCACACAAGTCACCATGTACACACTCACCCTTGCAGATCTCAACGTACACACTCATGTCACTGTGCACACACTCATACACACACAAGTCACCATGTACACACTCACCCATGCAGGTCACCATGTACATGGTTGTGCTTATACACAGTTCACACACACAGACGCACATGCACACATATCACCACATACACGGATGCACACATACACACTTCACCAAGAACGTGCATGTACACATGTCATCAGGCACAAAACCATACACAGGAATACACTGCATTAGGGACTTGAGACTGCATTTAATCACACAAAATGAGACATACAGGAAATTCTGCCTACCCCACAGATATGTACCCCAATAGCTCCCCTCGAGCTGAGTTTTAACCATGCATCCCCCCAAACAACTAAGAAGAAAAGAGACACCTTACCATTAGCCTCCTTGATTGCCTGCAGCTACTCACACTTCTGCAGGAAGCTTCTTACACATGCGGTGTGGGGCAACTGGCAGCCTCCTCAGTGGTGTTGCAGTGTCTGCTTTCTGCTCTCTGATTGGTAAGGCAGCACACTGAGCAGGAAGAATATAGAAGGGCCCCTAGGGATGGCTTCTCCACCAATCAGAGAACTGGAAGGACATTACAGCCCTGAGTGACCTCTGCTCCACCAATCAGCATGATGCTGCTTGTCCAGAAGAGCTAATAAAGGTACAGTACGGCTTCTATAGTAATGTGTGGCTGAACGGCCCAAAGCTGCAGCTAGGAGACCAGCCCAGGGGGCAATTGCCCCTCTTCCCCCCAGCACAGTCCGCCCCTGTTTATTTGGGACTGTCATCCTTACATACTATGCATGTCACAAACTACTGTTTTTTACACGCCTGTTATATTATTCAAATATGATCTACGTACATACAACATCAATACTGCGGTCTGTTGCAACTTCACCTTTTTTGACATTTATTTGTGAGTCTTTTTGGAGGAGTCATGTTCGAAACAATGAAACAGTTAATTATAGTGTAGTAAAAAAAAGTATCATAAAAGAAAAAGTGGTAAAAGCAATAGATAGGGTGATGTAAAAGGAAAAAAAAACATACCACTGAATCTGGCAATATGAATGTGGAAGAAGCAAGCAGCAGCTGTACCGCGACTGGCACCAACTGACCACGCAGTGGTAATACAAAATGCTGGTCACATTTGGCTTACTTTGATTTAGGCAAGAATTTTATTGGGCAGGAAGGCGAAGACTTTTTTTGGATAAATGGAATATCAGCCATCACAAGCCCAACAGGGTGATGTTACATTTGGCAGTGATACAGTCAGCTTAAGTCAGTGTGCGGCATAGTCGTCCCGTGCCATATGAGGAGTTAATATTTTACATTGTGTACTTTCAATTTTCAAATCCACACCTTCTCAACATGAGCTTTTTCAAGATGTTATATTGGATGAGATTAAAAAGTTAGCATTTAGACCTGCATGACATGACGGCAAATGAGATGAAGGAAATCATTCAAATGTCTAGCTGTATTGTTGTCACTGTTAGCCATTGTGTTGGGGGTAGTAGGAGCGACAGCCATGGAGGTAGCGGCACTCTGACTAAAAGCAAATCTAGAAGTGGGAATTAACAGAGTGGGGCAAGATGCTGAGGACATTTATCACACTAAGACTAGTGTCAGCTGACCTAGAAATAGATCGGGGTAGCAAAGTTGTAATCAAAGAAGGAAGCCGGTGGTATTGGCAAGCAGTGCACACAACAAGCTAAAAGATCTTCCAGAGGCTGATATCTTTTCTGCGTCAGTGGCAGGTGGTGCCGGATCTTTTGTTGGTGCACAAGGCTCAATAGAGAGTGAAAGCACTCATCATAGTTGTACTCATCTTGGGTATTTGATTTCTTTATCACAATGCAACCAAATCTTTTGCAGTGTGCAGGCTCTGCAGGAGGAAATAAGCCTTCATTGTCATGGTCAAAATAAACTACAAACTATGGATCTTCATTAGCACATGAAGCAAAATTGCCAGCAAATAGAAGGAAAACAAGCTGAATAGCAGTATGAGCAAGGCTCAAGCTATCATACTAATCCTTCTACTCACACACATCTTCCTCATAACCAGGCCACATCCTCAAATAATCTGGTCAGTGTCATCATCATCTGCTGCTTGTTTCACTATGATGACTCTTCACCCACCTTCTTCTCCATACTGTCAGATATACTTACCTGATTGACTGGTGAGGAAACAGTCATCCACTTGTTCAGCTTCAACTTGGTCTTGTTGTCAAGTTGCTGGTGACAGTTACTGCTGTTACATGTAATGGATTTCACTGCCTTTTGGAAAATGATAACATGCCATCAGCCTTGCTGTAAGATACCCATCCACCATTCTTTATCAGAGTAAGGGTGCACGCTTTGTGCTTTTACTTTAATAGGAATGTGGGCTGCTCTGTCAACTTAGCTTTGAACTTGAAGTATACCGCACCATTGACAGATGAAGTAACAATAATGGACAGGGATAGTACTGTACATGTGTACATGCCAGCTGGGTCAATGTTTTGAGCACCACTTATGAACCACCACAATATGGACGGGAGGTGAAGCCTCCACAGTTTTGGTTTCAATGCCTCTACCTACGTCGTGTTTCAATGCCAGGCTTTCACTAATTCACCTACTCCTACAGTCTTTATCTTCCTTAATGGACATGACACCATTCTCAATAGCAACAAAGCAGAATATTACATATACGTCCCACTGCTAAGTTCTTTTACATGCAGCTTATGAGCACAGGCAATCAAAACCATATGGCGGACGAGTTACTCTTCTGCATCAAACTCATGCTGGATGCTTTCCATCAACTGTATATAGACATTGTGATAAGTAACAAGACATGGAACATGGTAGCTATACTAAGTTTAGGGAAAATAAACTCATTCTCCCTGTATGAGGCTAAGTTTGAGTGCAAATTTTTTAAAGAAATATGCTTGAACAAGGTGATGGACATAGCCGGGAAATTGTCATGAACTTTAATAACAGTACATATCAAACACTCTGATCAAACTTTCAAAGCAAAAATGATCTGCCCGATTTGCAATATTGCAGCAGGATGGAATTGAACCTTTGATATGTTGCAATAGTTTACCAAGCAGTGAGACTGATTATATCATGCAGCAGATAAACTGGAGTTTGGGTTCCTTTGAAATCTGTAATGGGTAGCTGATGAGAGACACGTTTCCTAATGAGGCTCTTCAGGGAGGTTACTAAATGTGTCAATTGGGACAACTGTATCATCAATTATATCATCTTTTTCATATTTATTTCGAAAAAAACAAACAAAATAACACAGGGATGCAACAAAGAATGGAGGAAGAACAACAGCAGCAAAAACGTGGAAGATAAGAAGGAGCTGCAGCATGCTGATGTGGATGAGGAATAATGAAGGATTGGATAATGCTGACATGTGAGTGTGGAATTTATGATGACATTGACTCAGGCTATCACGAACCTTCATAGTGGAGAAGAAATTAAAGACCTTGGTTGTGCTGGTAAGCATGGCAAGCTGCATGCTTGGTTGTTTTTGGGCTGACGGGTGCCATGTTATTACCATCAAGAAATGGATGACTATTTGATAGACATAGTTTTAGACCCTTGCTATAAAAAAAAAATGGAAATTTTGGGGGGCTTTTGAAAAAAAAAAAATTGGCTTTTACTAGGATAAGCTATGTTCTCTGCTCAGCAAATCTTTTGCTGAACAGAGGTCTGCCAACCACATGTCACACCAAAAAGACCCCTCTTCTCTTTCTACAAAGTCAATTCTCCATCATCTGGGCAAATGCTACTACTTCAATGAGTAGCCAAAGCAGCAGTGATTACAGTTTGTATGGCATAATGGATCTTATGTTTCTGCCACTACGCCAATCTGATGTACATCTGCAAACAAGCAAACCACCTGAACAGTCAGTTCCAGTCATACCTATAATGGATCCTTACTTTAGACGATACCCTGAGCATTGATCCTGTGGAATTATGGGTCGGCATATTGGACCAGGGGCAAGAACTGGCTGGGAAAGTGTTCCTTTCGCTTACAATCGTACTCAGCCTCCAGTGTACTGTAAGTGTACTCAGACTGGTTGGTGGTTTTGTCATGCACAAGCTGAACCAGCTTGACTTCCACAAGTGTAACAATTCTTACATTTGTCAAAATGAAACAGGCATAAATCATTGCCGATTTTCAGACACCTAAGCTGATGCTAATGATTAGATTGGCCATAACATCTGCCTGTCTATTGTTTTCTATACTTCATATCTGCTGCCAATGACAATGTCCCCATACAACCATGAATCTTCTGCTTGTCCATCAGCTTCTATGTGCACTGTGCTGCTGCAGTTGCCAAGACTGTGAATACGCAGACATTTCCTGCATGCCTATCATGATTTATAATGTTAGCATACTGCTACTGCTGCTGCTGCCGCCATGTGAATGACATTAGCCAGGTATACTGTTATGCTGCTGCTGCGAGTGCTGGCTCAATGCAGTTAAGGTACCTTCACACGAAACGACATCGCTAGCGATCCGTGACGTTGCAGCGTCCTGGCTAGCGATATCGTTTAGTTTGACATGCAGCAGCGATCAGGATCCTGCTGTGATGTCGCTGGTCGCTGAATAAAGTCCAGAACTTTATTTGGTCGTCCGATCGCTGTGTATCGTTGTGTTTGAAAGCAAAAGCAACGATACCAGCGATGTTTTACACTGGTAACCAGGGTAAACATCGGGTTACCAAGCGCAGGGCCGCGCTTAGTAACCCGATGTTTACCCTGGTTACCAGCGTAAAAGTAAAAAAAACAAACAGTACATGCTCACCTGCGCGTCCCCCAGCGTCTGCTTCCTGACACTTACTGAGCGCCGGCCCTAAAGTGAAAGTGAAAGCACAGCGGTGACGTCACCGCTGTGCTGTTAGGGCCGGAGCTCAGTCAGTGTCAGGAAGCAGACGCTGGGGGACGCGCAGGTGAGTATGTACTGTTTGTTTTTTTTACTTTTACGCTGGTAACCAGGGTAAACATCGGGTTACTAAGCGCGGCCCTGCGCTTAGCAACCCGATGTTTACCCTGGTTACCCGGGGACCTCGGCATCGTTGGTCGCTGGAGAGCGGTCTGTGTGACAGCTCTCCAGCGATCAAACAGCGACGCTGCAGCGATCGGCATCGTTGTCGCTATCGCTGCAGCGTCGCTTCGTGTGAAGGTACCTTAAGACATCTGCTCTATCTTCACATCATCATCTATCCTTCATGTTTGCTACCAAAACAAAACCACAATTCCCCTGTCTGCACAGAATATATACTGTACTGCTGCTGCATTGAACTCTACTTTGCAAAGTGTAAATAAACCTGAAATGATTTTTTTTTTAAAAAAGGATAATTTTTGCATAATTTGCTAAAAAGCCATTAGTTCCTCATTTTCCAAGCAGTAAATCTGTTGATATTCTACAAAAAAAGATAATGTTTAGATGGCTTATTAGGTAACCCCTTCCTGACATTGGATGTATCTATATGTCATGGTCAGCTGGTACTTACTGACATAAGATGTAAGGATACGTCATGAAAATTCTGCATGCACAGAGGCTGTGCGTGCCTGATCGCTGCCGGGTGTCAGCAGATTCTGACAACTGACAACTTTCAGTCTGTGCAGGAGCGGTACTTGCCCCACTCCCGACACTTTAACCCCCTAAATATTGTGATCAATATTGATTGCAGTATTTAGAAGGCAGTAAGAGGTAGGGAATTCCTTCTGCTCTCCAATCGGTGCCCTCCGCGATGTCATCACGAGGGATCAATCGTTGCCATGGTGTATCGCTGTTGTCAGGACGACATTCGGGTCATCAGAGCTAGCAAATGTGCTAGATCATGCTCAGAGCATGATATAGAAAGTTTTTCTGTCAAGTTTGTCTGCAGCACTGACAGTTTGTAAAGCATAGCAAAACTCCAAAAAGATTGCAAAAAGTGATGTTCCATAGTGGGGAAAAATAAAATAGTAAAAAAAAAGTTGTAAAACAAATTAAAATTAAACACTAATTCACAGATATATATATATATATATATATATATATATATATATATATATATATATACACTGCGCAAAAAAATGAAGGGACCACTAAAATCCCACATCGTAGATATCACTGAATGAAATATTCCGGTTGTAAATCTTTATTCATCACATATTGGAATGTGTTGAGAACAATAAAATCAAAGTGGAAAATGAAGTTACAGGCTGATCCAACTTCAGTGGAAATGCCTCAAGACAAGGAAATGATGCTCAGTAGTGTGTGTGGCCTCCACGTGCCTGTATGACCTCCCTACAATGCCTGGGCATGCTCCTGATGAGGCGGCGAATGGTCTCCTGAGGGATCTCCTCCCAGACCTGGACTATAGCATCCGCCAACTCCTGGACAGTCTGTGTTGCAACGTGACGCTGGTGGATGCTTCAAGACATGATGTCTCAGATGTGTTCGATCAATTTCAGGTCTGGTGAATGGGCGGGCCAGTCCATAGCTTCAATACCTTCATCTTGCAGCAACTGCTGACACACTCCAGCCACATGAGGTGTCTGGCATTGTCCTGCATTATGAGGAACCCAGGGCCAACCGCACCAGCGTATGGTCTCACAAGAGCTCTGAGGATCTCATCTCGGTACCTAATGGCAGTCAGGCTACCTCAGGCCAGCACATGGAGGGCTGTGCAGCCCTCCAAAGAAATATTACCCCACACCATTACTGACCCACTGACATCTCCTGGTGTACTGGCTTGTGTTAGGGCTAGCGGAACGCACCAAATAATTAGAGAAAAAAAGAATAAGGTGTGTTCGCAGCCTGGGGTCCACCATGCAAGATGGAACCTGCTGCTAAGCAATGACGGACTATATGGTGGTACAATGAGGATACACACAGGTTAGCTTCACCCTGTGTGAAAGAAGCAAACCCTGTTGCATCACAGGGCCGCAGTACCGCACGTAACAGAAATAATAATTAAATAGCATGAGAGTGCATGCGATGCCGCACTGGCGGACGCCACTAACCACCCAGACTTGGGTTTGGAAAGCATGGTGATAGCGCATGGTGCCGCACTGGCGGTCACAGCAATACACACTGTTTGTGCACCAGTGTTGGTTACAAGTCGGGCACTAGATTACAATCATCCTCCTTACGTGAGCATTCAAACACAAAGGAGGGGATGATTAAAGAGCGACTTTCACTCACAACACACACATAAACAAGTGTATACTAGCGCATGGCCGTGCAAACCTTTTAAAGCTGCAGCAAGTTCAGGACCTTCCTAGAGGACCAATGAGAACTGCTACAGTAATTGAGCAGCTTCAGGACCTTCCTAGAGGACCAATAGGAGCTACTGCAGTACCTGAGCATGTGACCCCAGACCTCCACTGAGAGGTCTTCCTTTGGGCATGCTCAGAAGGGGAAAAGCAGCACTTAGTCCCAGAGACGTCTGCTCGCCGCTGATCAGTACAGGCTACAATTGCAGAGCCTGGAAAGGCAGCAGTAACCCCTTGCACAGAATCAGACTGAGCGAGATGCTGGGACCGATGTCTCCGCTGAACAGGCTCCACTGCGGCTGATGCAGAATGAGAGACCGCAGCAGATATGGTTTGAGATTCCCCCTATGCAGCGGCGGGAACTCGACTCCTAACAGCTTGTCTCCTTGTAGCGCCTCCAGCCTCTGCACACTTCACTGATAGACACAGCAAACCTTCTTGCCACAGCTAGCATTGATGTGCCATCCTGAATGAGCTGCACTACCTGAGACACTTGTGTGGGTTGTAGAGTCCATCTCATGCTCCCACGAGTGTGAAAGCACAACCAACATTCAAAAGTGACCAAAACATCAGCCAGAAAGTATTGGTACTAAGATGTGGCCTGTGGTCCCCACCTGCAGAACCACTCCTTTATTGAGTGTGTCTTGATAATTGCCAATACTTTCCATCTGTTGTCTATTCCATTTGCACAACAGCATGTAAAATTGATTGTCAAACAGTGTTGCTTCCTAAATGGACATTTTGATTTCACAGAAGTTTGATTTACTTGGAGTTATATTCTGTTGTTTAAGTGTTTCCTTTATTTTTTTGAGCATTGTACAGTGTGTGTATATATATATATATATATATATATATATATATATATATATATATATATGTATATATACACATATATATATATACAGTATATATATATATATATATATATATATCTTAGCTGTTTCCAGCCAGCTAACGCTCGGCACGCTCATTGCTATCTAATTAATGCTGCTGGGTGTGGTAATGTGCGGGGATAGAGCCTCGTGTGGTAATGTGTGAGGACGGAACCTCATGTGGTAATGTGTGGGGACGGAGCCTCGTGTGGTAATGTGGGGGGGCGGGATTATGTGTGGTAATGTGGGGGGTGGCGTGATTAAGTGTAGTAATGTGGTGGGGGGATTATCTGTGGTAATGTGTTGTGGGGGCGGGATTATGTGTGGTAATGTGGAGGGGGGTGGGATTATGTGTGGCAATGTGGTGGGGGGCAGGATTATCTGTGGTAATGTGGTGGGTGGCGGGATTATGTGTGGTAATGTGGTGGGGGGCAGGATTATGTGTGGTGATGTGGTGGGGGGTGGGATTATGTGTGGTAATGTTGTGGGGGGGCGAGATTATCTGTGGTAATGTGGTGGGGGTGGTATTATCTGTGGTAATGTGGTGGGGAGCGGGATTATGTGTAGTAATGTGGTGGGGGAGGGATTATATGTGGCGATGTGGTGGGGGGCAGGATTATGTGTGGTTATGTGGTGGGGGTGGGATTATGTGTGGTGATGTGGGGGGTGGGATTATGTGTGGTGACATGGTGGTGGGGTGGGATTATGTGTTGTGATGTGGTGGGGGCGGGGTTATGTGTGGTAATGTGGTGGGGGCAGGATTGTGTGTGGTGATGTGGTGTGAAGGCGGGATTATGTGTGGTAATGTGGTGGGGATTAGATTATGTGTAACAATGTGGTGGGGGGTGGGATTATCTGTGGTAATGTGGTGGGGGGCGGGATTATGTGTAGTAATGTGGTGGGGGGGCAGAATTATGTGTGGTGATGTGGTGGGGGGTGGGATTATGTGTGATTATTTTGTGGGGGTGGTATTATGTGTGGTAATGGGGTGGGGGGTGGGATTATGTGTGGTGATGTGTTGCGGGGGCGGGATTATGTGTGGTGATGTGGTGGGGGGGCGAGATTATGTGTGGTGATGTGGTGGGGGGCGGGATTATGTGTGGTGATGTGGTGGGCGGGCTGGATTATGTGTGGTGATGTGGTGGGCAGGCGGGATTATGTGTGGTGATGTGGTGGGTGGGCGGGATTATGTGTGGTGATGTGGTGTGTGTGGTAATGTGGTGGGGGTGGGATTATCTGTGGTAATGTGGGGGGTGGGATTATATGTGGTAATGTTGTGGGGGCGGGATTATGTGTGGTAATGTGGTGGGGGCGGGATTATGTGTGGTGATGTGGTGGGGGCGGGATTATGTGTGGTGATGTGGTGGGGGGCGAGATTATGTGTGGTGATGTGGTGGGGGGCGGGATTATGTGTGGTGATGTGGTGGGCGGGCGGGATTATGTGTGGTGATGTGGTGGGTGGGCGGGATTATGTGTGGTGATGTGTGTGTGGTAATGTGGTGGGGGTGGGATTATCTGTGGTAATGTGGTGGGGGGTGGGATTATATGTGGTAATGTTGTGGGGGCGGGATTATGTGTGGTAATGTGGTGGGGGCGGGATTATGTGTGGTGATGTGGTGGGGGCGGGATTATGTGTGGTAATGTTTTGGGGGGCGGGATTATGTGTGGTAATGGGGTGATGGGACGGGATTATGTGTGGTGATGTGGTTGGGGGTGGTTTTATGTGTGGTGATGTGGTAGGGGGGTGGTATTATGTGTGGTGATGTGGTGGGGGGGCGGTATTGTGTGTGGTGATGTGGTGTGTGTGGTAATGTGGTGGGGGGCGGGATTGTGTGTGTAATGTGGTGGGGGGCGGGATTATGTGTGGTAATGTGGGGGGCAGGATTGTGTGTGGTAATGTGGTGGGGGCAGGATTGTGTGGGGGCGGGATTTTGTGTGGTAATGTGGTGGGGCGGGATTGTGTGGGGGCGGGATTGTGTGTGGTGATGTGATGGGGCGGAGCTGCTGTGCAGGGGGCGGGATTAGCGAGTAATCACGATGCCTCTCATATATATAGATATATATATATATTGTGAGGTACCAAGGGGAGAAGTACTAGAAAACAGATATGTTTCTCCCCGTTTCATTTCCTATGTTTCCAGGTATTAATTGTGAAGCTGTTTTTTCAATGTAATCCGGTCCTGGTTTCTTTAGTGATCAGCCTGAAAAGGACTGGTGCCTCCCCTCCACACATACAATCCAGGTTTTGACTCCTGACTGTTTTCAGCTGATATAATCAGGAGCTACTGGGGTCTCACTCTCATCTGCTGGTCTGGGAGAGCTGACACAGTAAGACTGCATGAACTTCTTTGTTATTTGTAGGTTTATTTTGTAGTTAGAATCTTGTTGTTAGTTAGTGGCCAGACTGCCTTAGACATTTTATTTCATGTTTGATAAGTGCAACATTGTATGACAAGTGTGCACAATAAATACGCTTGGCTCATATCTGTGTGGAACTCGCCAACCTGCTATTGTCCATTGTGACTCCATAGCCACCTGCTTGGGCCAAAGCAAAGATCCCTGCTGAATCTTACTCCCACAAATGGTGTTGAGAATGTGGGCATAGTGACTGTTGGACTGTCATTGCAGAGAAAGCTCTCTGTGTATGTCCTGGCTGAAAGCTCTGGTGCTTTTGAAGAGCCAAGAGTCCAGTAATATGGAGGAACTAGTGAAATAGTTATTGCCGGCAAATGTTCAACAACAGCAGACCAATACTTACTTCCAGCAAGCCCTGGACCAGCAAAACCAGATTCAGCAAGAGCAGTTGAATGCAATAAAGCAGGCTTTGGTTCGGCAACCCCGAGATGAGGAAGACCGTACCCAAAGTGTTGCTAGTGTGCGGAAAGCCGTACAAAAGACTCTGCTTAAAATGACTGCTGACGATGATGTGGAAGCGTATCTCACCGTATTTGAACGTATTGCAGAATGTGAGCATTTACCGGTGGACAGATGGGCTGAAGTGGTTGCTCCATTTCTGAGTGGAGATCCACAAAAGGCCTATTACGATCTAAGTGGAGTGGATGCTATGGATTATACCAAACTAAAAGGCGAAATCCTGGCAAGGCTGGGAGTAAACACATATGTACGAGCACAGAGGGTACATTTGTGGACTTTTGTGGAACATCAGCCAGCCTGCTCACAAATGCATGATCTCATCCATTTAGTAAAAAAATGGCTACAACCAGAGACTTTGACATCTGCACAGATGGTGGAACGTGTTGTTCTAGACAAGTACCTATGGTCCTTACCTGCTAAGATACAGAGGTGGGTTGGACAGGGGGACCCATCTACAGCGGACCAGTTGGTGAATATGGTCGAACGCTACAATGCTTCTGAAAGCCTACTCCAAGGGACGTTATCACCTCGCTGGGCTCCCAAGAAATCGCCAGAAAATCCTGCGAAACCTACTTCATCTTCAAAAGAAGAGAACATTGCAATGAAGGGTAGCTGACCCACAAAGGACTATGGAGGTGGTATGGTCTCACAGCAAGCCAGCAGACCCTATTTGGGGTCCCCAGCGAGGAGGCAAGGACCTATACAGTGTTGGCGATGTCGCGGGCTTGGCCATGTAGCAGCTAACTGCCCAATGACTACAGAGCCAATGGACTGTAATGCTATGAGGCGTCTTTCGTTATATATACAGTCGGTCTGTGTTGCAGAGGTCCTTACAGGAAACGAATGACACATGTGTTGCCTTGAGGTTGATGGCCATAGTGTGAATGCAGTCTTGGATTCCGGCAGTCAAGTAACTCTGGTACATGCCAGTTTGGTGGACCCTAGAACCCTAACAAACTTAACCATGGGCATTAGTTGCATCCATGGCGATATTAAAAACTACCCCACTGCCTGGGTCGCCCTTGCCACGCCAGTGGGAACCAAAAGACATCAAGCGGCAGTCCTAAAGTCTATGGGACATGACGTAATATTGGGGTGAGACTTTCCCTTATTTTGGGACTTGTGGAGCCTTAAAAATGGCATGAACACTCTAGTTGAAGACGGTGCCGTGGGGCTACCCCCTGACCCTTTGCAGCAAGATGAAAGGGGGCCCATCTCAGAGGAAACTCCAGAATCTGTAGACTCTCCTCTGGCTGTATATGCAGGCAAGGCAGATGAACTAGACGAGGCTATAGAAATGCCAGGCATTGAGCTGACCCGTGGTAAGTTCGGGATCGCTCAAGACCAGGATCCTACTCTGGCAAGGGCATGGGAAAATGTAAAGGTCTCTGAGGGAAGACCATTGTACCCAGGGGCTCAAAATGAGTTCCCACATGTGGCGGTGCAACAGAGTATGCTGTATCACATAGACAAAGTGCGAGGAGTGGTGGTAGAGCAACTAGTAGTGCCCAAGTCCTTTCACCAGGTAGTTTTGGATCTGGCACATAAACATCCCTTGGGGGGACACCTGGCCGGAGAAAAAACAAAACACCGTATTCTGCAACGTTTCTTTTGGCTGGGTCTAGGGGGAGACGTGACCCAGTATTGTCAGTCCTGTCCTACGTGTCAATTGACTGCACCCATGTCACATTTTAGAAGCCCCCTTGTGCCCTTACCAATAGTAGAGGTGCCCTTCGAGAGGATAGCAATGGATATAGTTGGTCCATTAGTTAAATCTGCCAGGGGTCATCAGTACATTTTGGTAGTACTAGATTATGCCACTCGTTATCCTTAAGCAGTACCCCTGCGGAATGCCAATGCGAAAGCAATTTCAAAGGAACTTGTTAATATGTTTTCTCGCTCCGGCATTCCGAGGGAAATACTAACGGATCAGGGGACCCCCTTTATGTCTCGTATACTTAAGGACTTATGTAAACTATTAAAAATCTCCCACTTGTGTACTTCAGTATATCACCCTCAGACTGACGGATTGGTGGAGCGATTTAATAAAACCCTGAAGGGAATGTTGAAAAGGGTGGTATACAAGGACGGGAGGGATTGGGATGCTCTCCTACCATATCTCCTGTTCGCTATACGTGAGATACCCCAATCCTCCACAGGCTTTTCGCCTTTTGAGTTAGTTTATGGGCGATGTCCTAGAGGCCTGTTAGACATTGCCAAAGAGACTTGGGAACAAGAGGTGACTCCTTATCGTAGTGTAATTGAACACGTAATGCTTATGCAAGATAGTATTGAGGCAGTCATGCCAATAGTTAAAGAATGTTTAGAACGTGCACAACATGCCCAAAGAACGGTATACAACCGAGCAGCTAAAACACGAGTCTTTCAACCCGGAGACAGGGTGTTAGTATTAGTATCTACTGTAAAAAATAAATTTCTTGCGAAGTGGCAGGGCCCATACGAGGTCTTGGACAGAATAGGTGAAGTGAATTACAAGATACACCAACCAGATAAGAGGAAAACCGAACAAATCTACCACATAAACATGCTTAAGGCCTGGCGGGACAGGGAGAGCCTAATGGCAGGAGCTGCCCTTGATGATGGACCTCGAAGGGCACCACCATCTATGATAAATGACCCCCAGGTAGTACCGCCAGAAGTGGGTATTGCAGAGACACTATCCGAAAGTCAAAAACGAGAGACCAACGAATTCATACAGAGAAACGCAAAAGTTTTCTCAGAACTTCCTGGCTGTACTCACTTAATTAAACATGACATTGTTACTGATCCACAGGCGCGGGTACGGCTAAAACCATATTGAATTCCAGAGGCTTGGAGACAAGCCATTGCCCAGGAAGTCAAGAAAATGTTAGAGCTAGGGGTCATTGAGGAGTCCCGGAGCGGTTGGGCTAGCCCAATCATACTGGTGCCCAAATCCGATGGGACTATTCGATTTTGTAATGATTTTCGGAAATTAAATGAGGTATCGAAATTTGATGCCTACCCGATGCCAAGAGTTGATGAACTTATAGAGAGACTGGGTTTAGCCAGGTACATATCTACTATTGACTTAACAAAAGGTTATTGGCAGATTTCCCTCACGGATTCAGCCAAGGAGAAAACTGCCTTTGTCACGCCCCAGGGACTGTTCCAGTACCGTGATATGCCATTTGGGTTGCACGGTGCCGCAGCCACCTTCCAACGTCTAATGGATATTGTCCTAAAACCCCATGTCCAGTATGCGTCCGCATACTTGGACGATATCATTGTCTTTAGTGATGACTGGGACACACATTTGTCAGAAGTACAAGCCGTCTTGGACTCGCTAAAAATGGCTGGGTTGACTGCCAATCCCAAGAAATGTACTTTGGGATTGGAAGAGGCTCACTATTTGGGATATAGCATAGGGTGAGGAGTCGTAAAGCCACAGTCGAATAAAGTGGACGCTATTCAGAATTGGCCACGACCGGTCACCAAAAAACAAGTTGGTGCTTTTTTAGGGATCGTTGGTTATTATAGGCGCTTCATCAAACATTTTGCCACCATCGCTGCCCCTCTCACAGATCTTACCAAGGAGTCGAAATCTGTCACAGTAAAGTGGAACGCAGAAGCAGAGGAGGCCTTTCAGCATTTGAAAATGGTCCTCTGTGACCAACCAGTGTTGGTTGCCCCTGACTTTAACCCCTTCCCGACCCATGACGCCACGTAGGCGTCATGAAAACCCGTGCCTTCCCGACCCATGACGCCTATGTGGCGTCATGGAATGATCGCATCCCTGCAGATCGGGTGAAGGGGTTAATTCCTATTTTACCCGATCTGCAGGGAGAGGGGGAGTTGTACTTCAGCCTAGGGGGGGTGGCTTTGCCCCCACGTGGCTACGATCGCTCTGATTGGCTGTTGAAAGTGCAACAGCCAATCAGAGCAATTTGCAATATTTCACCTATGAAAATGGTGAAATATTGCAATCCAGCCATGGCCGATGCTGCAATAGCATCTGCCATGGCTGGAAATCATGTACTGGCCCCCCCCACCGCCCCCGATCTCCTCCCCAGTCCTCCGTTTTTGTCCGGTGCCCCCTCCGTTCCCCTGTCCGCTCCCCCGTGCTCCTGTCCGCTCCCCCGTGCTCCTGTCCGCTCCCCCGGTCCTCCGATCCCCCCCCCTGTGCTCCGATCCACCCCCCCACCACCCCCTCATACTTACCGAGCCTCCCGAAGTCGGTCCGTCTTCTCCCTGGGCGCCGCCATCTTCCAAAATGGCGGGCGCATGCTCAGTACGCCCGCCGGCCGGCAGATTCATTACAAGTACATTTTGATCGCTGTGGTAGGTTCTATCACAGCGATCAAAATAAAAAAATAATAAATAACACCCCCCCCCTTTATCACCCCCATAGGGACAATAATAAAATAAAGAATTTTTTTTTTTTTTTTTTTTCCACTAGGGTTAGGGTTAGAACTAGGGTTAGAACTAGGGTTAGAACTAGGGTTAGGGGTAGGGTTAGGGGTAGGGTTAGGGTTAGGGGTAGGGTTAGGGTTATGGCATGTGCACACAGAGCGGATCGGCCGCGGATCCGCAGCGGATCGGCCGCGGATCCGCAGCGGATCGGCCGCGGATCGGCCGCGGATACCCGCGGATCCGCAGCGGATCCGCAGCGGATACCCGCGGATCGGCAGCGGATCCGCAGCGGATACCCGCGGATCGGCAGCGGATCCGCAGCGGATACCCGCGGATCGGCAGCGGATCCTCAGCGGATCCGCAGCGGATACCCGCGGATCCGCAGCGGATCCGCAGCGGATCGGCCGCGGATCCGCAGCGGATCGGCCGCGGATTGGCAGCGGATCCGCAGCGGATTGGCCGCGCATCCGCAGCGGATCGGCCGCGCATCCGCAGCGGATCGGCCGCGCATCCGCAGCGGATCGGCAGCGGATCGGCAGCGGATTGGCCGCGGATCCGCAGCGGATTGGCCGCTGCGAATTCGAAGCAGTTTTCCATCAAGTTTACAGTACCATGTACACCTAAGGAAAACCAAATCCGCTGTGCCCATGGTGCGGAAAATTCCGTGCAGAAACGCTGCGTTGTATTTTCCGCAGCATGTCAATTCTTTGTGCGGATTCCGCAGCGTTTTACACCTGTTCCTCAATAGGAATCCGCAGGTGAAATCCGCACAAAAAAACACTGGAAATCTGCTGTAAATCCGCAGGTAAAACGCAGTGCCTTTTACCTGCAGATTTTTCAAAAATCGTGCGGAAAAATCTCACACGAACCCGCAACGTGGGCACATAGCCTTAGGGTTAGGGTTGGAATTAGAGTTAGGGTTGGAATTAGGGCTAGGGTTTGAAATAGGGTTAAGATTAGGCTTGTGGTTAGGGTTACGGATAGGGTTAGGGGTGTGTTGGGGTTACAGTTGTGGTTAGGGTTGGGATTAGGGTTACGGTTGGGATTAGGGTTAGGATTAGGGTTGGAATTAGGGTTACGGGTGTGTTGCGGTTAGGGGTGTGTTGGGGTTAGGGTTGTGATTAGGGTTATGGCTACAGTTGGGATTAGGATTAGGGGTGTGTTGGGGTTAGTGTTGAAGTTAGAATTGAGGGGTTTCCACTGTTTAGGCACATCAGGGGTCTCCAAACGCAACATGGCGCCACCATTGATTCCAGCCAATCTTGCGTTCAAAAAGTCAAATGGTGCTCCCGCCCTTCCAAGCCCTGACGTGCGCCCAAACAGTGGTTTACCCCCACATTTGGGGTACCAGCGTACTCACAACAAACTGGGCAACAAATATTGGGGTCCAATTTCTCCTGCTACCCTTGTGAAAATAAAAAATTGCTTGCTAAAACATATTTTTTGAGGAAAGAAAAATGATTTTTTATTTTCACGGCTCTGCGTTGTAAACTTCTGTGAAGCACTTGGGGGTTGAACGTGCTCACCACATATCTAGATAAGTTCCTTGGGGGGGTCTAGTTTCCAAAATGGGGTCACTTGTAGGGGGTTTCTACTGTTTAGGCATATCAGGGGCTCTGCAAACGTAACATGATGCCCGCAGACCATTCCATCAAAGTCTGCATTCCAAAACGTCACTACTTCCCTTCCGAGCCCCGGCATGTGCCCAAACAGTGGTTTACCCCCACATATGGGGTATCAGCGTACTCAGGAGAAACTGGACAACAACTTTTGGGGTCCAATTTCTCCTGTTACTCTTGCAAAAATAAAAAATTCTGGGCTAAAAAAATATTTTTGAGGAAAGGAAACACATTTATTATTTTCACGGCTCTGCGTTATAAACTTCTGTGAAGCACTTGGGGGTTCAAAGTGCTCACCACACATCTAGATAAGTTCCCTTGGGGGTCTAGTTTACAAAATGGAGTCACTTGTGGGGGGTTTCTACTGTTTAGGCACATCAGGGGCTCTGCAAACGCAACCTGATGCCCGCAGAGCATTCCATCAAAGTCTGCATTTCAAAACGTCACTACTTCCCTTCCGAACCCCGACGTGTGCCAAAACAGTGGTTTACCCCCACATATGGGGTATCAGCGTACTCAGGAGAAACTGGACAACAACTTTTGGGGTCCAATTTCTCCTGTTACTCTTGCAAAAATAAAAAATTCTGGGCTAAAAAAATATTTTTGAGGAAAGGAAACACATTTATTATTTTCACGGCTCTGCGTTATAAACTTCTGTGAAGCACTTGGGGGTTCAAAGTGCTCACCACACATCTAGATAAGTTCCCTTGGGGGTCTAGTTTCCAAAATGGAGTCACTTGTGGGGGGTTTCTACTGTTTAGGCACATCAGGGGCTCTGCAAACGCAACCTGATGCCCGCAGAGCATTCCATCAAAGTCTGCATTTCAAAACGTCACTACTTCCCTTCCGAACCCCGACGTGTGCCAAAACAGTGGTTTACCCCCACATATGGGGTATCAGCGTACTCAGGAGAAACTGGACAACAACTTTTGGGGTCCAATTTCTCCTGTTACTCTTGCAAAAATAAAAAATTCTGGGCTAAAAAAATATTTTTGAGGAAAGGAAACACATTTATTATTTTCACGGCTCTGCGTTATAAACTTCTGTGAAGCACTTGGGGGTTCAAAGTGCTCACCACACATCTAGATAAGTTCCCTTGGGGGTCTAGTTTCCAAAATGGAGTCACTTGTGGGGAGTTCCTACTGTTTAGGCACATCAGGGGCTCTGCAAACGCAACCTGATGCCCGCAGAGCATTCCATCAAAGTCTGCATTTCAAAACGTCACTACTTCCCTTCCGAACCCCGACGTGTGCCAAAACAGTGGTTTACCCCCACATATGGGGTATCAGCGTACTCAGGAGAAACTGGACAACAACTTTTGGGGTCCAATTTCTCCTATTACCCTTGGGAAAATAAAAAATTGTGGGCTAAAAAATCATTTTTGAGAAAAGAAAAATTATTTTTTATTTTCATGGCTCTGCGTTATAAACTTCTGTGAAGCACTTTGGGGTTCAAAGTGCTCACCACACATCTAGATTAGTTCCTTGGGAGGTCTAGTTTCCAAAATGGGGTCACTTGTGCGGGAGCTCCAATGTTTAGGCACACAGGGGCTCTCCAAACGCGACATGGTGTCCGCTAATGATTGGAGCTAATTTTCCATTCAAAAAGCCAAATGGCGTGCCTTCCTTTCCGAGCCCTGCCGTGCGCCCAAACAGTGGTTTACCCCCACATATGGGATATCATCGTACTCAGGACAAACTGGACAACAACATTTGGGGTCCAATTTCTCCTATTACCCTTGGGAAAATAAAAAATTCTGGGCTAAAAATCATTTTTGAGGAAAGAAAAATTATTTTTTTATTTTCACGGCTCTGCGTTATAAACTTCTGTGAAGCACCTGGGGGTTATAAGTGCTCACTATGCATCTAGATAAGTTCCTTGGGGGGTCTAGTTTCCAAAATGGAGTCACTTGTAGGGGAGCTCCAATGTTTAGGCACACAGGGGCTCTCCAAATGCGACATGGTGTCCGCTAACGATTGGAGCTAATTTTCCATTCAAAAAGTCAAATGGCACGCCTCCCCTTCCGAGCCTTGCCGTGCACCCAAACAGTGGTTTACCCCCACATATGAGGTATCGGCATACTCAGGAGAAATTGCCCAACAAATTTTAGGATCCATTTTATCCTGTTGCCCATGTGAAAATGAAAGAATTGAGGCTAAAAGAAATTTTGTGTGAAAAAAAAGTACTTTTTCATTTTTGCGGATCAATTTGTGAAGCACCTGGGGGTATAAAGTGCTCACTATGCCTCTAGATGAGTTCCTTGGGGGGTCTAGTTTCCAAAATGGGGTCACTTGTGGAGGAGCTCCAATGTTTAGGCACACAGGGGCTTTCCAAACACGACATGGTGTCCGCTAACGATGGAGATAATTTTTCATTCAAAAAGTCAAATGGCGCTCCTTCCCTTCCGAGCCTTACCATGTGCCCAAACAGTGGTTTACCCCCACATGTAAGGTATCGGTGTACTCAGGAGAAATTGCCCAACAAATTTTAGGATCCATTTTATCCTGTTGCCCATGTGAAAATGAAAAAATTGAGGCTAAAATAATTTTTTTGTGAAAAAAAAGTACTTTTTCATTTTTACGGATCAATTTGTGAAGCACCTGGGGGTTTAAAGTGCTCACTATGCTTCTAGATAAGTTCCTTGGGGGGTCTAGTTTCCAAAATGGGGTCACTTGTGGGGGAGCTCCAATGTTTAGGCACACGGGGGCTCTCCAAACGCGACATGGTGTCCGCTAAAGATTGGAGCCAATTTTTCATTGAAAAAGTCAAATGGCGCTTCTTCCCTTCCGAGCCCTGCCGTGCGCCCAAACAGTGGTTTACCCCCACATATGAGGTATCAGCATACTCAGGACAAATTGGACAACAACGTCCGTGGTCCAGTTTCTCCTTTTACCCTTGGGAAAATAAAAAAATTGTTGCTAAAAGATCATTTTTGTGACTAAAAAGTTAAATGTTAATTTTTCCCCTATTTGTTGCTTCTGCTGCTGTGAAACACCTGAAGGGTTAATAAACTTCTTGAATGTGGTTTTGAGCACCTTGAGGGGTGCAGTTTTTAGAATGGTGTCACTTTTGGGTATTTTCAGCCATATAGAACCCTCAAAATTACTTCAAATGTGAGGTGGTCCCTAAAAAAAATGGTTTTGTAAATTTTGTTGTAAAAATGAGAAATCACTGGTCAAATTTTAACCCTTATAACTTCCTAGCCAAAAAAAAATTTGTTTCCAAAATTGTGCTGATGTAAAGTAGACATGTGGGAAACGTTATTTATTAACTATCTTGTGTCACATAACTCTCTGGTTTAACAGAATAAAAATTCAAAATGTGAAAATTGCGAAATTTTCAAAATTTTTGCCAAATTTCCGTTTTTTTCACAAATAAACTCAGAAATTATCGACCTAAATTTACCACTAACATGAAGCCCAATATGTCACGAAAAAACAATCTCAGAATCGCTAGGATCCGTTGAAGCGTTCCTGAGTTATTACCTCATAAAGGGACACTGGTCAGAATTGCAAAAAACGGCAAGGTCATTAAGGCCAAAATAGGCTGGGTCATGAAGGGGTTAAAAAGGAGTTTGTTGTCCAAACGGACGCCTCTGGTGTTGGCCTCGGTGTGGTGTTGTCACAGGAAGTAAATGGTGAGGAACACCCAGTGGGCTATCTAAGCAGAAAACTTACGAGGGCAGAAAAGAATTACAGCGTGGTTGAGCGGGAATCCCTGGCTGTGAAATGGGCCCTATATACCTTACGCTATTATTTACTAGGTCGCCAATTTAGGCTAGTGACGGACCATTCACCCCTAACGTGGATGTCCAGGGCAAAACAGGGCAATGCGAGAGTGACACGCTGGTTCTTAGCATTGCAAGGTTTTAAATTTTCCATTGAGCACAGGGCAGGCACAGCGCACAGGAATGCAGATGCGTTGTCTAGAATGCACTGCTTAGTGACTCGTCGTGTCTGACTCTACGGGCTCGAACAGAGGAAGGGGGTGTGTGAGGTACCAAGGGGAGAAGTACTAGAAAACAGATATGTTTCTCCCCGTTTCATTTCCTATGTTTCCAGGTATTAATTGTGAAGCTGTTTTTTCAATGTAATCTGGTCCTGGTTTCTTTAGTGATCAGCGTGAAATGGACTGGTGCCTCCCCTCCACACATACAATCCAGGTTTTGACTCCTGACTGTTTTCAGCTGATATAATCAGGAGCTGCTGGGGTCTCACTCTCATCTGCTGGTCAGGGAGAGCTGACACAGTAAAGGTACCGTCACACTAGGCGATATCGCCAGCGATCCGTGACGTTGCAGCGACCTGGATAGCGATATCGCTGTATTTGACACGCAGCAGCGATCTGGATCCCGCTGTGAAATTGCTGGTCGCTGCTAGAAGGTCTGCACTTTATTTGGTCGCTAGGTCGCCGTGTATCGCCGTGTTTGACAGCAAAAGCAAGGATACCAGCGATATTTTACACTGGTAACCAGGGTAAACATCGGGTTACTAAGCGCAGGGCCGCGCTTAGTAACCCGATGTTTACCCTGGTTACCAGCGTAAAAGTTAAAAAAACAAACAGCACACTCACCAGCGCGTCCCCCAGCCTCTGCTTCCTGACACTGACTGAGCGCCGGCCCTAAACTGAAAGTGAAAGCACAGCGGTGACGTCACCGCTGTGCTGTTAGGGCCGGAGCTCAGTCAGTGTCAGGAAGCAGAGGCTGGGGGACGCGCTGGTGAGTATGTGCTGTTTGTTTTTTTAACTTTTACGCTGGTAACCAGGGTAAACATCGGGTTACTAACCGCGGCCCTGCGCTTAGCAACCCGATGCTTACCCTGGTTACCCGGGGACCTCGGCATAGTTGGTCGCTGGAGAGCGGTCTGTGTGACAGCTGTCCAGCGACCAAACAGCGACGCTGCAGCGATCGGCATCGCTGTCTCTATCGCTGCAGCGTCGCTTAATGTGACGGTACCTTAAGACTGCATGAACTTCTTTGTTATTTGTAGGTTTATTTTGTAGTTAGAATCTTGTTGTTAGTTAGTGGTCAGACGGCCTTAAGGTGCTGTCACACTCAGCGACGCTGCAGCGATATAGACAACGAGCCGATCGCTGCAGCGTCGCTGTTTAGGTCGCTGTAGAGATGTGAAACATAGCAGCTCCAGAACGATGCAGGAGCGATCCTGTGACGTAACGGTGACTCATTTATCGTTCTCACAGGTCGTTAGCTCCATGTAAAACATTGCTGGCATCATTGCTTTTGCTGTCAAACACGACGATACACGCCGATCTGACGACCAAATAAAGTTCTGGACTTCTAGCTCTGACCAGCGATATCACAGCGGGATCCAGATCGCTGCTGCGTGTCAAACACAAAGAGATCGCTAACCAGGACGCTGCAATATCATGGATCGTTGTCATTCTCGTTGTAAAGTTGCTGAGTGTGAAGGTACCTTTAGACATTTTATTTCATGTTTGATAAGTGCAACATTGTATGACAAGTGTGCACAATAAATATGCTTGGCTCATACCTGTGTGGAACTCGCCAACCTGCTATTGTCCATTGTGACTCCATAGCCACCTGCTTGGGCCAAAGCAAAGATCCCTGCTGAATCTTATTCCCACTATATATATATATATATATATATATATATATATATATATATATATATATATATATATATTTGAACCCACAAATAAATATTTTTATTGACAAAAAAAAAAAAACTTAAAAAGTGCACATATTTGGTATCTCCGCTTCCTGGAAGAACCGACCTATAAATCTGCTCTACTAGGTAACCCCTTTAGTGATGACTAGTGATGAGCGATTATACTCGTTGCTCGGGTCTTCCCGAGCACGCTCTTGTGGCCTCCGAGTATTTAATGACTTTTGCAGAGATTTAGTTTTCATTGCGGCAGCTGAATGATTTACAGCTGCTAGCCAGGCTGAGTACATGTGGGGGTTGCCTGGCTGCTAGGGAATCCCCACATGTAATCAAGCAGGCTTGTAGCTATAAATCATTCAGCTGCCGCGATGAGAACTAAATCTCCGAGCAGACATAAATACTCAGAGGTCACCCGAGCGTGCTCGGGAAAACCCGAGCAACGAGTACACTCTCTCATCACTAGTGAACACCGCAAGAAAACAAATTAAAAAACAATGCTTTATCATCATACCACGGAACAAAAATGTGATGAAAAAGATGAATGTAAATAAAAATGTCTAGTCCAGCAAAAAACAAGCTGCCATATTATAGCTCTCATAATGAAGTGATGAAAAAATAATTATTTTTCTATAAAATAGTTTTATTGTGTAAAAGCGCAAAAAACATACAAAAAATCTAAATATAGTATCGCTGTAATCATATAGCACCCAAAAATAAAGCTACCTCGTTAATTTTACCACACGCGGAACGACATATTAAAAAAAAAATTCCAAAATTACCCTTTTTTGTTCATTCTGCCTTCAAAAAAATCTAAATAGAAAGCGATGAAAAGCTGTCATGTGTCAAAAGTGGGTATCAATAAATAAATCAACTTGTTCCGCAAAAAACAAGCCATCATATGACTGTGTCGGCTGAAATATGGAAAAATTATAGCTCTCAAAATATGACAGTGCAAAAACTATTTTTTTAAAGCATCTTTTAGTGTGTGACAGCAGCCAAACATAAAAATCTGATATAAATCAGGTATCACTGTAATCTCACCAACCAAAGAACGAAAAATAATAACTTGTACCACATGAGATGTAAAAAATAAATAAAACCAACTCTTCATCTGCTGTTGATTTGTTTATTCTGCCTCTCAAAGGCTGCAGTAAGGCTTGGGGCACATTTATCCTGCACCCTGCAGTGAGTGCTTGCAACAGGGTTTCCTTGTATATCTCTGAAACACATGATTCAGACAGAATCTAATCTTCAGCAGAAGATTCCCTGCAGATTCCAGCAGATGTAGACACTGTGAACACCATCTGGCTTGTGAAAGGGTGGTGTCCAACATTTGTAGGGGTGCATAAAAGTGTGGTCTGCCACAGTTTAGTGCATCTCTGACAAACTTGACACAACTGAACAGAGGCCAAATGAAGTTCAAAGTAATGCTGCTGCCTCATTATAGCATAACCAGAAAAAATGACAGTGGATAGTCAAAAGGTAATAGAAAAGTATCTAATTTTATTTTATTTATAAACAAAGATATTACAGGACAAAAGGGATGGGAGACATATACATGTGTTATGTAAGGCTGTGGAGAATGGGTGCACAAAGGGGACAATTCCATAAATATATACATGTCATATATACTGTTGCATAATGGGTACCTATGCAATGCAATAAAAATTTCCTTCTCACCCCCCAATGTGGGTGGTCTTTTTTGACATTTCTCATTCTCTGGTCCTCTACCAGAGGCCTGGGAGTAGTTTTGAGTATTCTGCACAGGATCTTAGTTGTTCCCAGCATTGCGCTTTTCTGGACAAAAAGTTCAGATGTTTCTCCTGGGATCTGTTGTATTTTCCCAACTTAGGGGTCACTGCTCCAAGTGCTCCTATTGCCACTGGAATCACTGTTGCCTTCACATTCCACATCTTCTCCAGCTCTCCTTTGAGGCTCTTGTATTTCTCCATCTTCTCATTTTCCTTCTTTCTGATGCTGCTGTCACTTGGCACTGCTGTCTTCTAATCCTTGTCCACTATCACAATGTTTTGTTGGTTAGCCAACACCTGCTTATCCATTTTGATCTTGAGGTCCCACAGGATTTTAGCCCATTCATTCACCACCACTTTTTCTGGGGTCTCCCACCTGGACTTAGGGGGACTTAGCCCATATGCTGTGCAGATGTTCCTTTACACAATTCCAGCTACTTGGTTGTGGTGTTCTGTATACGCTGTTCCTGCTTGCATTTTCCATCCTGCCACCATGTGTTGGACTGTTTCTGAGGTTTCTTTGCATAGTTTGCACCTTGGGTCTCATCTTGTGTGGTAGATTCCTGCTTCTATGGATCTGGTACTTAGTGCTTGCTCTTGTGTCGCTATAATTAGTGCCTCCATGCTGTCTCAGAGTCCAGCTTTCTCTAGCCATAGATCTCCATGTCAGCCGTTTCCATTATCTGTCGATGGTACATCACATGCAGCGGCTTGTCTTGCCCTGTCGCTTCATGTTCCTGTTCTTCCTTCCAGATCTGTTGTTGTTGCTGCCTTAGGCTTTCTCTCAGTATCTCATCTTTTTGTGCCATTTTTCTGATGCATACCTGTATACTCCTTGTTTCATCCGTGATGGTCGCTTGGATTCTTATCAAGCCTCGACTACCCTCCTTTCTGTTGGTTTACAATCTTTGGGTGTTAGACTTCAGGTGGAGACCTCCATACATTGTGAGGAACCTTCATGTCTTCACATCTGCAACTCCATCTCTTCTTTTGGCCAGCACAATATGCAGGGTATCTGAAAACTGGCAGGGCATATGTATTGATTGCATGGATTTTATTCTTCCCGTTGAGCTGGCTCTTCAGGACTTGTCTTACCCTTTGATGGTATTTGGATGTTGCTGCTTTCCTTGCCTCCTCGTCATGGTTACCGTTTCCCTGTGGGATGCCGATGTATTTGTAGCATGCCTGTACATCTGCTGTGTGCCCTGCTGGTAATTCCACTCCATCAGTTTTGACTACCTTGCCTTTCTTTATTACCAACCGGCCGCATTTCTCCAATCTGAAGGACATCCCAATATCTTCGCTGTAGGTCCTTGTCAGGTTGATCAGTGAATTCATGTGTCGTTGATTTTTCACATACAACTTGATTTCGTCCATGTAGAGGAGGTGGCTGATGGTGCTTCCACTCTTGAACTTGTATCGACAGCCAGACTCTGTAATCATCTGACTGAGGGGCTTCAAGTCTATGCAGAACAGCAATAGCGACAGTGAGGCAACTTGGTATATGCCGCATTTGATGGTCACTTGTGCTAGTTGTCTTGAGTTGACTTCCAACGTTGTTCTCCATAGCCCAATTGAGTTTCTGAGGAATGTTTTTAATTTCCTGTTGACATTGTAGAGAGCTGAGATTGGTCTGTCTAGATCATGAATTTTGAGCGACTGCTCTATCTACTAGGTGCTGGTCCATAGAGCCTCTAGTGTTGGCCCCAATCCCTTTCTGAGCTGGATTCATGTACTGGTCCATATAGTTCTGTAACTTTGTGGCTATGATGCCTGACAGGAGTTTACATGTTGTTGTAACGCTGGGTTCACACTGCGTCTGTGGCGTCCGTTAGACGGACTATGTTACACCGCGGCATAACGCGGTGTAATGTAGTCCGTTAACGCCGCCATTGAGTCCAATGTCAGATGCATTGCTAGCACATGCCCACAATGGGCGTGGGCTAGCAATGTGCCGTCATTGACTGACGGACCCTGGGACGCGGGCTTCAGCATTTCCGGGTCCGTCACCGCTAGCATAGATAGAGCATCTGCTAGCTCTATCTGCGATAGCGCGATGTCATGTCGGTACTTGCGTTAACAGCAGCCCGTTAACGCATGTGTTAAACGGGCTGCTGTTAATGCAATGTGAACCTAGCCTAAGGCAGGTTACTGCGCGATAGTTGGATGGAACTTTTCCTTTGTGAGGATCCTTCATGATCAGCACCGTTCACTGTTCTTCTTGCGTTAGACAAACTGAGTGATGGCCTGCTTCTAGCAGTTGGTTCATCTGCTTTGCCATGCCTTCATGTACCGCTGTTAATTTCAGTAGCCAGTAGGTGCGGATCATGTCTGGGCCAGGTGCTGTCCAGCTCTTCGTGTTGTTGACCCGCTGTTGGATGTCTGCTTCTATAATGGTGACAGGTTCTTGCTCTAGGTGGTTGCTGTGTTTCATTTTTAGATCTTACAGCCAGTATTGTTCAGTCTCTGCTGTTTGTGGAGTTGCTGCCTTTGTGCTGTTACTCTGTAGTAACACCCTGGATAGTTCTTTGGAGAACAGGGCATTTATCTTCTTGGCCTCAGCTTCTCTAGTGTTTCTCATAGTCTTGCAGGGAGTGCTGTGAGCCTTTGGCATCTTCTTGCATACTGTCTGGTGGTGTTTCTTTGCTGAGAAGTCGATCTCTGGTATTGATAGTATTTAGTTTATCTAAGATCTTAAGTTTAAGATCAGTTGCAGTGCTCTTTAGTTGCAGGATTGGATCAGGATTTTCAGGGAGTTCTTCCAGGTCTTCATGTGGGGTGGATCTGCAGTGCAGTTGATCCACCTCAAATTGTGATAATAGCTTTTTCTTTATGACATTGAAACATTGGGTGACTAGTTTCTCAGTCAGTGGCCATGCAGATCTTGTATTCATCCAGAATTTCCTCATACGCTTCATATATCCTCTCTCATTTGGTCTGCTGTTATAGTAGCATTTCATCAGATCCAGGTTCTCTTGGATAATCAAGTGGTATGTTCGTCTTCAACCTGTAATTCTTAGTTTGTCCAGACAGCAAAGGTAGTGCTAGAGAGCAGGACTGAGAGAATTTCTGTGCTTGTAGACAGTGGTGCTGGAGTCAGTATGGTTACTGCTGAGTTTGCTAGAACTCATGGGCTTGCTTGCTTTACCTTAGCTAAACCCATTCCTATTTATGCCATCGACTCAGCACCACTTGCACAGAGAACTTTCACGCAGATTGTACGTAACATAAGACTGAGGGTGGGGTCTTTTCATTATGACGTAATTCCTTGCTATGTCATGGAGGGTCACCCCACTCCAATTATACTGCTTTTACCCTGGTTGATGAAGCATAATCCGATAGTGGATTGGCAATCCAGAGAAATTGTGGAATGGGGAGATTACTGCCATGAGAACTGATTAAACATTTCCATTCCTGCAGTATCCATGGGACCTTACCAGCATTTTTGAGAACGTATTTTCTGAGAAGGGGTGTCAGGATTTGCATCGTGCCGTTGACTGTCCTATTAACCTGACACCCGGAGCTAAACTACCCAAGTCCAGACTGTATAACTTTCTGTCCCTGAAAGACAAGCCATTAAAGATTTTATTGCAGGGAGTATTTAGAAGGGACATATGAGATCTTCATCTTCAACCGTGGTGGCAGGGTTCCTTTTTGTGAAGAAGACAGATGGCAGTCCCTGTTTAAATTTCCTGGAATCTAATCACTATTGGAGATCCATATCCTCTTGCTCTGATTCCAGATTTATTCAACCAGATTGTGGGAGCTAAGGTTTTCTCCTAGTTGGATTTAAGGGGGGTCTATAACCTGGTTAGAATCCGAGAAGGGGCAGAATGGAAAATGACGCTCAATACCCATGAGGGACATTTCAAGAGTCTGGTTATGCCTTTTGGCCTGACCAATACACCAGTAGTATTCCAACATTTCATTAATTATATTTTCCATCAATTGGTGGGCAGGTTTGTGGTGGTCTATCTGCATGATATTTTGGTTTATTCACATGATTTTGAGACACATCTGGGACATGTTAAACAGGTGCTTCAGATATTAAGGGATAACAAGCTTTATGCTAAACTAGAGAAATGTGTTTTTGTCATCCAGGAGGAACAGATTTTGTACCTGTTGTCATTTCTGAGTTTTTGAATGGATCCTGAGAAGGTTCGTGCTGCACTTGATTGATATCATCCCGAGAACCTGAAGGTATTACAGCGCTATTTTGTTTTACAAATTTTTACCGGAAGGCTATTTAAAATTATTCGGTATTGGTGAAACTCCTTACTGACACTACAAGGAAGGGGTCTGATTTTTCTAAATATTTTAATGCTGCTCAGCAGGCTTTAATCTCCTTAAAGAGTTGTTTTGACACTGCACCTACTGTATACTCAGTCAACCAGATGTTTCTCAACATTTTATCGTAGAAGTGGATGCGTCGAAGTGGGGATTGGGATGTGTTGTTTCAGGGTCCGCCCCCTGATATATTGCTTTCATGCACATTTTTTCCAAAATATGATATATCCTCGGCTTAGATAAATTATAACGTAGGTAATAGGGAACTTTTGGCAATTAAATTGGCCCTCGAGGGAAGGTGACATTGGTTTGTGGTTGCAGTCCATCCTATTACTGTTTCCACGGTCCACAAGAACCTGTCACATCTTCAATCTGCTACATATCTTAAGCCTAGACAAGCTAGGTGGTCCCTGTTCTTTTCTAGGTTCAATTTTGTTGTTACTTTCCATCCACAAGTTAAAAACACCAGGGCCAATGCTTTGTCCTGGAGCTTCCCTAATGGTGGTGACCATGAGAACCCTGCCCCAATTTTACAGAATTGGGTAGTCATTTCAGCCTTGTACCCTGACCTGGAGGGAGAGCTATTGGAGGCTCAGGGGGATGCTCCTGCCTCCTGCCCTTCAGGGAGGTTATTTGTACCATTTAATTTGTGCTGTAAAGTAATTAGGTAATATCATAACTCAGTGCTTGCTTGTCATCCAGGGGGTAAGGCAACTACAGTCCTCGCTTCTTGTCATTTTTTGTGGCTGGGGTTGCATCGGGATGTAGTTGAACAGGTGGCTGGTTGCAGTGTTTGCACGTTCTAAAGTATTGCATACCTGTCCATCTGGTCCTCTTCTTCCACTGCCCATTCCTAGTAGACCATTGACACACCTGTCCATGAATTTTGTTACTGACCTACCGGTATCGGCAGGCAAGACAATGGTTCTGGTGGTTGTAGATAGGTTCAGTAAAATTGTGTATTTCATTGCATTACCGGTACTCCTGAATGCCAAGACTCTTGCTCAGGTTTTTATTAATGAGATTGTGAAGCTTCATGGGTTTCCCTCCAATGTGGTGTCAAATCAGGAGACCCAATTTGTTTCTAAGTTATGGAAAGCTTTTTCTATTTGATTGGGGGTGCAGCTACTCTTTTCCTTTGCTTTCTATCCTCAGTCGAATGGACAGACTGAGCACATTATTCAGAATTTAGAGAGTGACCTCAGGTGTTTTGTCTCTGAAAACAAGAATGATTGGGCATCTTACTTACCGTTAGCCGAGTTTTCTATTAATAATCATCGCCAAGAATCTACCGGCAGGTCATTGTTCTTTGGTGCATACAGTTTCCATCCACAGTTTGATACTTTTAGTGAGGAGAGGGGCTTCAGGAGTTCCTGAGGAGGAACATTTTGCTTTGTCACTCTCTTCAGTGTGGCAGGGGGGTTCAGAGTCATTTGAAGATCATGGGAGACAGGTACAAACGTATGGCTGACAGGAAACGCTTGCCAGGTCCGGAACTAAGTGTGCATGACTTTGTGTGGTTGTCTACCAGGAATATCAAGTTGAAGATCCCTTCCTGGAAGCTGGGACCTGGGTTTATTGGCCCCTATAAAATAACCGCCGTCATTAACCCTGCAGCTTTTTGTCTAAAGTTAACTCAGGCCTTTAAAATCTACAATGTGTTAGACAGGTTTCTGCTCAAGAAATCTGTTGATCTTGAGTCCTCTCATCTGCTGCCGCCCCCAATTATTGTTGATGTTAGCTTGGAGGGGCAGACCCCAAAACAGAGTCTGCAAATTGAGATTCTGGTGTGGCTGTTATCCTAAGTCATGTGACTAGGCTCGTTAAAAGGTCGACATTGACTTGTAGGATTGCTACCTTCCAATAGGTGGCACTAGAGTTCTAGGTCTCTTCCTCTCTGAAGAGACAATTTGCATAATTACTATAAAAGGCAAGGAAAAGTAAACACATGCAATGTCCGCAGGATATCATTTTTTATAGTAATTTTGAAATGTATTTCAGTGGTCAAAAAAACTGTACACACCCCTAGGATCACAATGTGCACTGACAAGTATTAGCTGGTATTTTGTAAAGCATGCTTCCACTGAACTCTGGACAAATTAATCATATTCGATAGACATATCTGCATTCAGCAGATAGCGTCAATGATATCTGCCAGAATGCATAGTGCTGACTAGGGTTGAGCGAAACGGGTCGGCCATTTTCAGAAGTCGCCGACTTTTGGCAAAGTCGGGTTTCATGAAACCCGACCCGACCCCTGTGTGTGGTCGGCCATGAGGTCGGCGATCTTCTGAATCTGGTATCGGAATTCCGATATCGAGTTCCGATATGGTTGCGATATCGGGAATCGGTATCGGAATCCATATTAATGTGTAAAATAAAGAATCAAAATAAAAAATATTGATATACTCACCCTCGGACGCGCCCTGGTACTAAGCGGCAGGCTTCCTTCCTAAGAATGAGCGCGTGAATGACCTGCGGTGATGTCGCGGCTTGTGATTGGTCGCGAGTGGTCACATGGACAAGCCGCGACGTCATCTAAGGTCCTTCACGCGCTCATTCTTAGGAAGGAAGGCTGCCGGAAAGAAGCAGGGCGCGTCCGAGGGTGAGTATATACCTAATAGGAATATACTCACCCTCGGACGCGCCCTGCTTCTTTCCGGCAGCCTTCCTTCCTAAGAATGAGCACGTGAAGGACCTTAGATGACATCGCGGCTTGTCCATGTGACCGCTCACGACCAATCACAAGCCGCGACGTCACCGCAGGTCATTCACGCGCCCATTCTTAGGAAGGAAGCCTGCCGCTTAGTACCAGGGCGCGTCCGAGGGTGAGTATATCAATATTTTTTATTTTGATTCTTTATTTTACACATTAATATGGATCCCAGGGCCTGAAGGAGAGTTTCCTCTCCTTCAGACCCTGGGAACCATAGTATCCCATTGCACTGCATTGGGTTTCGTGTTTCGGCCGACCCCGACCCTGACTTTTTTATAGGATCGGCCGATTTCACTCGACCCGACTTTTGAGAAAGTCGGGTTTCGTGAAACCCGACCCGATCCTATAAAAATAAAATTCACTCAACCCTAGTGCTGACAGTAAAATGTTCTTTAGGAGAGACAGTGGTATGAGAATTTTTTTCACATTTGAAGCGAGATATAGTATTCATTGTTTTGTGTACCACTTCAAGGGAGTCTGTCACCCCCTGGGACATATGACCTATTAATTTGGGCATACAGGTAACATAAATGTTAAACTAGTCCTACCTGTATGCCTCATATTAACGGTCTTGTTTTTTAGAAATGTTATATTCTTTCTTTATGCTAATAATTTCTTCAAGGCTCCGGGGCGTACGGGGCCTGGAAAAAAATTTCTAATAATGTCTGCGCAATCATTGGGATGTATCTGTCACAGAGATGGCTGCTCTCTGTGATGTAACCTGGAGTATTTTCTTTAGTACACATAAGCACTAAGATGTCAGTTGGTGCATCTGGGTCCAGGTTGTGGGTAGATATGAGAGATGGGCAAGTCTGGCTACCTACATACCTCACCTCTGGGTGTGGTTACAGCCTATATAATGGAGGCTGTTGTTTGGCACATGGTCTGTGTTTTGGGAGGGAGAAGGCCTCATGTGTGTGGGGCTACAGACCGAGCCTGAGTGCTGGACATTACCCCAGCCTGTGTGCCCACAGGTCTGGCAGAGCAGAGCGCTGCTATGAACATTTATGCTTTGTTTTTTTTGCCTGATCTAAAGGCTGTGACCTTTGGTTTGTGCTTCTGGGTTTATGAAGCAATAAACCCACATGAACTTTTAAAGGAATGTGCCTCCTGTTTTCCTCCTGTCGCACCCAAGTGAGTTCAACCCCTACAGGATATATAAAATCCCGCAATCCCAATGTATTATTACCCCTTTATAAATCAATGGTAAGGCCACATCTAGAATATGAGATCCAGATTTTGGCTCCACATTTTAAAAAGTATATTCAGCAATTAGAATCAGTTCAAAGACAGGCAACTAGATTATTACAGGGGATGGAAGAGCTCTATGAGGAGAGGTTGGAAAAGTTGGGCTTGTTTAGCTTAAAAAAAAGACGCTTCAGAGGAGATCTCATTTACATGTATAAATACTGTAAATGTGTCACCAGTACAAAATACTGGCACATGACTTATTCCTGTCATGTCGGACGTTGTTCAGACCAGGTCGTTCGACAGACAGCGGTAATTCCGCTTTTGACCACTATTTGCTCATTGGCGTCGGCTAGATTTTATCTAGCTGTTCCGGGGTTAATTTACCTGATCCTCGGATTGGAAGCTGGGCCATGCCCATTGCCTTTAAATAGTTCTCCTGATCATTGGGTGTCGCCGATTATAGCTTCTGTCTTGTGCGTTGTTATCTTGGTCTGGAGTGGAGAGCTGGTTGTTAGAGATTCATTGCTGGTGGTGTATTTTCCTTAGTCTTATTTACTCCTTCCTATATTTGTATTTATTTTGCCCTGCACATTTATAGTGTATTCCTGAGTGACTGCGGCATGGTGTATATTTTCCTTTATCCTTGTCTGTGCTAACTGTGGGTATTGGTGTATTACCTCTTCACTGGGTGGTGGGCGGAGGTTTCAGCCTATGGTTGAAACAGGAGACAGGGTGAGGTTCGAGGCCTGGACATGCACACCATCAGTGTAAACTCCAGGTAGAGGGTCAGTCAGGATTTCCCTAGTCTGAGGGAAATTGCAGGGGCCCGGGTTATTAGCTCTCGCTCACCTAGTCTCCCCGTGACATTATAATCGGCCCAACAACAAAAAAGAAAAAAGAAAAAAAAAAGGGGGTTTCTTTTTTTTTCTTTTGTCATGGATCCCATGACTTCCATAACCCGCCAGTTGGAGGCGCTGTCACTACAGGTCACTGAGTTGAGGGGGGCAGTTCAGCAACAGAGACTAGCAGTATCTAATGTGCAAGCTGGAGCGACAGGAAGAGTTGCTGAGCCTAAATTCCCTTTGCCTGAAAAATTTGCTGGGGAACACAGTAAATTTGTTTCTTTTCGTGAAGCTTGCAAACTATATTTCCGTATGTGCCCGATCTCCTCGTGTAATGAGGCTCAGCGTGTGGGCCTGGTGTTGTCATTGCTAAGCGGGGATCCCCAAGCATGGGCGTTTTCTTTGCCATCTGATTCTGCTGCATTTGACTCTGTGGAGAGTTTTTTTTCCTCTCTTGGAAAAATATACGATGAACCTGACAGAATGGCTCTAGCAGAATCTAAGATGCGCACTATTCGCCAGGGGGAGTGTTATGACCCCAATGGCGAGGGTCTCAGAGGAACAAGTAAGTCTGCGACGTACAAAAATCCAGCTCATAGGGCAGTGGTAACTGGGTTGACCATATAACTACTCCTAACGCCAACACTAGAAGTAGCCGGGGAACATGCCTACGTTGGTCGCTAGATGTCTCGCGCCAGCCGGAGGACTAACTACCCCTAGAAGAGGAAAACAAAGACCTCTCTTGCCTCCAGAGAATAGACCCCAAAAGTTGGATACAAGCCCCCCACAAATAATAACGGTGAGGTAAGAGGAAATGACAAACACAGAGATGAACTAGGTTTAGCAAAGAGAGGCCCACTTACTAATAGCAGAATGTAGTAAGATAACTTATATGGTCAACAAAAACCCTAACAAAATTCCACACTGGAGATACAAGAACCCCCGAACCGTCTAACGGCCCGGGGGGAGAACTCCAGCCTCCCTAGAGCTTCCAGCAAGGTTAGGATACAGATTATGTACAAGCTGGACAAAAATGCAAACAAAAACAAATAGCAAAAAGCAAGAAAGCACACTTAGCTTAATTTAGCAGGAACCAGGATCAGTAGACAAGAGCACAACAGATTAGCTCTGATTACAACGTTGCCAGGCATTGAACTGAAGGTCCAGGGAGCTTATATAGCAACACCCCTGACCTAACGACCCAGGTGAGCATACAAGGGATGAATGACATACCCAGAGTAAAATCACTAGTAACCACTAGAGGGAGCCAAAAGGTAAATTCACAACAGGGGAGCGAGTTGCAGAGGATTACTGTTCTGAATTTCGTCGCTGGGCGATCAATACACAATGGAATGATCCAGCATTGCGGAGTAAGTTTATTCATGGGGTTTCTGGAAGGGTTAAAAAAGCCCTTCTGATGTACGAGACTCCTGCTTCTATAGATTCTGCTATGAGTCTGGTTGTCCTCATTGATCGCCATTTGCGTCAGGGGGAGCATGAGACACCGCCTATGGGAGAGGGTTTAGGTTCACGTGAGGTTGCTGCAGGTGAGCCCACGGAGCCTATGCAAATCGCAGGGGTGTCACATGTGAAGCGTCGAGCCCCTGAGCTCAGGAAGCAGGAAGCCTGTTTTTACTGTGGTAAAACTGGTCATTTTATTAACATCTGTCCTCTGCTGTCCAAGAAAAATGCAACGGCGGAAAACTTCTAAGCTCAGAGGGTGTGGAGGAGACCAATCTGAGCTTATGTATATCCTCCATGGTGGTTTCTCAATGCATGCTCCCTGCTAAGGTTTTTATCACTGGCAGTGAGGTGCCAATTACTGTTTTTGTGAATAGTGGTTCAGCCACAAATCTCATTGATGAGGAGTTTGCGCGCACAGCAGGTTTTAGGATTGAAAAACTGTCTCATCCTATCCACGTGGTCACCATCAATGCTGCTCCTCTCTCTCAAGGGGAGATTACTGAATTTGTGGCTGAGGTGAAACTCCACATTGGGGTTCTACATTCCAAGCGGGTTACATGTAAGGTGCTCAGGAATCTTCCTGCTCAGGTGGTTTTGGGTTTTCCTTGGTTGTCCATGCACAACCCGGTAATTGACTGGAAAACTCAGGACATAATTCAGTGGAGCGAGTTCTGCCAGGAGAATTGCCTGGCGACATGTGTGGCTGCGGTGACTTCAAGCATTCCAGAGTCACTTCTGGATTTTGTGAATGTGTTCTCTGAAAAGGGTTGTTCAGTGTTGCCGCCACATCGTCCCTATGACTGTTCTATCAGGTTTAAACAGGGGCCAAGTTGCCTAAAGCAAGGATGTTTAACATCTCCGGCCCGGAGAGACAAGCGTTAAAAGATTACATTGCTGAAAGCTTGAGCAAAGGGCACATCAGGCCGTCATCCTCGCCGGTGGCAGCAGGGTTCTTCTTCGTGAAGAAGAAAGATGGCGGATTACGCCCATGTTTGGATTTCAGGGAGTTGAACCAGATTATGGTTCGTGATCCATACCCGATGCCACTGATACCAGATTTGTTCAACCAGGTGGCGGGTGCTAAGTGGTTTACCAAGCTTGACCTCAGAAGACCAGGTCGTTCGACAGACAGCGGTAATTCTGCTTTTGACCACTATTTGCTCATTGGCGTCGGCTAGATTTTATCTAGCTCTTCCAGGGTTAATTTACCTGATCCTCGGATTGGAACCTGGGCCATGCCCATTGCCTTTAAATAGTTCTCCTGATCATTGGGCGTCGCCGATTATAGCTTCTGTCTTGTGCGTTGTTGTCTCAGTCTGGAGTGGAGAGCTGGTTGTTGGAGATTCGTTGCTGGTGGTGTATTTTCCTTAGTCTTATTTACTCCTTCCTATATTTGTATTTATTTTGCCCTGCACATTTATAGTGTATTCCTGAGTGACTGCGGCGTGGTGTATATTTTTCTTTATCCTTGTCTGTGCTAACTGTGGGTATTGGTGTATTACCTCTTCACTGGGTGGTGGGCGTAGGTTTCAGCCTAGGGTTGAAACAGGAGACAGGGTGAGGTTCGAGGCCTGGACATGCACACCATCAGTGTAAACTCCAGGTAGATGGTCAGTCAGGATTTCCCTAGTCTGAGGGAAATTGCAGGGGCCCGGGTTATTAGCTCTCGCTCACCTAGTCTCCCCGTGACAATTCCTTCCGAAGACCATACTGAGGATTGGGGGGCACTCATTATGGGTGGAAGAAAGGCGATTTCGGCAGTTAAACAGTTGTTTTTTTTATAGTTAGAGCAGCCAGAGTGTGAAATTCACCACCAAGAGTTATTAATGTCCGACTCTATGACAGCTTTTAAAAAAGGGCTGGACAATTTACTTGATACACATAATATTGTGGTTTATAGTTAGTTTAATGACGAAATGTGCAATTAATGGAGAAAGGTTGAACTTGATGGACCTAGGTGTTTTTTCAACCTACCATTATATACTTGTGTATAAGCCGACTCGAGTATAAGCCGAGGCACCTAATTTTGCCTAAAAAATCTGGGAAAACTTATTGACTCGAGTATAAGCTGGTTATGCATTGCCCTTATACCTTATTCTGGTATGCATGGTTCCTGATCCCCATACTTCTATGATTGGCTCCTTTTTCCTATCCTTGTATGCATGGCTCCTTATTCCCATCCTTATATGCATGGCTCCTTATTTCCATCCTCGTATTCATGGCTCCTTATTCCCACCCTTGTATGCATGGCTCCTTATTCCCATCCTTGTCTGCATGGTTCCTCATCCCCATTCTTGTATGTATGGCCCCCATAAGAAAAGCATAAAAAAATCCTACTTACCTTCTTTGTGCGCTCTTTCAGCATCTCGTTCTGGTGCCAGCAGCTCCTGCAGGTAAGCGACCACGTGTCCTCGCTCATTAAGGTAATGAATATTCATCTCCCTCCATGCTTATGGGAGTGGAGAGAGGTGAATATTCATTACCTTAATGAGCGAGCACCCATGATAGCCCAGCAGCTGCTGGAAGCCTGTGGCTGCAGCTGTATATATGGTACTCACTATGTAACGATATGTAACTATATAACTATGGAGAAATGACAAAAATTTGCTCATGATGGCATTTTGCGAAAGCTGTAACGTTTTCAATTTTCAGGATATAGAGCTGTGTGAGGACATTTTTTTTGCACTCCAAGCTAATGTTTTTATTAGTATCAATTGGGTACATTCTATGTTTTGATTGCTTCTCATTACATTTTTTATGTTGCTGCAATGGCCAATAGAGTGCAATTCATTTTTTTCTCATTACACCATTTACTGATCGGATTCATGAATACTAGTAATTTTTTTACTTAATTTTTTATGAGAGAAAAGCGGGTTCATTTTATTTTAAAAAATGTTTAGACTTTTCCTCTTGTCAGTGCAAAGCATGAGACCTGATTTGGCTAGGTTAGAGTCTCTGAATTTAGGACTAAAGAGTAATGTTTCTCCTTGTGAAATAGTGATATACAGACTCTGGTATGCAAATGTAAGGATGCTTATTCGCCATGCAATGCTCCTATAAGAAATATACTATGCAAATTGTCTCTTGAGAGAGGAAGAGGACTTGAACTCTATAGTGCCACCTATTGGAACCAGCAATCCTACAAGTCACTATTGATGTTTTATCGAGTCTTGTAATCTGACAAAGGGCAAGCTAAATAAGAATCTCAATTTCGAGACACAGTATTTTACGGTATTGCCTTTTTCTAATAATTTTTTAATCCATTTTTGTTTACTTTTCACAGTATTTGTTGGTCTCGTTAAGGTACTTTAACCTGCGATTGTCGAATTTTAATATATTCAATAATACCCCAGTATTACTGTACATTGCAAAAATCACATTCTATGATCACCAGCCAAAAGCTGGCTTTCACATGAGTTCTGTCATAACAGGCACAGGAGACTTCAGCAGACCTCTGACCATCATGGAAACCAACTATAAAGCTTGATAACATTTTTTGTGTTATTCTTGTGGAACGAGTTTTGCTTGATTAGTCAGTTGAGTCTCTTCTTATGCATCTTTGAAACTATTCTTAGTTGTGTTTCTCTCCCTCTAAAGCCTGCTCCCAAATCTAATTGATTTATCCCCCACTGAATGACTCCGAGGGTAAGGCCGGAGTCAAACTAGAGTGTAATATGGACGAGTGCTATGCGAAAAAAAATTGCATAGCACTCGGATGAATGTTAATCTATGGGGCAGCTCCCATCATAAATTGTTTTATCAGACGTATTATATGTGCAAGAGAAATTGCAGCATGCTGCGATTTGCACCGTACATCGGCCGAGACTCACCAATGAATGTCCATGGTTGGGAAAAAAACTCGCACACCATACGGACCATCAGTGTGACTTGCGAGAAATACTCACCGGTGTCCTATAGAAAAGCCGGCAATTCAAAGCAGTGTACAGTATATCACACAGTTTAAAATAGAATAGATAAAATAAATGTCTACACAGCAGTAGTACTGCTCAAATAAATAATGGGAACACTTAAACAACAGAATATAACTCAAGTAAATTAAACTTCTGTGAAATCAAGCTGTCCACTTAGGAGGCAGCACTGTTTAACAATGAATTTCACATGCTGTTGTGCAAATGGAATAGACAACAGATGGAAATTATTGGCAATTATCAAGACACACTCAATAAAGGAGTGGTTCTGCAGGTGGTGACCACAGACCACATCTTAGTACCAAAGCTTTCTGGCTGATGTTTTGGTCACTTTTGAATGTCAGTTGTGCTTTCACACTCGTGGTAGCATGAGACGGACTCTACAACCCACACAAGTGGCTCAGATAGTGCAGCTCATCCAGGATGGCACATCAGTGCGAGCTGTGGCAAGAAGGTTTGCTGTGTCTGTCAGCGTAGTGTCCAGGAGACAGGCCAGTGCACCAGGAGACGTGAATTGGGGCCATAGGAGGGCAACAACCCAGCAGCAGGACCACTACCACAGCCTTTGTGCAAAAAGGAATAGGAGGAGCACTGCCAGAGCCTTGCAAAATGATCTCCAGCAGGCTACAAATGTGCATGTGTCTGCACAAACGGTTAAAAACTTACTCCATGAGGATGGTCTGAGTGCCCGATGTCCAGAGATGGGGGTTGTGCTCACAGCGCAACACCGTGCAGGACACTTGGCATTTGCCACAGAAAACCAGGATTGGCAAATTCACCACTGGCACCCTGTGCTCTTCACAGTTGAAAGCAGGTTCACATTGAGCACATGTGACAGATGTGACAGAGTCTGCAGATGCCATGGAGAGTGATCTGCTGCCTGCAAAATCATCCTTCAGCATGACCGGTTTGGCAGTGGTTCAGTAATGGTGTGGGGTGGCATGTCTTTGGAGGGACCACTAATGTGGACCACAGACTGTCCAGGAGTTGTCGGATGCTTAATCCAGGTCTGGGAGGAGATCCCTCAGGAGACCATCCACCGCCTCATCAGAAACATGACCAGGCATTGTAGGGAGTTCATACAGGCACGTGGAGGCCTCACACACTACTGAGCATCATTTCTTTGTCTTGAGGCATTTCCACTGAAGTTGGATCAGCCTTTAAATTGATCTTCCACTTTGATTTTGCGCATTATTCCACCTCCAGACCTCCGTGGGATATTAGTTGTAATTTATGTTGATCATTTTTAGGTTTTATTGTTCTCAACACATTCCACAATGTAATCAATAAAGATTTACAACTGGAATATTTAATTCAGTGATATCTAGGATGTGGGATTTTAGTGGTCCCTTTATTTTTGTGTGCAGTGTATATATATATATATATATATATATATATATATATATATATAGTGACTAGTGTTGAGCATTCCGATACCGCAAGTATCGGGTATCGGCCGATACTTAGCGGTATCGGAATTCCGATACCGAGATCCGATACTTGCCGCGTATCGGATACCGGAATCGGAAGTTCCCAGGATTCAAACTGCACAACTTTGTACGAAATCAGCCAATGAGACTGATTCCAAGTGTGGGCACATCCTGTTCAGCATGGAGGGCCTGAAACTACTGGCAAGGCTGTGATTGGCTGCTGAAATGATGTCATGATGCAGTTTAAAAGTTGCTGGCGCCATTTTGCGCTCACTCTGCTGTGAATTCAGTTAGTGACAGGACGCTGTTTGCTGACTGAGGGCCAGTTTAGAGATAGCGATTTGCTTCTTTGTGCTTTTCCAAGGCTAATTTAGCAACCGCTGTGTTCACCTACTAATCACTTTGCTTTTGCCTTGTAGCGCTGTTTTCACAGCGATCTGCAAGGTCTGTGTGTGTGTGTGTGTGTGTGTGTGAGTGCAGCCCACTCTCTAGTCTGAGTGCAGCCACATAGGCCATCCATAGCTGGTTGTATTCAGTTCAGGGAGGGTGGTTCATTGCCTCATACTGTTCTTTTTTTTTTTTTTCCAAGTAGTGTAAATCCTATTAGTGTCTTTCCACCCGTCTCCAGCTAATTTGTGGAAAAACACTACATAGGATAACGTAGAGGAGGGTTTTTGGGCCTTGCAGCGCCGTTTACGGCTGTCTGCACGGTCTCCGTGTGACTGCAGCTCGCCCTGTAGTCTGTGAGCAGCCATAGCCTGGTTGTCTCCAGCTCAGGGTTCTTCACTGCGTCATACCGCAAAATCAATTTTCCTTTTGTTTTAAGTAGTGCAGGCTGCTGCACATTTTTTCAAAAAATTCCTATTAGTGTCTTTCCACCCGTCTCCAGCTAAATTGTGGAAAAACACTACATAGGATAACGTAGAGGAGGGTTTTTGGGCCTTGCAGCACCGTTTACGGCTGTCTGCACGGTCTCTGTGTGACTGCAGCTCGCCCTGTAGTCTGTGAGCTGCCATAGCCTGGCTGTCTCCAGCTCAGGGTTCTTCACTGCGTCATACCGCAAAATCAATTTTCATTTTGTTTTAAGTAGTGCAGGCTGCTGCACATTTTTTCAAAAAATTCCTATTAGTGTCTTTCCACCCGTCTCCAGCTAACTTGTGGAAAAACACTACATAGGATAACGTAGAGGAGGGTTTTTGGGCCTTGCAGCGCCGTTTACGTCTGTCTGCACGGTCTCCGTGTGACTGCAGCTCTATCTGTTGTCAGTTCAGCCCCCAAAAAATAAATAAATAATAAAGTTCACCAAACACACCAGTGACACCACTTTACATTTGTGTAGGCCACATTAGCTCATATTAAAGTCTAGTCCACACTTTAGAAAATTAGTGTTTCTTATACCTGTTAGGAGGAGTTGTTCAGGAATAAGCACACAAATCTGTTAGTACTTTTCTGCTTATCTTTATCAGTCAACCAATATGAAGAAGGTAGTGAGTAAGGCACGTGGGCGTGGGCGTGGGCGCGGAGCAGGGAGGGGACGTGGGGATTCTGTGCCTGCTGTGGGCACCGGTGACTCATCAGCACCCACTTTCACAAGGGAACAGTCATTCATGTGCAGCTTTGTCGCAGAGCGCCGTACACCGCTGCTGCGTGAAGAACAAATTGAAGCCGTTGTCGGATGGATGGCAGCTAATGCATCAACTTCAAATAGTGCCACATCCTCTCAGACACAGAGCACTGGAGAGCAGCCATCTGTCTCTTCACCACCTGCCAAATTGCCCAGGCAGACAGAGAGCCCAGGACAGGAGCCGTCTCTACTTCTGTTCTCTGAATCTCTTGGCTTGGAAACAGGGGGCCAGCCAAGCAGCATTGGAGAAATGGAAGAAGAGGCAGGGTGCAGTGATGCCCAACAGCTTTTTCTCTCTTCCTCTGAAGAGGCGGGTGGGCCAGTGGCTCCATTCACCACATCGCAGGCCGCATCAGCTGATGATGACACTCAGGTTCCACTTACTGGTGCGTGCTCTGCTGCTGAGACTACCCAGGAGGAGCAGTTGGGGGCAGAGGGTAGTGTAGATGATGAGGTCCTTGACCCATCTTGGCGTGAGGGACAGGAAGGTGGTGGGAGCAGCTCTGAGGAAGAGATTCCCCGTACGGCCCAAAGAGGGAGAGGGAGGGGGAAGACTGCGGATCCTGCAGCCTCCACTTTGGCACCCGTTAGGAGCATGTCTCTTCCAAAAGCCAAAAAGGGCGCTCCCAAGACTTGCAGTGCCTGGTCCTTTTTTGACACAGTTGCAGCTGACATTTGCTATGTCAAATGCAAGGTGTGTCATCACAAAGTCAAAAGAGGTCGAAATGTCAGCAACCTCAATACCTCCAACATGTGGAAACATGTGCGCACCAGGCACGCAGCGGAGTTAGAGAAACACACTGAAGAGCTAGGCCAACCAACAGCGGCAGCTACCACCTCTTCAGCTCGTGTTGCCTCTTCCTCCAGCTCACACGCAGCTGGTTCGGCTTCCTCCCAGGATCACCGTGGAAGAACCTCTGGCCCTGTTGTCCAGAGACCCGCTGTAATTCCACTCGCAGCACCACTTTCCCAGTCATCCACACACTCCCAGCCCAGTCTACAGCCATCGGTAGTACAGGCATGGGAGAAAAGGCGAGAACAGAAATACAAAACCCTCATGTCTAATAAAGGGATCCCTTCACGGATATATATTGCACACCAATAGAGCACTATGAAGACTCAGGATCAAAGAGTAATTTAAAAAACCTAATTTTTATTACAAAACGTATCTAAAAACATACAGATAAAAGATACAAATACTGGTGAGACGTTATAATAAACAGATGCAGAGTACAGAAACAAAAACTACAAACTACACAGACCCCTATATATAATCATAAGCGAGGTGTCAGCTCGCCATAACATCTAAATAGACATACCGTGTAAACGGCTAGCTGCCACATATATTTATTAAGTCTATGTACGGTGTATAGATGTAGTTATACTACAGCATCCCTGAATATCCCTAGTGGTCAGCAGGTGGACAATACTGAGTACCAATTAGCAGCAGTGATTACCTGTAGTCATATTGGGTCAGGAAAGAAGGGGTCGTGTGGCTTGTGCGCACCTCGACGCGCGTTTCACTGCGACAGCAGCTTCGTCAGGAGGTAAAATAATGGCGTAGTGCGGGTCTATATATACCGGAACTAATGTCAGAATGCTCGGCACCTGCGAGTTGGCGCACCGCCGCCATGTTGCAGCGTCACCAAGGGGACCGCGCTCACCCTGCGCGTCACCTAGTCACGTGTGCGATCACATGATCGGGCACGTAACCCAGGCAATATCGCTGGGCCCAGGAGCGCTTCCCCATGGAGGTGCAGCAGCGCATGCGCGGCGTGCGCACACAAGTACCGGTAAGGAATGGTGTGTACCCCTATAATGATAAAAATAAAAAAACAAAAAACATAAACATATCACCCACAAACGTGCTATATTACCGCCCCAGGAATTGGTATAACAACCATCCTACTAAAATAGAGGCCCATATTCTGGATGGAATAGCATATGCCTACATGTGCTTAAAAACCATCCACATGTGTGTAGACCGTGTATGATCCTAAAGGGATGTTTGTACAGATAACCTATGTTGCTAACCAATCCAAAATTATCATGGGGGTGTGAACCCTCATATATTCAATAATGCATAAGTATCATATTTCACACATGGATCACACAGCCCACATACAGAGATAATATAACATTATAATCTGGTACTTCAGCCATCCTCCTTCCGACGACCAAAAACCTCTGAAAGTAGCAGCAATGCGGTTAGGACTTTGTGGGGTAGCTAGGAGTAGGATGGGCCTTGACCAGTAACGTCCAGGGGAAGGCAAAAGTGAATTCTGAAAACAAAATTTAGATAAGACACAAAATACATATAAATGACAGTGCATCACAGTCATGGGGGACACGTGAACATAAAAAGTAAGACAAGCAGGATAAAAAAGTAGGAGAAAATCCCATAAGAGAGAAGAGGGAATGGAAAGAAAGAACAAAAATAACATCATGAAGACCACAGACCACTAAAACTATATAAAATTCGCGCTAACCTAAGAAGGATTTGAAGCTGATATATTCATTAAGCCCTTTAGGGGCTACAGTGTCTAGCACCACCGTCCATCTGGTTTCCTTTTTCAGAAGTTCTTTTTTATAGTTGCCCCCCCTAATGCCCAAATGCACTCGGTCAATCCCTCTCACTTTCAAATGTTTAGGGTCACTTTTATGATATTCTCGAAAGTGCTTGGGTATGGTTTTCAGGCACTCCACATTGTCTACAGCAGCTCCATTTCTAATATCTCGTGCATGCTCTAGAATGCGTACTCGCAATTCGCGTGTGGTCATGCCGATGTATATTAGATTACATGCACATGTGGCATAATAGATGACATTGTCTGTCTTACAATTGATGAAATGGGTTATAGAGAATGATTCATTTCCACTGCTGTTCTCAAATGTGGAGGTTCTTACCATAAATTGACAGGCGGAACAGTTACCACATTTAAAGGAGCCCCATCTTTGTCCAATCCTTTCAGAAAAGAATGTTTTTTGGGGAGCTACATAGTGACTATTGGTTAACATGTCTTTTAGGTTCTTGGATCTGCGCCATGTCACGGACGGATATTCAGAAATGTGTGGAGCTACATCTTCATCTGCCAAGAGTACTGGCCAATATTTCCTCAAAATGCCTGATACATCCCTCCATTCGGAGTTGAAAGATGTAATAAACCGAACAGGTAAGTCATGCTCATAACTATTGGAAGGTCTATGTCCAGTTTGGGCCAAAAGTGCATCACGCGATGCAAACTTGGCCCTCCTATAGCCTGCACGTATTACTTTATGATTATATCCACGTTGTCGCAAATTCTCTTTAAGGATCTTGGCCTGTTGCTCAAAAATGGCATCATCAGAGCAAATCCGTTTAATGCGCAGGAATTGACTAGTGGGAACCGATCTAAATGTCTGGGGATGGTGTGATGACGTTGCATGTAATAAAGCATTGGTGGCAGTGGACTTACGAAATACGTCTGTGGAAATGAATCCTTCACCATCCTTCACCAAAGTCACATCAAGAAATTCTACTTTGTCATGGCTGTATTTCCACGTCAGGTTGATATTCAGTTGATTACAATTCAACCTGTTGAGGAAAGAAATGAGAGAAGTCTCAGAACCCTGCCAAATAAAAAGTACATCATCTATATAGCGAGACCATGAGACCACTCAGGTTCCACTTACTGGTGCGTGCTCTGCTGCTGAGACTACCCAGGAGGAGCAGTTGGGGGCAGAGGGTAGTGTAGATGATGAGGTCCTTGACCCATCTTGGCGTGAGGGACAGGAAGGTGGTGGGAGCAGCTCTGAGGAAGAGATTCCCCGTACGGCCCAAAGAGGGAGAGGGAGGGGGAAGACTGCGGATCCTGCAGCCTCCACTTTGGCACCCGTTAGGAGCATGTCTCTTCCAAAAGCCAAAAAGGGCGCTCCCAAGACTTGCAGTGCCTGGTCCTTTTTTGACACAGTTGCAGCTGACATTTGCTATGTCAAATGCAAGGTGTGTCATCACAAAGTCAAAAGAGGTCGAAATGTCAGCAACCTCAATACCTCCAACATGTGGAAACATGTGCGCACCAGGCACGCAGCGGAGTTAGAGAAACACACTGAAGAGCTAGGCCAACCAACAGCGGCAGCTACCACCTCTTCAGCTCGTGTTGCCTCTTCCTCCAGCTCACACGCAGCTGGTTCGGCTTCCTCCCAGGATCACCGTGGAAGAACCTCTGGCCCTGTTGTCCAGAGACCCGCTGTAATTCCACTCGCAGCACCACTTTCCCAGTCATCCACACACTCCCAGCCCAGTCTACAGCCATCGGTAGTACAGGCATGGGAGAAAAGGCGGCCTTTCTCGTCAAACCACCCACGAGCACAGGCTCTGACTGCAGGCATTGCCAAACTTCTGTCACTGGAAATGCTGTCATTCAGGCTGGTGGAGACTGACAGCTTCCGTGACTTGATGTCATTGGCAGTCCCACAGTACAATGTGCCCAGCCGCTTTTACTTCAGCAGGCAAGCCGTCCCTGCCCTGCACAAGCATGTGGAGGGACACATAAAACACGCTCTACTGAACGCCGTCAGTAGCAAGGTCCACCTCACCACCGATGCGTGGACCAGTCAACATGGACAGGGGCGATACCTTTCCCTCACTGCCCATTGGGTTAATGTCGTTGAGCCGGGTACAGACCGTGCGAGTGGCGCAGGACGTGTCCTGCCCACTCCAAGGATTGCAGGAATCCATTCTGTACGCATTGACTCCTCCTCCTACACCAGTTCCTCAGAATCATCGCTGCAGGAGCCGTCACAGTCCACCTCCACATGGACCCGTGATGAACATGTACCTGTTACGACCGACATGAGCACAGCCGTGGCCAAACGTCAACAGGCCGTCTTGAAATTAATTTATTTGGGGAATCGAAGCCACACAGCGCAGGAGCTCTGGAATGCCATCAAGCAGGAGAGCGATGTGTGGTTTGTGCCAGCGAATCTCCAGCCAGGCATGGTAGTGTGTGATAATGGCCGAAATCTGGTGGCAGCTCTGGGCCTCGGCAACCTCACTCACATCCCATGTCTGGCACATGTGCTCAATTTGGTCGTGCAGAGTTTTCTGAGGGACTATCCGGATCTTGATGCACTGCTGCACAAGGTCCGCCTAGAGTGTGCTCACTTGCGGCGTTCCAGCACGGCAAAAGCGCGCATTGCGGCTCTGCAGCGCCGATTCCGCCTTCCGGAACATCGCATCATATGTGACCTACCTACCAGGTGGAATTCCACGTTACATATGTTGGAGCGTTTGTATGAGCAGCAGCAAGCAGTAATGGAGTACCAGCTGCATCAGGCGCAAAGAAGTCGCACTTCACAACCACAGAGTGGGCCACTATGAAGGACGTCTGCCAGGTTTTGCGTTCCTTCGATTATTCCACGCGGATGGCGAGTGCAGATGATGCACTAGTCAGCATGACTGTCCCCCTTATCTGCCTGCTTGAAAAATCACTGCAAGCGCTAAGGGATGATGTTGTGGAAGAGGTGGAGGATGAGGATTCACCATTTCCATCATCTTCTGGACAGTCAGCGCCACGTGGTTCCTCACAAATGCGTAGGCAGGGGACACTTTGTGAGGAGGATGAGGAGGAGTCAATGGAGGAGGAAGACATCTGTCCAGAGGAGGGAGTTACACAATTGTCCAGTACTCAGTGTGTACAGCGAGGGTGGGGTGATGACGAGTGGGCAGAGATCACGCCTCCAGCAGGGGACAGCGTTTCTTGGGCAGTTGGCAGTCTGCAGCACATGGTGGATTACATGCTGCAGTGCCTGAGAAACGACCGCCGCATCGCCCACATTCTCAACATGTCTGATTATTGGGTGTTCACCCTCCTCGATCCTCGCTACCGGGACAACGTAGAAAGCCTCATCACAACGTTGAACCGGGAGCGAAAAATGCGGGAGTACCAAGACACACTGGTGAATTCCATCATCTTCTCCATTCCAACTGAGAGAAGTGCTGCTAGTGCATTCCAAAGCAGCTCAGTGCGTCCAGGCAGTGGTGGAGGCTCTGCACAAAGAGGGAGCAGAAGCAGTGCCTCTGCCCAAGGCAAGACCAGTATGGCCCAACTGTGGCACAGTTTTCTGTGCCCGCCACAAAAGTCTACACCATCACAGATGGCTCCAGTCAGCAGGAGGCAACGGTTCCGTCAGATGGTGACAGACTACATGTCTTGCCCTCTTGCTGTACTCCCAGACGGCTCTTCCCCTTTCAAGTTTTGGGTCTCAAAGCTGGATACATGACCAGAGCTAAGCCAGTATGCATTGGATGTGCTGTCTTGCCCTGCGGCCAGTGTATTATCGGAACGTGTCTTTAGTGCTGCAGGTGGTGTACTAACTGACCGTCGCATGCGACTATCCTCCGATAACGTTGACCGGCTTACTTTCCTGAAAATGAACAAGGCCTGGATCTCGCAGGAATTTGCCACTCCTCTTCCTGATTAAATAATTAGGTGACTGTCTACAGTATCCAGGTCTCCTGTTGTGTTCATCTTTCTACCACCTGAACTTTAATTCCTGGGCTCCAACACCGCCAGTTGAGGCTCAGAAGTGCCGTCTGCACAGTCAAAACATACGACCCAGTGTTATTGGGTTTCAGTAACGTCAGCTGATCCCCAGCTGTGTAGCCGGCAATGTGTCCTGCGACCGCCACGCTGACACAACAACTGAAATGTAAGGGAATCTGTCCCCCCCCAAGGCGTTTGTTACTGAAAGAGCCACCTTGTACAGCAGTAATGCTGCACAAGGAAAAGGTAGCTATTTTTGTTTAGCTCCTTGCACACGCAGAACTTAACACTTATAAAATGTGTCCACTGATACCGTAAAACCGTCCCGGAGGTGGGACTTTCCTTCGTAATATGACGCAGCACAGCCGTCATTCCTACCCCCTTGGCACCGTGCCCCGGCTCCTCAGTGTTGTTTGATTCCGTCCCGGAGCCTGCGCTGTTAAGTTATCCCTTGGCCAGGCACACTTAGCGCTGCCCGTCTTCTGACATCATTTGGTGTCAGGATGGCTGCGCCTGTGCGGCCGCGCTGGCCGAGAGCCCGCCTCGCAGTGTCTTCTGATTTAATCCCACTGGGGGCCTGAGATCCATGGACATGCGCAGTGCATATCTGAACCTCCACCTCTCACTCATCTCCCTACGGCTTCTTCAGACTGTGCGGTGTCAGCTGGTCCCTAATAGCATGCCACGGCCGTGACACCGCACAGTCTTAAGAAGCCGTAGGGAGGGGAGTGAGAGGCGAGGATATGCACTGCGCATGGCCACGGATCTCAGGCCCGCAGTGGGATTAAATCAGAAGACACTGCGAGGCGGGCTCTCGGCCAGCGCGGCCGCACAGGCGCAGCCATCCTGACACCAAATGATGTCAGAAGACGGGCAGCGCTAAGTGTGCCTGGCCAAGGGATAACTTAACAGCGCAGGCTCCGGGACGGAATCAAACAACACTGAGGAGCCGGGGAACGGCGCCAAGGGGGTAGGAATGACGGCTGTGCTGCGTCATATTACGAAGGAAAGTCCCACCTCCGGGACGGTCTCACGGTTTCAGGGGACACATTTTATAAGTGTTTAGTTCTGTGTTTGCAAGGAGCATAATGAAAAGAGCCACCTTTTCCTTTTGCATCTTTTGTGCTGCACAAGCTGGCTCTTTCAGCTACAAACGCCTTGGGGGGGGGGTTAAAGGTTCCCTTTCGACTTTCTCCAATCAGGCTTCGGCCTACATTGTGTTCCTCTGCTTTCCCTCCTGTCCCTGGGCTCCAACACCGCTAGTTGCCGTCCAGAAGTGCTGTCCGCACAGTCCCAACAGTCGCTTTTCTGTTATTGGGGTTCAGTAACGTCAGCTGTTCCCCTGCTGTGTGTGTGGCAATCCCTCCTATCTCCTCCACCTCCTACTCCTGTCCCTGGGCTCCAACACCGCTAGTTGCCTTCCAGAAGTGCTGCCCGCACAGTCCCCACAGTCCCTCCTCTGTTATTGGGGTTCAGTAACGTCAGCTGTTCCCCTGCTGTGTGTGTGGCAATCCCTCCTATCTCCTCCACCTCCTCCTCCTCCTCCTGTCCCTGGGCTCCAACACCGCTAGTTGCCGTCCAGAAGTGCTGCCTGCACAGTCCCAACAGTCGCTCCTCTGTTATTGGGTTTCAGTAACGTCAGCTGTTCCCCTGCTGTGTGTGTGGCAATCCCTCCTATCTCCTCCACCTCCTCCTCCTCCTCCTGTCCCTGGGCTCCAACACCGCTAGTTGCTGTCCAGAAGTGCTGTCCGCACAGTCCCAACAGTCGCTCCTCTGTTATTGGGGATCAGTAACGTCAGCTGTTCCCCTGCTGTGTGTGTGGCAATCCCTCCTATCTCCTCCACCTCCTCCTCCTCCTCCTGTCCCTGGGCTCCAACACCGCTAGTTGCCATCCAGAAGTGCTGCCTGCACAGTCCCAACAGTCGCTCCTCTGTTATTGGGTTTCAGTAACATCAGCTGTTCCCCTGCTGTGTGTGTGGCAATCCCTCCTATCTCCTCCACCTCCTCCTCCTCCTCCTGTCCCTGGGCTCCAACACCGCTAGTTGCCGTCCAGAAGTGCTGTCCGCACAGTCCCAAAAGTCGCTCCTCTGTTATTGGGGTTCAGTAACGTCAGCTGTTCCCCTGCTGTGTGTGTGGCAATCCCTCCTATCTCCTCCACCTCCTCCTCCTGTCCCTGGGCTCCAACACCGCTAGTTGCCGTCCAGAAGTGCTGCCCGCACAGTCCCAACAGTCGCTCCTCTGTTATTGGGGTTCAGTAACGTCAGCTGTTCCCCTGCTGTGTGTGTGGCAATCCCTCCTATCTCCTCCACCTCCTCCTCCTGTCCCTGGGCTCCAACACCGCTAGTTGCCGTCCAGAAGTGCTGTCCACACAGTCCCAACAGTCGCTCCTCTGTTATTGGGGTTCAGTAACGTCAGCTGTTCCCCTGCTGTGTGTGTGGCAATCCCTCCTATCTCCTCCACCTCCTCCTCCTCCTCCTGTCCCTGGGCTCCAACACCGCTAGTTGCCGTCCAGAAGTGCTGTCCGCACAGTCCCAACAGTCGCTCCTCTGTTATTGGGGTTCAGTAACGTCAGCTATTCCCCTGCTGTGTGTGTGGCAATCCTTCCTATCTCCTCCACCACCTCCTCCTCCTCCTGTCCCTGGGCTCCAACACCGCTAGTTGCAGTCCAGAAGTGCTGTCCGCACAGAGCCAAACACCTCGCCAATGAGTTAGTGGGGTTCAGCACCGCCAGCTGTTCCCCTGCTGTGTATACGGCAACGTGTACTGCGACCGCCACGCAGACACAACAAGTTAAATTTAAGGGAACCTGTCCCCCCTCCCCCCAGGCGTTTGTTACTGAAGGAGCCACCTTGTGCAGCAGTAATGATGCAAAGGGAAAAAGTGCCTCTTTTCGTGATGCTCCTTGCACATGCTGAACCTAACACTTATGAAATGTGTCCCCTCCTACCGTGATACCTTCCGGTTGGTGGAACTTTCCTTTGTCATGTGACGCAGCACAGCTGTCATTCTTACCCCCTTGGCGCCGTGCGCCGCCTCCTCAGCGTTGTTTGAATCAGTCCCGGAGCCTGCGCTGTTAGGTTAGCCCTTGGCCATGCACACATTTTGCGCTGCCCGTCTTCTGACATCATTTGGTGTCAGGCTGGCTGCGCCTGTGTGGCCGCTCTGGCCAAGATCCCGCCTCGCTGTGTCTTCTGATTTAATCCCACTGCGGACCTGTGATCCATGGACATGCGCAGTGCATATCTAAACCTCCGCCTCTCACTCATCTCCCTACGGCTTCTTCAGACTGTGCGGTGTCAGCTGATCCCTAACAGCATGCCACGGCCGTGACACCACACAGTCTGAAGAAGCCGTAGGGAGGGGAGTGAGAGGTGAGGATATGCACTGCGCATGGCCACGGATCCCAGGCCCGCGGTGGGATTACATTAGACGACACTGCGAGGCGGGATCTCGGCCAGCGCAGCCGCACAGGCGCAGCCAGTCTGACACCAAATGATGTCAGAAGACGGGCAGCGCAAAATGTGTGCATGGCCAAGGGCTAACCTAACAGCGCAGGCTCCGGGACTGATTCAAACAACGCTGAGGAGGCGGCGCACGGCGCCAAGGGGGTAAGAATGACAGCTGTGCTGCGTCACATGACAAAGGAAAGTTCCACCAACCGGACGGTATCACGGTAGGAGGGGACACATTTCATAAGTGTTAGGTTCAGCATGTGCAAGGACCATAATTAAAAGAGCTAAGCTAAGTTTACGTTTTCCAGCATTAGTGCTGTACACAATGGCTCTTTCAGCTACAAACGCCTGGGGGGGGGGGTTAAAGGTTCCCTTTCAACTTGCTCCAGTGCAGGCTTCGGCCTACACTCCGCTCCCTCTCCTCCTCCTGCTGACCCTGGGCTCTAACACCGTCAGTTGGGGCCCAGATGTGCTGGCTGCACAGAGCCAAACACCTCGCCAATGTGTCAGTGGGGTTCAGCACCGCCAGCTGTTCCCCTGCTGTGTAGCCAGCAACGTGTCCTGCAACAGCCACGCAGACACAACAGACCCAAAGCTGCCGCCAGTGCAGGCTTCTGCCTACACTCCGCTCCCTCTCCTCCTCCTGCTGACCCTGGGCTCTAACACTGCCAGTTGGGGCCCAGATGTGCTAGCTGCACAGAGAAAAACACCAGCCAATGTGTCAGTGGGGTTCAGAAACGCCAGCTGTTCCCCTGCTGTGTAGCCGGCAATGTGTCCTGCAACAGCCACGCAGACACAAGAACTGAAATTGAAGGAAACCTGTCCCCCCTCCCCCAGGTGTTTCTATGTTTTACAGCCACCTTGTATGGCAGTAATGCTGCATGTGTGCAAGGTGGCTCAGAAACTTACTCTCCTTGCCCATGTTGAACTGAACACGTCTAAAATGAGTCCTCTGCGACCATTAAAACGTCCCTCAGGTGTGATTTTCCTTTGTATTGACACGCAACAAGCTCCTTGGTAGCGCTGCCCGTCTTCTGGCATCATTGTTTGGCTGCCTGCGCCTCTGCGGCCGCCCTGACCCACACAACGCCCCTCGGTGTCTTATTTATTTGGACTGCGAGGGTGTGATTGACGGGCATGAACGGTGCATTTCTTCGCCTGTCCCTCATCTCCTTCCGCCTTCTTCAGACGTCTTCATGGCCGTGGCATGCGATAAGGGATCAGCTGACGCCGCATAGTCTGAAGCGGGTGTAAGAACCCAAGCGAGAGGTGAACATATGAAGGGAACTCGCGCCTCCAACACAGTTTGACTGTATAAAGGGCTAAATGTTATACGTGTTTCATTCAGCGTGTGCAAGGAGAAAAATTAAAAGAGCAACCTTTGACTTGTGCAGCACTACTGCTGCATAAGCTGTGGCTCTTCTACTTTGTAACACCTGAGGAGGGGTTAAAGGTTACCTTTAAAATTGGTTCAATTAGGCTTCGGCCTACACTCTGCTCCCCCTGCAGAGCCTGGGCTCTAACACCGCCAATTGGGGCCCGGTACTGCTAGCTGCACAGAGAAAAACACCAGCCAATGTGTCAGTGGGGTTCAGCAACGCCAGCTGTTCCCCTGCTGTGTAGCCGGCAATGTGTCCTGCAACAGCCACGCAGACACAAAGCTGCCGCCAGTGCAGGCTTCGGCCTACACTCTGCTCCCTCTCCTCCTGCTGACCCTGGGCTCTAACACCGCCAGTTGGGGCCCGGTACTGCTAGCTGCACAGAGAAAAACACCAGCCAATGTGTCAGTGGGGTTCAGCACCGCCAGCTGTTCCCCTGCTGTGTAGCCGGCAACGTGTCCTGCAAATGCCACGCAGACACAAGAACTGAAATTGAAGGGAACCTGTCCCCCCTCCCCCAGGCGTTTGTATGTTTTACAGCCACCTTGTACAGCAGTAATGCTGCATGTGTGCAAGGTGGCTCATAAACGTATTCTCCTCGCACATGTGGAACTGAAAACACGTCTAAAATGTGTCCTCTGTGTGACCATTTAACCGTCCCGGTGGTGTGACTTTCCTTTGTAATGACACGCTGCAACCCCCTTGGTAGCGCTGCCCGTCTTCTGGCATCATTGTTTGGCTGCCTGTGCCTCTGCGGCCGCCCTGACCCACACAACGCCCCACGGTGTCTTATTTATTTGGACTGCGAGGGTGTGATTGATGGGCATGAGCAGTGCATCAGTTCGCCTGTCCCTCATCTCCTTCCGCCTTCTTCAGACTGTGCGGCTTCATGGCCGTGGCATGCGATAAGGGATCAGCTGATGCCGCACAGTCTGAAGCGGGTGTAAGGACCCGAGTGTGAGAGGCGAACATATGTGCTGCGCCAGGCCATGAATCCCAGCCCCGCAGTGTTTTAACAATGTTAAGACACTGCGGGGCTGGGATTCATGGTCATCGCGAACCGCACCGGCCGACATTAAATGATGTCAGAAGATGGGCAGCGCTAACAGCGCTAGGCCAAGGGATAACACGACAGCGCAGACTCCTGTACAGCAAATAACAACGCTCAGGAGGCTGCACCCAGCACCAAGGTGGGATTCTTGACATCTGTGCTGCGTCTCATTACGAAGGGAACTCGCGCCTCCAACACAGTTTGACTGTATAAAGGGCTAAATGTTATACGTGTTTCATTCAGCGTGTGCAAGGAGAAAAATTAAAAGAGCAACCTTTGACTTGTGCAGCACTACTGCTGCATAAGCTGTGGCTCTTCTACTTTGTAACACCTGAGGGGGGGTTAAAGGTTACCTTTAAAATTGGTTAAATTAGGCTTCGGCCTACACTCTGCTCCCCCTGCAGAGCCTGGGCTCTAACACCGCCAGTTGGGGCCCGGTACTGCTAGCTGCACAGAGAAAAACACCAGCCAATGTGTCAGTGGGGTTCAGCACCGCCAGCTGTTCCCCTGCTGTGCAGCCGGCAATGTGTCCTGCAACTGCCACGCAGACACAACAGACCCAAAGCTGCCGCCAGTGCAGGCTTCGGCCTACACTCTGCTCCCTCTCCTCCTGCTGACCCTGGGCTCTAACACCGCCAGTTGGTGCCCGGTACTGCTAGCTGCACAGGGAAATACACCCGCCAATGTGTCAGTGGGGTTCAGCACCGCCAGCTGTTCCCCTGCTGTGTAGCCGGCATCGTGTCCTGCAAAAGCCACGCAGACACAAGAACTGAAATTGAAGGGAACCTGTCCCCCCTCCCCCAGGCGTTTGTACGTTTTACAGCCACCTTGTACAGCGGTAATGCTGCATGTGTGCAAGGTGGCTCATAAACGTATTCTCCTTGCCCATGTGGAACTGAAAACACGTCTAAAATGTGTCCTCTGTGTGACCATTTAACCGTCCCGGTGGTGTGACTTTCCTTTGTAATGACACGCTGCAACCCCCTTGGTAGCGCTGCCCGTCTTCTGGCATCATTGTTTGGCTGCCTGCGCCTCTGCGGCCGCCCTGACCCACACAACGCCCCTCGGTGTCTTATTTATTGGGACTGCGAGGGTGTGATTGATGGGCATGAGCAGTGCATCAGTTCGCCTGTCCCTCATCTCCTTCCGCCTTCTTCAGACTGTGCGGCTTCATGGCCGTGGCATGCGATAAGGGATCAGCTGACGCCGCACAGTCTGAAGCGGGTGTAAGGACCCGAGTGTGAGAGGCGAACATATGTGCTGCGCCAGGCCATGAATCCCAGCCCCGCAGTGTTTTAACAATGTTAAGACACTGCGGGGCTGGGATTCATGGTCATCGCGAACCGCACCGGCCGACATTAAATGATGTCAGAAGATGGGCAGCGCTAACAGCGCTAGGCCAGGGGATAACACGACAGCGCAGACTCCTGTACAGCAAATAACAACGCTCAGGAGGCTGTACCCAGCACCAAGGTGGGATTCTTGACATCTGTGCTGCGTCTCATCACGAAGGGAACTCGCGCCTCCAACACAGTTTGACTGTATAAAGGGCTAAATGTTATACGTGTTTCATTCAGCGTGTGCAAGGAGAAAAATTAAAAGAGCAACCTTTGACTTGTGCAGCACTACTGCTGCATAAGCTGTGGCTCTTCTACTTTGTAACACCTGAGGGGGGGTTAAAGGTTACCTTTAAAATTGGTTCAATTAGGCTTTGGCCTACACTCCGCTCCCTCTCCTCCTCCTGCTGACCCTGGGCTCTAACACCGCCAGTTGGGGCCCAGATGTGCTGGCTGCACAGAGCCAAACACCTCGCCAATGTGTCAGTGGGGTTCAGCACCGCCAGCTGTTCCCCTGCTGTGCAGCCGGCAACATGTCCTGCAACTGCCACGCAGACACAACAGACCCAAAGCTGCCGCCAGTGCAGGCTTCGGCCTACACTCTGCTCCCTCTCCTCCTCCTGCTGACCCTTTGCTCCAACACTGCTAGTTGGGGCTCTAGGAAGACAAGCTTGAATAGGTCCCCATCCTGGTTCCAGCACCGTCAGCTGGTTCCGGGCAGAGCCTTTGGCTTAGGTGCCTCCCTCTGGGTATCCGAGTTCCACCAACGTCAGGTGGTCCTTGGTAGTGCTTTCAGGCACGGGTACCTCCTGCTTAGTAACCGGTTTCCAGTAATGTCAGCTGGTCCTCGGTAGTTCCATTGGCTCTTGGACCTTCGGCTACCCATCCGGGTTCCAGCACCGTCAGCTGGTTCTCGGCAGTGTCTTTTGCTCTTGTACCTTCTGCTCCCCATCCTGGTTCCAGTACCGTCAGCTGGTTCCGGGCAGAGCCTTTGGCTTAGATGCCTCCCTCTGGGTATCCGAGTTCCACCAACGTCAGGTGGTCCTTGGTAGTGCTTTCAGGCACGGGTACCTCCTGCTTAGTAACCGGGTTCCAGTAACATCAGCTGGTCCTCGGTAGTTCCATTGGCTCTTGGACCTTCGGCTACCCATCCGGGTTCCAGTACCGTCAGCTGGTTCTCGGCAGTGTCTTTTGCTCTTGTACCTTCTGCTCCCCATCCTGGTTCCAGCACCGTCAGCTGGTTCCGGGCAGAGCCTTTGGCTTAGGTGCCTCCCTCTGGGTATCCGAGTTCCACCAACGTCAGGTGGTCCTTGGTAGTGCTTTCAGGCACGGGTACCTCCTGCTTAGTAACCGGGTTCCAGTAACGTCAGCTGGTCCTCGGTAGTTCCATTGGCTCTTGGACCTTCGGGTAGCCATCCGAGTTCCAGTTCCATCAGCTGTTTCTCGGCATTTACTCAGCCTTCTTGTACCTTCTGCTACATTTCCAAGTTCAAGACCCTAAAGACGATGACCCGGAAGGCCACCCCTAAGATGACGACGACACCAGAGAAGACAACCACTGAGATGACGACGACCCTGGAGACGATGACCCTGAAGACCACCCCGATGACGACGACCCCAGAGACGACGACCCTGGAGACGACGACGACCTGGAAGACCGAGAAGCAGAAGAACAAGAGGCTGCAGAACAAAGAGCAGAAGAACATTAAGCATAAGACTAAATATCAGAGCAAAAGATATTATCTAAATTATAAGCAGAAGAAGACTAAGCAGTGTATGGGGGTGAGTCCGTTCCTCCTCGTGGTGCCCCTGGATAAAGCCTGATGCTGCAGGCCAAACTGAACGCGGACAAATGTAACTGTTTTGTGACAGGCAGAACGGAAGGTGTAATCTTCAAACTTTTATAGATAACAACTACGGGAATGCCTGTCACAAATAAGAATATGATGAAGAAGTAGAATATGAAGAAGATAATAGTAAAATAAAAAGAATATGAACAATGTAACAAAAAAAATAATAGGTAGAAGATGAAGAAGAAGATGAATAAGGTGAAGAAGTTGATGTCAAAGAAGCTGATGATGAGGATAATGAAGAAGAAAGTGTGGGAGAAGTAAAAAAGAAGGTGAAGGGCGTGGAAGTAGTGAAACATCAATATCTGACAAAATAAAAAAAAAAAAAATAACAGTCAAAATCTTTCTAACGCCGAACGTCATAAAAGAAAATAAAAATCCTGCTATTCTATTTGATTGGGCTAATCCTCTGTGCCTTTAATGTCTCCGCCACCTCCCCCAATACATCCTACATTATTCTTAGTTGTTTTCCTTCATGTAGAATCAACCTACAAGGAAAGAAAGGGTTTATTTTAATTCCGATATTTTCGTCCCATTGACTTGCATTGGGATCGGGTATCGGTATCGGATTAGATCCGATACTTTGACGGTATCGGCCGATACTTTCCGATACCGATACTTTCCGATATCGGAAGGTATCGCTCAACACTAATAGTGACATTAACCCCTTATTGCCCCATATGCCACCGCCACAGGGCAATGGGAAGAGAGAGGCTAAGTGCCGGAATAGGCGCGTCTTACAGATGTGCCTTTTTTGGGGTGGCTGGGGGCAGATTTTTTTTAGCCAGAGGGGGGCAATAACTATGGTCCTTCTCTAGGCTACTAATGTCAGCCCTCAGTCACTGGCTTTCCCTCTCTGGCGGAGAAAATTGCGTGGGAGCACATGCCAGTTTTTACCGTGAATTAATCTTTAATTTAACACCTACAGCTCCAAAATTGTACACACACACACTACTAACCTTACTAGTGAGGGACATATAAAAATGTAACGGATATGCAATGGTTTACTGTATGTAAACCATGTCTCATATCCTGTCTTGTTCTGTAATGATTTTTACAGAACCAGACAATTGAATTATCGGCTATTCTTCTATCTCTCTTTGTATGAAATATAAAGATATATACAGTATATATGTGTCTCACTGACATATATATATATATATATATATATATATATATATATATATATATATATAGAGAGAGAGAGAGAGAGAGAGAGAGAGATGTTTACACAAATATTTGAGGCCATGGATCCATTATATGTCCATTTTGCAAGCCGGTGAGAAAATATCACCTTACGGATGCCATGCGGATTAAATACAGATGTCGCACGGATACTTTGATGCGAGGAAATCGCATCCTCGCATTGCACATGGATGATATACGGATCACTGTTCATGAAACATTTGTGCGATTCTCGTCCGTGAAAAGCGGACCGATTTTTTAAATGTTGTGTGTGACTCCAGCCTTAGGAAGAGTCATATTAATTTTTATTATCATGATCATCCAGTTGGGTATACTCTCAACTGAACTAAATATCTCCTGAATTTAATTAATCCAAATGTACCCACTTCTCAGTCTTTGACAAGATAGATGACCATTTCTTCCATAAGCTGAGTATAATTTTAATATTATGAGCCCAGCATGTTATTATTTGTTGTAATATATCTGTTGAATTAATTATGTCTACAAGATAATATCATGATTATTGGAAGAGGGATGTTCGCTTATGTTAAGTGTACACATATATCCATAAATGGATCTCTATCAGTCATAAGTTGGAGGGGTCGCTAAATAAAAACATGACTGTGATGAACAGATGTACAAATAGCTCATTACGACCTTAGTAACTATCATTAAGACATTCTGTTTGGTGTTGGCACAATATAATCTTGCTGCCTTATATCTGTATCATGTTCCATGATGTCTTATATCATTTAACAAGGTAGGACCAGACAGCGTAAAGCAGAATGTCCACCTTGATGGATCAATTAAATGCTGTTTAGCCACAGATGAAGTTAAAGGCACATAAAAATACACAATACTGCCGAATATGCCGCATGGTTAATATATCTATAACAGGCAGGGTCTAAACTAAAGCCAACTTTTCAGTGGTTAGAGAATAAATGTCCATCATTTGTAAGAATCAGGAAGCTGTCTGCAGTAAATTCAGTGACAATATCAGAATACACATGGCTTAATATTAGATTTGGCATCATTACCATCCCCTAGATTCATGCATTGCGATGGCCCAGGCACATGTTGCATGATATCTAAAGGAGAGAGAGCAGTGACACCAGACAATCAGACATTATGATAACATGCGAGAATGTAACTGCAAATGTCTTATTTTTACTGGATTTTAGCTTTAACATTTAACAAAATCTGTAGCAAACATGTATCTGCCTAATGTATTCAGCAGGGCATGTTAAGAATGGAAATGCAGTCAAGGAAATGAAATAAATATTTATTATTTTAGTTTTCATTTCAAAGCCTAGTTACAAGTTTTAGGGAGGGTGGAAGATCTGATGGCAGTTCCTTGAGACTCAGCAAGAATTATCACATTCTTCAATGAAAATACAAAAGTTCATTCCTTCTGTAGCACAGTAAGTCACCAAGTTTCTTGAAAAACAAGATTTTTCTAATATATGCAAAGTAAAAAAGTGAGAAATTCTCTTTTAAGTATTCAGCATTTATTTTATAAACAGAGAAAAAGTGTTCCTAGAAATCATCCCGAACAAATGCCAAGTTTATTTCAAAGTTTGCACATTGATTTTTCAAAATTTGTTTTTTTGCACAATAATAACCAAAAGAATGTACTTTCTAAGCCAAATGAAACAATTTAAAACCATCAATATGGCAAATGCTGAAATTTGTCCAGCTGAGTCTTACCATTTAATAAATGCAGACTATATAAACTAAATCACTGTACAGGACTGGGCTATTTTCACCTGTTTTTGATCAGGCACACTTTTACGTTTTATCATACATGTGCTTTAAATGACTAAAATTGTTCTCATTCTTATATTCAAATAATTTCAGGGTACATTTGAAGATAATAATACCTTATTTTTATTGCTGATTTTCCTTTTAACGTGGACTGGTATAGTAGCCCCAATACAGGAATAATTCCACTTACAAGATGCATAGCAGAGCTTACTGGGTCTCTCCCTATACCCAGTGATCAAGGCAAGAGATGTTTTTTATTAGTTCTCTATCCTCTCTTTTCAGCCAATTACAGTAATGCACCAACCAATATAGCTACGAAATTATAGTGACTGGCAGGGAATCCTCGCAAACATAGTGGCTGTGTAACAGACACCAAAAAATGCATGACGGGGTTTTGAGTTTTAATTTGAGCACAGCCCAATGCACAAGGAGTAACAAGCATAGCCAAGCACCCAAATACTCGAGTGATATCCGAGTCTCAGTAAGCATGTTCGATAATCTCTAGCGAAAATGAAAAAAATATATTTTCCCCACAAAAATGTTGTTTTAGTGCCAAATTATTTTCATTGTCACAAGGATAGCATGAGAAAATGGACCCCAAAATTTGTTTTGCAATTTCTGCTTATTTCACCCATATGTGGTCCAAAACTACTATTACTTTGTTCCAGAAACAAGGAGCAGTGGATGTTGCAAAGTGAAAATTGCAAACTGCCATTGTAGTGACCAGTACGTTTTAATGACTAGTATGTTGTAGCGACCAGTACGTTGTAGTGACCAGTACATTATGCCCCACTCGTGCTTCTGGAGACACGCACCTTGTAAATTAGGTGGGCATTCATCGCTACAGTAATGCCAAACATGAGGATGTTAATTGTGGTTTACGCACAATGTGTGGCTCAGAAGAAAGGGGACATTTGGATTTTGCAATGCAGAATTCATTGGATTTCTTTTGGGGGCGAGGAACCACAGCCCTTTCTCAGAACCTTTTGTAATACCAGTAAGTTGGAGTACCCTCAATTTCCAATGATAAATGATGGACTTGAGTGGGGGCTTGCTTTTTTTGTGGCTTGATTTTTTACATAACATTTTGGATCATATTTATCCTGCGCTGTATGCTGACTACTTATATCAAGGTTTTCATTTAAATCTCCAAGCGATACGATTCAGATAAAATCTCCGAAGGATCCACTCACTATAATTAGACAGCAGAGATACTCTGGTGTTATGGCTGGACCTGGTGGTTAGGAGCACCGGGAATGACCTGATAGTCAAAACTGCAAAAATAGAGCGAGCTCTGGGAAATGGGAGCTCTGCTGACCGCAGCCCTAATCTATTATCACACACACTAGAATTAGCCGGGGATCGTACCTGACTCTGCCTAGATGACTCTTCACAGCCTGAGAGGTAACTTCCCCTAAAGAGAAATATAGCCTCACCTTGCCTCAGAGAAATTCCCCAAAAGGAAAAGAGCAGCCCCCCACATATATTGACTGTGAGTTAAGAGGAAGGCACAAACATAGGAATGAGACAGGTTTCAGCAAAGGAGGCCTGACTTACTAAATAGACAGAAGATAGATAAAGGGATCTTTGCGGTCAGCACAAAAAACTACAAAAAGCCACGCAGAGTGAGCAAAAAAACCCCTGCGCCGACTCACGGCACGGTAGGTGCCACTCTGCAACCCAGAGCTTCCAGCTAGCGAGACAATATCATGATGACCAGCTGGACTAAACTTAGCAGGTACTCAAAAATGTATTCAGCACACAAATGAACAACAAATGAGCTTAACAGGGACTTAGCTTCTGCTGGAGTAGACAGGTCATCAGGAGATCCAAGTGAGATCTGAACCAGTACAGATACATTGACAACTGGCATCAGGTAACGATCTGAGCAGAGTTAAATAGAGGAGCCAGCCCAGTCTTAAACGATGCAGCTGATGAAGCCACCTCCAGACCAGCAGCTCCACTTTCAGCCACCAGAGGGGAACCCACGGACAGAACTCACAGAAATACCATTCCTGACCACAGGAGGGAGTTCCAGAACAGAGTTCACAACAGTACCCCCCCCCCCCTTGAGGAGGGGTCACCGAACCCTCACCAGAACCCCCCGGCCGATTAGGACGAGCCAAATGAAAGGCACGAACCAAATCGGCAGCATGGACATCGGAGGCAAGAACCCAGGAATTATCTTCCTGACCATAGCCCTTCCATTTGACCAGATACTGAAGTTTCCGTCTCGAGATACGAGAATCTAAAATCTTCTCCACCACATACTCCAATTCTCCCTCGACCAACACCGGAGCAGGAGGGTCAACGGAAGGAACCATAGGCGCCACATATCTCTGCAACAACGACCTATGGAACACATTATGGATGGCAAAAGAAGCTGGAAGGTCCAAACGAAATGACACAGGATTGAGGATTTCAGAAATCTTATAAGGCCCAATAAAATGAGGGTTAAACTTAGGAGAAGAAACCTTCATAGGAACATAACGAGATGACAGCCAAACCAGATCCCCAACACGAAGTCGAGGACCAACACGGCGACGGCGGTTAGTGAAACGTTGAGCCTTCTCCTGTGACAATGTCAAATTGTCCACTACATGAGTCCAAATTTGCTGCAACCTGTCCACCACAGAATCCACACCAGGACAGTCCGAAGGCTCAACCTGCCCTGAAGAAAAATGAGGATGAAAACCAGAATTACAATAAAAAGGTGAAATCAAAGTAGCCGAACTGGCCCGATTATTAAGGGCGAACTCAGCCAATGGCAAGAAGGTCATCCAATCATCCTGATCAGCAGAAACAAAGCATCTCAGATAGGTCTCCAAAGTCTGATTGGTTCGCTCAGTTTGGCCATTTGTCTGAGGATGGAAAGCAGAAGAAAAAGACAAATCAATGCCCATCTTAGCACAAAAGGACCGCCAAAACCTCAAAACAAACTGGGAACCTCTGTCCGACACAATGTTCTCCGGAATGCCATGCAAACGAACCACATGCTGGAAAAACAACGGAACCAAATCAGAGGATGAAGGCAACTTAGGCAAGGGTACCAAATGGACCATCTTAGAGAAGCGATCACAAACCACCCAGATGACCGACATCCTTTGAGAGACAGGGAGATCTGAAATAAAATCCATGGAAACATGCGTCCAGGGCCTCTTCGGGACCGGCAAGGGCAAAAGTAACCCACTGGCATGAGAACAGCAGGGCTTCGCCCGAGCACAAGTCCCACAGGACTGCACAAAAGCACGCACATCCCGGGACAAGGAATGCCACCAAAAGGACCTAGCCACCAAATCTCTGGTACCAAAAATTCCAGGATGACCAGCCAACACCGAACAATGAACCTCCGAGATAACCCTACTAGTTCATCTATCAGGGACAAACAGTCTCTCTGCAGGACAGCGGTCAGGTCTATCCGCCTGAAACTCCTGCAGAACCCGCCGCAAATCAGGGGAGATGGCAGACAAAATCACCCCCTCTTTGAGAATACCAGCCGGCTCAGAAACTCCCGGAGAATCAGGCACAAAACTCCTTGAAAGGGCATCAGCCTTCATATTCTTAGAACCCGGAAGGTATGAAACCACGAAATCGAAACGGGAGAAAAACAGAGACCATCGAGCCTGTCTAGGGTTCAACCGCCTGGCAAACTCGAGATAAGTCAAATTCTTGTGATCCATGAAGACCACCACGCGATGCTTGGCGCCCTCAAGCCAATGTCGCCACTCCTCGAATGCCCACTTCATGGCCAACAACTCCCGATTGCCAACATCATAATTACGCTCAGCAGGCGAAAACTTTCTAGAAAAGAAAGCACATGGCTTCATCACAGAGCCATCAGAACTTCTCTGAGACAAAACAGCCCCTGCTCCAATCTCAGAAGCATCAACCTCGACCTGAAAAGGAAGCAAAACATCTGGCTGACACAACACAGGAGCCGAAGAAAAACAACGTTTCAGCTCCTGAAACGCCTCAACGGCCGCAGAGGACCAATTCACCACATCCGCACCTTTCTTGGTCAAATCAGTCAGTGGTTTGACAACACTAGAAAAATTAGCGATAAAGCGACGGTAAAAATTCGCAAAGCCCAGGAATTTCTGAAGGCTCTTTACAGATGTAGGCGGAGTCCAATCATAAATGGCCTGAACTTTAACTGGATCCATCTCGATAGTAGAAGGGGAAAAAATGAAGCCCAAAGAGGAAACCTTCTGAACTCCGAAGAGACACTTAGACCCCATCACAAACAAGGAATTAGCACGAAGGACTTGGAACACCATTCTGACCTGCTTCACATGAGACTCCCAATCATCCGAAAAGACCAAAATATCATCCAAATATACTATCATGAATCTATCCAGATACTTTCGGAATATGTCATGCATAAAGGACTGGAATACAGATGGCGCATTAGAAAGCCCGAATGGCATCACCAGATACTGAAAATGGCCCTCGGGCGTATTAAATGCGGTTTTCCATTCATCGCCCCGCTTAATACGCACAAGATTATATGCTCCTCGAAGATCTATCTTGGTAAACCAACTAGCCCCCTTAATCCGAGCAAACAAGTCAGACAATAGAGGCAGAGGGTACTGAAATTTGACAGTGATTTTATTAAGAAGGCGGTAATCTATACAAGGTCTCAAAGAACCATCCTTCTTGGCCACAAAAAAGAACCCTGCTCCCAACGGTGACAACGACGGGCGAATATGCCCTTTCTCCAAGGACTCCTTTATATAGCTCCGCATAGCGGCGTGTTCTGGCACAGATAAATTGAAAAGTCGGCCTTTAGGAAACTTACTACCAGGAATCAAATTAATAGCACAATCACAATCCCTATGAGGAGGCAGGGCACTGGGCTTGGGCTCATCAAATACATCCTGGTAATCCGACAAAAACTCAGGTACTTCAGAAGGAGTGGAAGAAGAAATTGACAACGCTGGAACATCACCATGGGCCCCTTGACAACCCAAACTGGACACAGACATAGATTTCCAGTCCGATACTGGATTATGGACCTGTAGCCATGGCAAACCCAACACGACCACATCATGCAAATTATGCAACACCAAAAAGCGAATATCTTCCCGATGTGCAGGAGCCATGCACATGGTCAACTGGGTCCAGTACTGAGGCTTATTCTTGGCCAAAGGCGTGGCATCAATTCCCTTTAATGGAATAGGATGCTGCAAGGGCTCCAAGAAAAAACCACAGCGCCTGGCATACTCTAAGTCCATCAAATTCAGGGCTGCGCCTGAATCCACAAACGCCATAACAGAGTAGGATGACAAAGAGCAAATCAAAGTAACGGAAAAAAGAAATTTAGGCTGTATAGTACCAATGGTGACAGACCTAGCGGACCGCTTAGTGCGCTTAGGACAATCAGAGATAGCATGAGTGGAGTCACCACAGTAAAAACACAGCCCATTCTGACGTCTGTGCTCTTGCCGTTCAGTTCTGGTCAAAGTCCTATCACATTGCATAGGCTCAGGCCTCTGCTCAGAGGACACCGCCATATGGTGCACAAATTCCACTCCCGCAAACGCCGATCGATCTGAATAGCCAAGGACATTGATTCATTCAGACCAGCAGGCGTGGGGAACCCCACCATAACATCCTTAAGGCCCTCAGAAAGACCCTTTCTGAAAATCGCTGCCAGAGCACACTCATTCCATTGAGTAAGCACAGACCACTTTCTAAACTTCTGACAATACATTTCAGCATCATCCTGACCCTGACATAGAGCCAGCAAGATTTTCTCTGCCTGATCCACAGAATTTGGTTCGTCATAGAGCAATCCAAGCGCCAGAAAAAATGCATCTACATTAAGCAATGCAGGATCTCCTGGCACAAGGGAGAATGCCCAGTCTTGAGGGTCACCACGCAACAAGGAAATAATGATTTTTACTTGCTGACTAGGGTCACCAGAGGAGCGAGGTTTCAGGGCAAGAAACAGTTTACAATTATTCTTGAAATTCTTTGATCTATCCCCAGAAAACAAATCAGGAATTGGGATTCTACGCTCTAACATAGGATTCTGAACTATATACTAAACACACTGCAGAGAAAAAAAATGGTCTCAGAACTTCTCTTATCCCTCTATAGAGATGCATTAACACTTTCTGGCCAGTTGTACTGTTATGGCTGGACCTGGTGGTTAGGAGCACCGGGAATGACCTGATAGTCAAAACTGCAAAAATAGAGCGAGCTCTGGGAAGTGGGAGCTCTGCTGACCGCAGCCCTAATCTATTATCACACACACTAGAATTAGCCGTGGATCGTACCTGACTCTGCCTAGACGACTCTTCACAGCCTGAGAGGTAACTTCCCCTAAAGAGAAATATAGCCTCACCTTGCCTCAGAGAAAATCCCCAAAGGAAAAGAGCAGCCCCCCACATATATGGACTGTGAGTTAAGAGGAAGGCACAAACATAGGAATGAGACAGGTTTCAGCAAAGGAGGCCCGACTTACTAAATAGACAGAAGATAGATAAAGGGATCTTTGCGGTCAGCACAAAAAACTACAAAAAGCCACGCAGAGTGAGCAAAAAAACCCCCGCGCCGACTCACGGCGCGGTAGGTGCCACTCTGCAACCCAGAGCTTCCAGCTAGCGAGACAATATCATGATAGCCAGCTGGACTAAACTTAGCAGGTACTCAAATATGTATTCAGCACACAAATGAACAACAAATGAGCTTAACAGGGACTTAGCTTCTGCTGAAGTAGACAGGTCATCAGGAGATCCAAGTGAGATCTGAACCAGTACAGATACATTGACAACTGGCATCAGGTAACGATCTGAGCAGAGTTAAATAGAGGAGCCAGCCCAGTCTTAAACGATGCAGCTGATGAAGCCACCTCCAGACCAGCAGCTCCACTTTCAGCCACCAGAGGGGAACCCACGGACAGAACTCACAGAAATACCATTCCTGACCACAGGAGGGAGTTCCAGAACAGAGTTCACAACAGTCTGGCCTCTCTTTGGCCTCTGTTCAGTGTTGTCCTTTGCTCTTTTATGCATGCTATAAAAGACAGACACCACCCAATCATAGGCCACAATGCCTCATTTGTCACATTATAGGAAATCTTCTGTCTGGGGGTTTGTCTGAATCACGTATTTCAGAGATGTACATGGAAAAGCCCAGAGTAAGCACTCAGCATTGAGCTCAGGAGAAAATTGGGCCGAGCCTGAAAAAATCAACAGTAGGTGAAAATTTTTCTTTCATTATTCAGTTCCATGCGATTACGAAAATTTATATCAGGGTTTTATGTTTGACTGCTGTCACACTCACTAAAAGACACTTTTTTTTTCCAAAAATAGCTTTTGCATCACCATTAGTGTTGAGCGATACCGTCCGATACTTGAAAGTATCGGTATCGGAAAGTATCGGCCGATACCGGCAAAATATCGGATCCAATCCGATACCGATACCCGATACCAATACAAGTCAATGGGACTCAAGTATCGGACGGTATCCCTGATGGTTCCCAGGGTCTGAAGGAGAGGAAACTCTCCTTCAGGCCCTGGGAACCATATAAATGTGTAAAAGAAAGAATTAAAATAAAAAATATCGCTATACTCACCTGTCCGACGCAGCCGGGACTTCAGCGAGGGAACCGGCAGCGTTGTTTGTTTAAAAATCGCGCTATTACTTGGTTACGTGAATTCCCGGCTTGTGATTGGTCAGGTCGGCCATGTTGCCGGGACGCGGACCAATCACAGCAAGCCGTGACGAAATTACGTCACGGCTTGCTGTGATTGGTCCGCGTCCCGGGAATATGGCCGCCCTGACCAATCACAAGCCGGGACGTCACGGGAGGCTGGACACGCGCTCATTTTAAAACGGGCGCGTGTCCAGCCTCCCGTGACGTCACGGCTTGTGATTGGTTGCGCCGCGATCAACCAATCACAAGCCGGGAGGCTGGACGCGCTCATTTTGAAATGGGCGCGTGTCCAGCCTCCCGTGACGTCACGGCTTGTGATTGGTTGCGCCGCGATCAACCAATCACAAGCCGGGAGGCTGGACGCGCTCATTTTGAAATGGGCGCGTGTCCAGCCTCCTGGCTTGTGATTGGTTGACCGCGACGCAACCAATCACAAGCCGTGACGTCACGGGAGGCTGGACACGCGCCCTTTTTAAAATGAGCGCGTTTCCAGCCTCCCGTGACATCACGGCTTGTGATTGGTTAATGGCGGCCATGTTGCCGGGACGCGGACCAATCACAGCAAGCCGTGACGTATTTTCGTCACGGCTTGCTGTGATTGGTCCGCGGCCCGGCAACATGGCCGCCCTGACCAATCACAAGCCGGGACTTCGCGTAACCATGTAAAAGCGGGAATTTTAAACAAACAACGCTGCCGGTTCCTGCGCTGAGGTCCCGGCTGCGTCGGACAGGTGAGTATAGCGATATTTTTTATTTTAATTCTCTATTTTACACATTTTAACATTAATGTTGTTCCGATACCCGATACCCGATACCACAAGAGTATCGGAATCCCGGTATCGGAATTCCGATACAGCAAGTATCGGCCGATACCCGATACTTGCAGCATCGGAATGCTCAACACTAATCACCATATTTGAGAGCTATTTTTCCCTACTTCTGCCAACAAACTCATGTAAGGGCTTGTTTCTGCGGGATGAGTTGATGTTTTCATTAGCATCATTATTGGGCACATGAAATTTTTTGATTTTTGGGAGGCAGAAATAACAAAAGCAAGCAATTGGATAATAGTTTATTGGGGGGTTTATGTAGCTCCACGTATGATAACTAGGGTTGAGCGACTTTCATTTTTTTAAGATCGAGTAGGGTTTTGGGAAACCCGATTTTGTCCAGAGTCGAGTCGAGTGCAGTCGGCCGATTATCGCTAAAAGTCGGGGATCGACCGAAACACGAAACCCAATGCAAGTCAATGGGGAAGCATAGTCGGCAGTGAGTGGAGGCCAGGAAAACACCTACAGTGCCCATTTTAATGCCAAAAACATCCATTCTTGTTTCTGAAGCTTGCCAATCTTAATTAACTGTATAATAATAGTTGGGCATAGGGAATTGGGGGAAAGTTGTGGGGGGAGTAGGGCTGGCTCAAGTTTTTCGTGGGCCCAGGAAATGCGGACTACGTCACGGCGGTGTTGCAGGGAAAGGTAAGTATTTAAAAGTTGCAAGTGCTGTGATCCTGAGCAAGCAGGGGGGGGGCCCACTCGTTCGCATTGCCACTGGCACAGGGCCCCTCAAAGTACGGCGGTGTGTTTGCATGGCGGGGGCGCCTCCCACCAGCAGCGACACTTTTGCGTACTCTGAGGGGCCCTGTGCCAGTGACGTCGCCAACGAGTATGCCCCCCCACCTGATGAAGGAACCTGCACTTTCATCTGCACCTTCCTCTTTGTCCCTGTGTAAGGTGGTATAACATGCGGGAAGGGGAACCTTACTTTCAGCAGGGACAGATTCTGGCTGTGTAGAGTACAAGGGGAATGTAGTGGTCTAGGTCAATGTACCAGCAGACTCATTTAGCAGTGGCTGGGCAATGGGCAGGATGAGGAGGAAACAGATATAGGGCCAAAGAATAAAGTAGGCTACATGCAGTTCAAAATTGGTAACAGGACTAAACAGGCGGCATTGCTTTGTTCAGTGGAGTAGCAAACCCAAGAGCAGCAGACACTGTTTCAAGGGCCTAACCACACTAGTAGGCCAAATGCAGTTTAATATCTGATAGTATAGGGCGAAAGCCAGAATGTGGAAGCTCAGCTTTGTTCAGTTGAGGACAACACCAGGGAGGGGCAGACACCTTTAGTAGGCCGGAAAAGCCTATTGCATTTTTTAAAATGGTAATTTGGAGCAGAAGGTTGAAGCTCAGCTTTATTTAGTTGAGGGCAACACCAGGCAGGGGCACACAGACAGACACCTTTAGTAGGCCGGAAAAGCCTATTGCATTTTTCAAAATGGTAATTTGGAGCAGAAGGTTGAAGCTCAGCTTTATTTAGTTGAGGGCAACACCAGGGAGGGGCAGAAGCCGTTAGTAGGCCCTAACCACCATTTTTTTTTTAAAACCACTTAATGAGAGCCGGAAGGTTGAAGCTCAGCTTTATTTAGTTGAGGACAACACCAGGGAGGGGCAGAAGCCGTTAGTAGGCCCTAACCACCATTTTTTTTTTTTTTAAACCACTTAATGAGAGCCGGAAGGTTGAAGCTCAGCTTTATTTAGTTGAGGACAACACCAGGGAGGGGCAGAAGCCGTTAGTAGGCCCTAACCACCATTTTTTTTTTTAAAACCACATAATGAGAGCCGGAAGGTTGAAGCTCAGCTTTATTTAGTTGAGGACAACACCAGGGAGGGGCACACAGACAGACACCTTTTGTAGGCCTGAAAAGCCTATTGCATTTTTCAAAATGGTAATTTGGAGCAGAAGGTTGAAGCTCAGCTTTATTTAGTTGAGGGCAACACCAGGGAGGGGCAGAAGCCGTTAGTAGGCCCTAACCACCATTTTTTTTTTTAAAACCACATAATGAGAGCCGGAAGGTTGAAGCTCAGCTTTATTTAGTTGAGGACAACACCAGGGAGGGGCAGAAGCCGTTAGTAGGCCCTAACCACCATTTTTTTTTTTAAAACCACATAATGAGAGCCGGAAGGTTGAAGCTCAGCTTTATTTAGTTGAGGACAACACCAGGGAGGGGCAGAAGCCGTTAGTAGGCCCTAACCACCATTTTTTTTTTAAAACCACTTAATGAGAGCCGGAAGGTTGAAGCTCAGCTTTATTTAGTTGAGGACAACACCAGGGAGGGGCAGAAGCCGTTAGTAGGCCCTAACCACCATTTTTTTTTTTTTAAAACCACTTAATGAGAGCCGGAAGGTTGAAGCTCAGCTTTATTTAGTTGAGGACAACACCAGGGAGGGGCAGAAGCCGTTAGTAGGCCCTAACCACCATTTTTTTTTTTAAAACCACATAATGAGAGCCGGAAGGTTGAAGCTCAGCTTTATTTAGTTGAGGACAACACCAGGGAGGGGCACACAGACAGACACCTTTTGTAGGCCTGAAAAGCCTATTGCATTTTTCAAAATGGTAATTTGGAGCAGAAGGTTGAAGCTCAGCTTTATTTAGTTGAGGGCAACACCAGGGAGGGGCAGAAGCCGTTAGTAGGCCCTAACCACCATTTTTTTTTTTAAAACCACATAATGAGAGCCGGAAGGTTGAAGCTCAGCTTTATTTAGTTGAGGACAACACCAGGGAGGGGCAGAAGCCGTTAGTAGGCCCTAACCACCATTTTTTTTTTTAAAACCACATAATGAGAGCCGGAAGGTTGAAGCTCAGCTTTATTTAGTTGAGGACAACACCAGGGAGGGGCAGAAGCCGTTAGTAGGCCCTAACCACCATTTTTTTTTTAAAACCACTTAATGAGAGCCGGAAGGTTGAAGCTCAGCTTTATTTAGTTGAGGACAACACCAGGGAGGGGCAGAAGCCGTTAGTAGGCCCTAACCACCATTTTTTTTTTTTTTAAACCACTTAATGAGAGCCGGAAGGTTGAAGCTCAGCTTTATTTAGTTGAGGACAACACCAGGGAGGGGCACACAGACAGACACCTTTTGTAGGCCTGAAAAGCCTATTGCATTTTTCAAAATGGTAATTTGGAGCAGAAGGTTGAAGCTCAGCTTTATTTAGTTGAGGGCAACACCAGGGAGGGGCAGAAGCCGTTAGTAGGCCCTAACCACCATTTTTTTTTTTAAAACCACATAATGAGAGCCGGAAGGTTGAAGCTCAGCTTTATTTAGTTGAGGACAACACCAGGGAGGGGCAGAAGCCGTTAGTAGGCCCTAACCACCATTTTTTTTTTTAAAACCACATAATGAGAGCCGGAAGGTTGAAGCTCAGCTTTATTTAGTTGAGGACAACACCAGGGAGGGGCAGAAGCCGTTAGTAGGCCCTAACCACCATTTTTTTTTTAAAACCACTTAATGAGAGCCGGAAGGTTGAAGCTCAGCTTTATTTAGTTGAGGACAACACCAGGGAGGGGCAGAAGCCGTTAGTAGGCCCTAACCACCATTTTTTTTTTTTTAAAACCACTTAATGAGAGCCGGAAGGTTGAAGCTCAGCTTTATTTAGTTGAGGACAACACCAGGGAGGGGCAGAAGCCGTTAGTAGGCCCTAACCACCATTTTTTTTTTTAAAACCACATAATGAGAGCCGGAAGGTTGAAGCTCAGCTTTATTTAGTTGAGGACAACACCAGGGAGGGGCAGAAGCCGTTAGTAGGCCCTAACCACCATTTTTTTTTTTAAAACCACATAATGAGAGCCGGAAGGTTGAAGCTCAGCTTTATTTAGTTGAGGACAACACCAGGGAGGGGCACACAGACAGACACCTTTTGTAGGCCTGAAAAGCCTATTGCATTTTTCAAAATGGTAATTTGGAGCAGAAGGTTGAAGCTCAGCTTTATTTAGTTGAGGGCAACACCAGGGAGGGGCAGAAGCCGTTAGTAGGCCCTAACCACCATTTTTTTTTTAAAAACCACATAATGAGAGCCGGAAGGTTGAAGCTCAGCTTTATTTAGTTGAGGACAACACCAGGGAGGGGCAGAAGCCGTTAGTAGGCCCTAACCACCATTTTTTTTTTTAAAACCACATAATGAGAGCCGGAAGGTTGAAGCTCAGCTTTATTTAGTTGAGGACAACACCAGGGAGGGGCAGAAGCCGTTAGTAGGCCCTAACCACCATTTTTTTTTTTTTAAAACCACTTAATGAGAGCCGGAAGGTTGAAGCTCAGCTTTATTTAGTTGAGGACAACACCAGGGAGGGGCAGAAGCCGTTAGTAGGCCCTAACCACCATTTTTTTTTTTAAAACCACATAATGAGAGCCGGAAGGTTGAAGCTCAGCTTTATTTAGTTGAGGACAACACCAGGGAGGGGCACACAGACAGACACCTTTTGTAGGCCTGAAAAGCCTATTGCATTTTTCAAAATGGTAATTTGGAGCAGAAGGTTGAAGCTCAGCTTTATTTAGTTGAGGGCAACACCAGGGAGGGGCAGAAGCCGTTAGTAGGCCCTAACCACCATTTTTTTTTTTAAAACCACATAATGAGAGCCGGAAGGTTGAAGCTCAGCTTTATTTAGTTGAGGACAACACCAGGGAGGGGCAGAAGCCGTTAGTAGGCCCTAACCACCATTTTTTTTTTAAAAACCACATAATGAGAGCCGGAAGGTTGAAGCTCAGCTTTATTTAGTTGAGGACAACACCAGGGAGGGGCAGAAGCCGTTAGTAGGCCCTAACCACCATTTTTTTTTTAAAACCACTTAATGAGAGCCGGAAGGTTGAAGCTCAGCTTTATTTAGTTGAGGACAACACCAGGGAGGGGCAGAAGCCGTTAGTAGGCCCTAACCACCATTTTTTTTTTTTTAAAACCACTTAATGAGAGCCGGAAGGTTGAAGCTCAGCTTTATTTAGTTGAGGACAACACCAGGGAGGGGCACACAGACAGACACCTTTTGTAGGCCTGAAAAGCCTATTGCATTTTTCAAAATGGTAATTTGGAGCAGAAGGTTGAAGCTCAGCTTTATTTAGTTGAGGGCAACACCAGGGAGGGGCAGAAGCCGTTAGTAGGCCCTAACCACCATTTTTTTTTTTTTAAAACCACTTAATGAGAGCCGGAAGGTTGAAGCTCAGCTTTATTTAGTTGAGGACAACACCAGGGAGGGGCAGAAGCCGTTAGTAGGCCCTAACCACCATTTTTTTTTTTAAAACCACATAATGAGAGCCGGAAGGTTGAAGCTCAGCTTTATTTAGTTGAGGACAACACCAGGGAGGGGCAGAAGCCGTTAGTAGGCCCTAACCACCATTTTTTTTTTTAAAACCACATAATGAGAGCCGGAAGGTTGAAGCTCAGCTTTATTTAGTTGAGGACAACACCAGGGAGGGGCACACAGACAGACACCTTTTGTAGGCCTGAAAAGCCTATTGCATTTTTCAAAATGGTAATTTGGAGCAGAAGGTTGAAGCTCAGCTTTATTTAGTTGAGGGCAACACCAGGGAGGGGCAGAAGCCGTTAGTAGGCCCTAACCACCATTTTTTTTTTAAAAACCACATAATGAGAGCCGGAAGGTTGAAGCTCAGCTTTATTTAGTTGAGGACAACACCAGGGAGGGGCAGAAGCCGTTAGTAGGCCCTAACCACCATTTTTTTTTTTAAAACCACATAATGAGAGCCGGAAGGTTGAAGCTCAGCTTTATTTAGTTGAGGACAACACCAGGGAGGGGCAGAAGCCGTTAGTAGGCCCTAACCACCATTTTTTTTTTTAAAACCACTTAATGAGAGCCGGAAGGTTGAAGCTCAGCTTTATTTAGTTGAGGACAACACCAGGCAGGGGCACACAGACAGACACCTTTAGTAGGCCTGAAAAGCCTATTGCATTTTTCAAAATGGTAATTTGGAGCAGAAGGTTGAAGCTCAGCTTTATTTAGTTGAGGGCAACACCAGGGAGGGGCAGAAGCCGTTAGTAGGCCCTAACCAAAGTTGAAGGCCAAATGCAGTTTAATTTCTGATACTATAGGCCGAAAGCCAGAAGGTGGAAGTTCCGATTTAGACAGTGGAGGACAATTTGAATTAGGGACTGCAGACAGACTTAGTAGGCTGTCCCCTGTGGACCATGCATCCACCACATTAACCCATTGCGCCGTAATGGACACGTAATCTTCCGTTGCCATGCCTACAGGTCCATGCGTCTGTTGTCAGGTGCACCTTTGTACTCACAGATTGCCAGAGTGCATGGACAATGCGGTCTTCTACATGCTGGTGGAGGGTTGGGATGGCTTTTCTCGCAAAAGAAGTGTCGACTGGTTAGCTTGTAGCGTGGTACAGCGTAGTCCATCATGGCCTTATTAATAGTAAATAAAATATATAACTAGGCTCTATGAACTTTTAAATAGGTTCCAGGGGTACACGGGCAGCATTGGTGTGGTCAGTGGAGGAGTATTGCAAGTAGGGGCTGCAGACAGGCTATCAAAGGCCTAAAATAACAAACAGTAGGCAGTCATGGCAGTTTTACATCGGTTACATGGATACACAGGCAGGCACTCCAGGCAGCATTGTGGTCAGTGGAGGAGTATTGCAAGTAGGGGCCGCAGACAGGCTATCAAAGGCCTAAAATAACAAACAATAGGCTCATGGCAGTTTCACAGCGGTTACATGGATACACGGGCAGGCAGCTTGGTGGTGGTGAGTGGAGGAGTATTTAAAGTAGGGACCGCAGACAGGCTTCAAAGGCCTAACATAAGAAAATGGGCTGGCTGTAGGCACTTTATAATTGGTTCCAGGGGTACACGGGCAGCAGTGGTCTGGTCAGTGGAGGAGTATTTAAAGTAGGGACCGCAGACAGGCTATCAAAGGCCTAACATAACAAACAATAGGCTCATGGCAGTTTCACAGCGGTTACATGGATACACGGGCAGGCAGCTTGGTGGTGGTGAGTGGAGGAGTATTTAAAGTAGGGACCGCAGACAGGCTTCAAAGGCCTAACATAAGAAAATGGGCTGGCTGTAGGCACTTTATAATTGGTTCCAGGGGTACACGGGCAGCAGTGGTCTGGTCAGTGGAGGAGTATTTAAAGTAGGGACCGCAGACAGGCTATCAAAGGCCTAACATAACAAACAATAGGCTCATGGCAGTTTCACAGCGGTTACATGGATACACGGGCAGGCAGCTTGGTGGTGGTGAGTGGAGGAGTATTTAAAGTAGGGACCGCAGACAGGCTTCAAAGGCCTAACATAAACAAATGGGCTGGCTGTAGGCACTTTATAATTGGTTCCAGGGGTACACGGGCAGCAGTGGTCTGGTCAGTGGAGGAGTATTTAAAGTAGGGACCGCAGACAGGCTATCAAAGGCCTAACATAACAAACAATAGGCTCATGGCAGTTTCACAGCGGTTACATGGATACACGGGCAGGCAGCTTGGTGGTGGTGAGTGGAGGAGTATTTAAAGTAGGGACCGCAGACAGGCTTCAAAGGCCTAACATAAGAAAATGGGCTGGCTGTAGGCACTTTATAATTGGTTCCAGGGGTACACGGGCAGCAGTGGTCTGGTCAGTGGAGGAGTATTTAAAGTAGGGACCGCAGACAGGCTATCAAAGGCCTAACATAACAAACAATAGGCTCATGGCAGTTTCACAGCGGTTACATGGATACACGGGCAGGCAGCTTGGTGGTGGTGAGTGGAGGAGTATTTAAAGTAGGGACCGCAGACAGGCTTCAAAGGCCTAACATAAGAAAATGGGCTGGCTGTAGGCACTTTATAATTGGTTCCAGGGGTACACGGGCAGCAGTGGTCTGGTCAGTGGAGGAGTATTTAAAGTAGGGACCGCAGACAGGCTTCAAAGGCCTAACATAAGAAAATGGGCTGGCTGTAGGCACTTTATAATTGGTTCCAGGGGTACACGGGCAGCAGTGGTCTGGTCAGTGGAGGAGTATTTAAAGTAGGGACCGCAGACAGGCTATCAAAGGCCTAACATAACAAACAATAGGCTCATGGCAGTTTCACAGCGGTTACATGGATACACGGGCAGGCAGCTTGGTGGTCAGTGGAGGAGTATTTAAAGTAGGGACCGCAGACAGGCTATCAAAGGCCTAAAATAACAAACAATAGGCTCATGGCAGTTTTACAGCGGTTACATGGATACACAGGCAGCTTGGTGGTGAGTGGAGGAGTATTTAAAGTAGGGACCGCAGACAGGCTATCAAAGGCCTAAAATAACAAACAATAGGCTCATGGCAGTTTCACAGCGGTTACATGGATACACGGGCAGGCAGCTTGGTGGTGGTGAGTGGAGGAGTATTTAAAGTAGGGACCGCAGACAGGCTTCAAAGGCCTAACATAAGAAAATGGGCTGGCTGTAGGCACTTTATAATTGGTTCCAGGGGTACACGGGCAGCAGTGGTCTGGTCAGTGGAGGAGTATTTAAAGTAGGGACCGCAGACAGGCTATCAAAGGCCTAACATAACAAACAATAGGCTCATGGCAGTTTCACAGCGGTTACATGGATACACGGGCAGGCAGCTTGGTGGTGGTGAGTGGAGGAGTATTTAAAGTAGGGACCGCAGACAGGCTTCAAAGGCCTAACATAAGAAAATGGGCTGGCTGTAGGCACTTTATAATTGGTTCCAGGGGTACACGGGCAGCAGTGGTCTGGTCAGTGGAGGAGTATTTAAAGTAGGGACCGCAGACAGGCTATCAAAGGCCTAACATAACAAACAATAGGCTCATGGCAGTTTCACAGCGGTTACATGGATACACGGGCAGGCAGCTTGGTGGTGGTGAGTGGAGGAGTATTTAAAGTAGGGACCGCAGACAGGCTTCAAAGGCCTAACATAAACAAATGGGCTGGCTGTAGGCACTTTATAATTGGTTCCAGGGGTACACGGGCAGCAGTGGTCTGGTCAGTGGAGGAGTATTTAAAGTAGGGACCGCAGACAGGCTATCAAAGGCCTAACATAACAAACAATAGGCTCATGGCAGTTTCACAGCGGTTACATGGATACACGGGCAGGCAGCTTGGTGGTGGTGAGTGGAGGAGTATTTAAAGTAGGGACCGCAGACAGGCTTCAAAGGCCTAACATAAGAAAATGGGCTGGCTGTAGGCACTTTATAATTGGTTCCAGGGGTACACGGGCAGCAGTGGTCTGGTCAGTGGAGGAGTATTTAAAGTAGGGACCGCAGACAGGCTATCAAAGGCCTAACATAACAAACAATAGGCTCATGGCAGTTTCACAGCGGTTACATGGATACACGGGCAGGCAGCTTGGTGGTGGTGAGTGGAGGAGTATTTAAAGTAGGGACCGCAGACAGGCTTCAAAGGCCTAACATAAGAAAATGGGCTGGCTGTAGGCACTTTATAATTGGTTCCAGGGGTACACGGGCAGCAGTGGTCTGGTCAGTGGAGGAGTATTTAAAGTAGGGACCGCAGACAGGCTTCAAAGGCCTAACATAAGAAAATGGGCTGGCTGTAGGCACTTTATAATTGGTTCCAGGGGTACACGGGCAGCAGTGGTCTGGTCAGTGGAGGAGTATTTAAAGTAGGGACCGCAGACAGGCTATCAAAGGCCTAACATAACAAACAATAGGCTCATGGCAGTTTCACAGCGGTTACATGGATACACGGGCAGGCAGCTTGGTGGTCAGTGGAGGAGTATTTAAAGTAGGGACCGCAGACAGGCTATCAAAGGCCTAAAATAACAAACAATAGGCTCATGGCAGTTTTACAGCGGTTACATGGATACACAGGCAGCTTGGTGGTGAGTGGAGGAGTATTTAAAGTAGGGACCGCAGACAGGCTATCAAAGGCCTAAAATAACAAACAATAGGCTCATGGCAGTTTCACAGCGGTTACATGGATACACGGGCAGGCAGCTTGGTGGTGGTGAGTGGAGGAGTATTTAAAGTAGGGACCGCAGACAGGCTTCAAAGGCCTAACATAAGAAAATGGGCTGGCTGTAGGCACTTTATAATTGGTTCCAGGGGTACACGGGCAGCAGTGGTCTGGTCAGTGGAGGAGTATTTAAAGTAGGGACCGCAGACAGGCTATCAAAGGCCTAACATAACAAACAATAGGCTCATGGCAGTTTCACAGCGGTTACATGGATACACGGGCAGGCAGCTTGGTGGTGGTGAGTGGAGGAGTATTTAAAGTAGGGACCGCAGACAGGCTTCAAAGGCCTAACATAAGAAAATGGGCTGGCTGTAGGCACTTTATAATTGGTTCCAGGGGTACACGGGCAGCAGTGGTCTGGTCAGTGGAGGAGTATTTAAAGTAGGGACCGCAGACAGGCTTCAAAGGCCTAACATAAGAAAATGGGCTGGCTGTAGGCACTTTATAATTGGTTCCAGGGGTACACGGGCAGCAGTGGTCTGGTCAGTGGAGGAGTATTTAAAGTAGGGACCGCAGACAGGCTATCAAAGGCCTAACATAACAAACAATAGGCTCATGGCAGTTTCACAGCGGTTACATGGATACACGGGCAGGCAGCTTGGTGGTCAGTGGAGGAGTATTTAAAGTAGGGACCGCAGACAGGCTATCAAAGGCCTAAAATAACAAACAATAGGCTCATGGCAGTTTTACAGCGGTTACATGGATACACAGGCAGCTTGGTGGTGAGTGGAGGAGTATTTAAAGTAGGGACCGCAGACAGGCTATCAAAGGCCTAAAATAACAAACAATAGGCTCATGGCAGTTTCACAGCGGTTACATGGATACACGGGCAGGCAGCTTGGTGGTGGTGAGTGGAGGAGTATTTAAAGTAGGGACCGCAGACAGGCTTCAAAGGCCTAACATAAGAAAATGGGCTGGCTGTAGGCACTTTATAATTGGTTCCAGGGGTACACGGGCAGCAGTGGTCTGGTCAGTGGAGGAGTATTTAAAGTAGGGACCGCAGACAGGCTATCAAAGGCCTAACATAACAAACAATAGGCTCATGGCAGTTTCACAGCGGTTACATGGATACACGGGCAGGCAGCTTGGTGGTGGTGAGTGGAGGAGTATTTAAAGTAGGGACCGCAGACAGGCTTCAAAGGCCTAACATAAGAAAATGGGCTGGCTGTAGGCACTTTATAATTGGTTCCAGGGGTACACGGGCAGCAGTGGTCTGGTCAGTGGAGGAGTATTTAAAGTAGGGACCGCAGACAGGCTTCAAAGGCCTAACATAAGAAAATGGGCTGGCTGTAGGCACTTTATAATTGGTTCCAGGGGTACACGGGCAGCAGTGGTCTGGTCAGTGGAGGAGTATTTAAAGTAGGGACCGCAGACAGGCTATCAAAGGCCTAACATAACAAACAATAGGCTCATGGCAGTTTCACAGCGGTTACATGGATACACGGGCAGGCAGCTTGGTGGTGGTGAGTGGAGGAGTATTTAAAGTAGGGACCGCAGACAGGCTTCAAAGGCCTAACATAAGAAAATGGGCTGGCTGTAGGCACTTTATAATTGGTTCCAGGGGTACACGGGCAGCAGTGGTCTGGTCAGTGGAGGAGTATTTAAAGTAGGGACCGCAGACAGGCTATCAAAGGCCTAACATAACAAACAATAGGCTCATGGCAGTTTCACAGCGGTTACATGGATACACGGGCAGGCAGCTTGGTGGTGGTGAGTGGAGGAGTATTTAAAGTAGGGACCGCAGACAGGCTTCAAAGGCCTAACATAAGAAAATGGGCTGGCTGTAGGCACTTTATAATTGGTTCCAGGGGTACACGGGCAGCAGTGGTCTGGTCAGTGGAGGAGTATTTAAAGTAGGGACCGCAGACAGGCTTCAAAGGCCTAACATAAGAAAATGGGCTGGCTGTAGGCACTTTATAATTGGTTCCAGGGGTACACGGGCAGCAGTGGTCTGGTCAGTGGAGGAGTATTTAAAGTAGGGACCGCAGACAGGCTATCAAAGGCCTAACATAACAAACAATAGGCTCATGGCAGTTTCACAGCGGTTACATGGATACACGGGCAGGCAGCTTGGTGGTCAGTGGAGGAGTATTTAAAGTAGGGACCGCAGACAGGCTATCAAAGGCCTAAAATAACAAACAATAGGCTCATGGCAGTTTTACAGCGGTTACATGGATACACAGGCAGCTTGGTGGTGAGTGGAGGAGTAGTGCAAGGAGTGTCTGTCCCAGTACTCCCAAAATATAAATAGATGTTAATGTCTCGCAAAACAACCAAAACAAAAAAAAAAGGTGGCATACTTAGGTACAGGGGTGGGCTCATCTACTGAGTTTCTGACATAGTAATTTGGCAGTAACTATTTAATGGTGCCAATATAGGACACAGACACAGACTACTTTAAGTTGCATCATAGATGTCTACAAATTTGTATTGTCAGTGCCAGACATTGAATGATGTCAGCGAATAGACTAAAGATTGGTGGAGCTGTGCGACATAATTTTGCACGTGGTAGAGCACATTTTGAGCTGGGGTAGGGGGGAACTCTCTTGAGGCCGGCGGGACCGCCCCAGGGCCCCTCATGTTACAACGGTGTGTCTGACGTTGGGTGCGCACCACCACCGCCAGAGACACTACATTGTACTATGAGGGACCCAGTAGCAATGCCGTCAACCAAAAGCGAGCACACCCACCTCTTCAGACAAACAGCAGTCTCACGGGTGCTTGCGCCAAGTCGCGATACCACGGCCCCGTGTGGGGAGTTTTGCCATTTAGGGAGGTGTAAACATGTCGTATGCTGTACAATCAGCTGCAGCAAATTAGACATTAGAAAAGTAATTCACAGGCAAGAGCTTTTCATAGGAAAGCTAGGTGTCGGCCGGGCAAGGTGGGGCAAAAGATTTCGAAATCCAGTTGTGGTTCATTTTAATGAATGTTAGATCGTCAACATTTTGGGTAGCCAGACGAGTCCTTTTTTCGGTTAATATTGAACCTGCAGCACTGAATACTCTTTCTGATAGGACACTTGCTGCCGGGCAAGCAAGCTCCTGCAATGCATATTCTGCCAATTCTGGCCAGGTGTCTAATTTGGAGGCCCAGTAATCAAATGGGAATGACGGTTGAGGGAGAACATCGATAAGGGATGAAAAATAGTTAGTAACCATACTGGACAAATGTTGTCTCCTGTCACTTTCAATTGATGCAGCAGTACCTGTCCTGTCTGCGGTCATAGCAAAATCACTCCACAACCTGGTCAGAAAACCCCTCTGTCCAACGCCACTTCTGATGTGTGCACCCCTAACACTCCTAGTCTGCTGCCCCCTGGAGCTCGTGTGAGAACGATCACGTGCGCTGTGTGCTGGGAATGCCTGAAGCAAACGGTCAACAAGAGTTGATTGTTTGGTTGCTAATATTAGTTCCAAGTTCTCATGTGGCATAATATTTTGCAATTTGCCTTTATAGCGTGGATCAAGGAGGCAGGCCAACCAGTAATCGTCATCGTTCATCATTTTCGTAATGCGTGTGTCCCTTTGTAGGATACGTAAGGCATAATCCGCCATGTGGGCCAAAGTTCCACTTGTCAAATCTCCGGTTGTGATTGGTTGAGGGGCAGTTGCAGGCAAATCTACGTCACTTGTGTCCCTCAAAAAACCAGAACCCGGCCGTGACACGCAACCAATTTCCTGTGCCCCCGTGAAAGTTTCCGCATTAAAAATATACTCATCCCCATCATCCTCCTCATCCTCCACCTCCTCTTCGCCCGCTACCTCGTCCTGTACACTGCCCTGACCAGACAATGGCTGACTGTCATCAAGGCTTCCCTCTTCCTCTGGTGCAGACGCCTGCTCCTTTATGTGCGTCAAACTTTGCATCAGCAGACGCATTAGGGGGATGCTCATGCTTATTACGGCGTTGTCTGCACTAACCAGCCGTGTGCATTCCTCAAAACACTGAAGGACTTGACACATGTCTTGTATCTTCGACCACTGCACACCTGACAACTCCATGTCTGCCATCCTACTGCCTGCCCGTGTATCCTCCCACAAATAAATAACAGCACGCCTCTGTTCGCACAGTCTCTGAAGCATGTGCAGTGTTGAGTTCCACCTTGTTGCAACGTCTATGATTAGGCGATGCTGGGGAAGGTTCAAAGACCGCTGATAGGTCTGCATACGGCTGGCGTGTACAGGCGAACGTCGGATATGTGAGCAAAGTGCACGCACTTTGAGGAGCAGGTCGGAGAACCCAGGATAAGTTTTCAATAAGCACTGCACCACCAGGTTTAAGGTGTGAGCCAGGCAAGGAATGTGTTTCAGTTGGGAAAGGGAGATGGCAGCCATGAAATTCCTTCCGTTATCACTCACTACCTTGCCTGCCTCAAGATCTACTGTGCCCAGCCACGACTGCGTTTCTTGTTGCAAGAACTCGGACAGAACTTCCGCGGTGTGTCTGTTGTCGCCCAAACACTTCATAGCCAATACAGCCTGCTGACGCTTGGCAGTAGCTGGCCCATAATGGGACAACTGGTGTGCAACAGTGTCATCTGCCGATGGAGTGGTTGGCCGACTGCGTTCTGTGGAAGAGCTGTAGCTTCTGCAGGAGGACGAGGAGGAGGAGGAGGGGGTGCGAACGCCTACAGCCAACTGTTTCCTAGACCGTGGGCTAGGCACAACTGTCCCTAAATTGATGTCGCCTGTGGACCCTGCATCCACCACATTCACCCAGTGTGCCGTGATGGACACATAACGTCCCTGGCCATGCCTACTGGTCCATGCATCTGTAGTCAGGTGCACCTTTGTACTCACAGATTGCCTGAGTGCATGGACGATGCGCTGTTTAACATGCTGGTGCAGGGCTGGGATGGCTTTTCTGGAAAAAAAGTGTCGACTGGGTAGCTCGTATCGTGGTTCAGCGTACTCCATCAGGGCTTTGAAAGCTTCGCTTTCAACTAACCGGTAGGGCATCATCTCTAACGAGATTAGTCTAGCTATGTGGGCGTTAAAACCCTGTGTACGCGGATGCGAGGATAAGTACTTCCTTTTTCTAACCAGAGTCTCATGTAGGGTGAGCTGGACTGGAGAGCTGTAGATCGTGGAACTTTCGGGTGTGCCGGTGTACATGGCAGACTGAGAGACGGTTGGAGACGGTATTGTTTCCGCCGGTGCCCTAGATGCAATATTTCCTCCTACAAAACTGGTGATTCCCTGACCCTGACTGCTTTTGGCTGGCAAAGAAACCTGCACAGATACTGCCGGTGGTGCGGAAAATGGTGGCCTTACAGTGACGGAAGGGATGTTGCGTTGCTGACTAGCTTCATTGGCCGAGGGTGCTACAACCTTGAGGGACGTTTGGTAGTTAGTCCAGGCTTGAAAATGCATGGTGGTTAAGTGTCTATGCATGCAACTAGTATTTAGACTTTTCAGATTCTGACCTCTGCTTAAGCTAGTTGAACATTTTTGACAGATGACTTTGCGCTGATCAGTTGGATGTTGTTTAAAAAAATGCCAGACTGCACTCTTCCTAGACTCGGATCCCTTTTCAGGGATTGCAGACTGAGCTTTAACCGGATGGCAACGCTGTGCTCCAACAGGTTTTGGCTTTGACACGCGTTTTGGTCCAGATACGGGCCCGGCAGATGGAACCTGTTGCGATGTTGATGCCTGCTGCGGCCCCTCCTCCACCTCCGCTTCTGAACTACTGCCGCCTGCACCCTGTTCCCCCAATGGCTGCCAATCGGGGTCAATAACTGGGTCATCTATTACCTCCTCTTCGAGCTCGTGTGCAACTTCGTCTGTGTCACTGTGTCGGTCGGTGGTATAGCGTTCGTGGCGGGGCAACATAGTCTCATCAGGGTCTGATTGTGGATCTGTACCCTGAGAGGGCAATGTGGTGGTCTGAGTCAAAGGAGCAGCATAGTACTCTGGCTGTGGCTGTGCATCAGTGCACTCCATGTCAGAATATACTTGTAATGGGCATGGCCTGTTAAATGTTTCACTTTCTAAGCCAGGGACGGTATGTGTAAAGAGCTCCATGGAGTGACCCGTTGTGTCGCCTGCTGCATCCTTCTCTCTTGTTGTAGTTTTTGCTGAGGAGGACAAGGAAGCGACTTGTCCCTGACCGTGAACATCCACAAGCGACGCGCTGCTTTTACATTTACCAGTTTCGGAAGAGGAGGCAAAAGAGCTAGAGGCTGAGTCTGCAATGTAAGCCAAAACTTGCTGTTGCTGCTCCGCCTTTAAAAGCGGTTTTCCTACTCCCAGAAAAGAGAGCGTTCGAGGCCTTGTGTAGCCTGACGACGAAACTGGCTCCACAGCTCCAGACTTAGGTGGAATATTTTTATCCCCACGACCACCTGATGCTCCACTACCACTACCATCATTACCAGCTGACAATGAACGCCCACGACGACCTCTTGCACCAGACTTCCTCATTGTTTTAAAATCTTAACCAAAGTAACTTTATTTGTTGCTGTCAAACAACTTACACGGTGAGCTATAACTTCAGTATGATTTCAATATCCCTTAACAGGTTGGTGAGACCACAAGGAAAATCAGGCACAATGTTACACACTCTGTTTTCTGTGGCACAAAATCACAGAGATGACACACACGCAGGACTGTCACTCAAGCACTAATGTCAATATTAATCTCCCACCTAATTTATTTATTTTTTTTTCTCAGGGAGACTTTAGAAACCAAATAATATTTAAAAAAAAAAAAAAAAAAGGCTTTCTATGGCCCACAATTAGAGAGAGAGAGGTGGCACAACCAGGAGTCAAGACTGGCGCACAAGCTGAAAGGGCAATATTACTCTCCCACTGTTTTTTATGTTTTTTTTGTTTTTTTCAGGGAGACTTTAGAAACCAAATAATATTAAAAAAACCAAAAAAAAAAAAGGCTTTCTATGGCCCACTGAATGAGAGGGAGAGAGGTGGCACACCCAGGAGTCAAGACTGGCACACAAGCTGAAAGGGCAATATTACTCTCCCACTGTTTTTTTAGGTTTTTTTTTTTTTTCAGGGAGACTTTAGAAACCAAATAATATTAAAAAAAAAAAAAAAATAGGCTTGCTATAGCCCACTGAATGAGAGATAGCACACACAGCAGTGGCACACAAGCCCTGACTGAGGCCAATATTTTTCTCCCACTGATTGATGTAGTGTTTTTGTGTTGAGGTAGAACTTAGAACACAAATCACGGAAAAAATAAATAGGCTTTCTATGGCCCACTGAATGAAAGGGAGAGAGGTGGCACACCCAGGAGTCAAGACTGGCACACAAGCTGAAAGGGCAATATTATTCTCCCACTGTTTTTTTAGGTTTTTTTTTTTTTTTCAGGGAGAATTAGAAACCAAATAATATTAAAAAAAAAATAAATAGGCTTTCTATGGCCCACTGAATGAGAGGGAGAGAGGTGGCACACCCAGGAGTCAAGACTGGCACACAAGCTGAAAGGGCAATATTATTCTCCCACTGTTTTTTTAGGTTTTTTTTTTTTTTTCAGGGAGAATTAGAAACCAAATAATATTAAAAAAAAAAATAAATAGGCTTTCTATGGCCCACTGAATGAGAGGGAGAGAGGTGGCACACCCAGGAGTCAAGACTGGCACACAAGCTGAAAGGGCAATATTACTCTCCCACTGTTTTTTTAGGTTTTTTTTTTTTTTCAGGGAGACTTTAGAAACCAAATAATATTAAAAAAAAAAAAAAAAAAAATAGGCTTGCTATAGCCCACTGAATGAAAGGGAGAGAGGTGGCACACCCAGGAGTCAAGACTGGCACACAAGCTGAAAGGGCAATATTACTCTCCCACTGTTTTTTTATGTATTTTTTGTTTTTTCAGGGAGACTTTAGAAACCCAATAATATTAAAAAAAAAAAATTAATAGGCTTTCTATGGCCCACTGAATGAGAGGGAGAGAGGTGGCACACCCAGGAGTCAAGACTGGCACACAAGCTGAAAGGGCAATATTATTCTCCCACTGTTTTTTTAGGTTTTTTTTTTTTTTTCAGGGAGAATTAGAAACCAAATAATATTAAAAAAAAAAAATAAATAGGCTTTCTATGGCCCACTGAATGAGAGGGAGAGAGGTGGCACACCCAGGAGTCAAGACTGGCACACAAGCTGAAAGGGCAATATTACTCTCCCACTGTTTTTTTAGGTTTTTTTTTTTTTTCAGGGAGACTTTAGAAACCAAATAATATTAAAAAAAAAAAAAAAAATAGGCTTGCTATAGCCCACTGAATGAGAGATAGCACACACAGCAGTGGCACACAAGCCCTGACTGAGGCCAATATTTTTCTCCCACTGATTGATGTAGTGTTTTTGTGTTGAGGTAGAATTTAGAACACAAATCACGGAAAAAATAAATAGGCTTTCTATGGCCCACTGAATGAAAGGGAGAGAGGTGGCACACCCAGGAGTCAAGACTGGCACACAAGCTGAAAGGGCAATATTACTCTCCCACTGTTTTTTTATGTATTTTTTGTTTTTTCAGGGAGACTTTAGAAACCCAATAATATTTAAAAAAAAAAATAAATAGGCTTTCTATGGCCCACTGAATGAGAGGGAGAGAGGTGGCACACCCAGGAGTCAAGACTGGCACACAAGCTGAAAGGGCAATATTATTCTCCCACTGTTTTTTTAGGTTTTTTTTTTTTTTTTTCAGGGAGAATTAGAAACCAAATAATATTAAAAAAATAAAATAAATAGGCTTTCTATGGCCCACTGAATGAGAGGGAGAGAGGTGGCACACCCAGGAGTCAAGACTGGCACACAAGCTGAAAGGGCAATATTACTCTCCCACTGTTTTTTTAGGTTTTTTTTTTTTTTCAGGGAGACTTTAGAAACCAAATAATATTAAAAAAAAAAAAAAAAATAGGCTTGCTATAGCCCACTGAATGAGAGATAGCACACACAGCAGTGGCACACAAGCCCTGACTGAGGCCAATATTTTTCTCCCACTGATTGATGTAGTGTTTTTGTGTTGAGGTAGATTTTAGAACACAAATCACGGAAAAAATAAATAGGCTTTCTATGGCCCACTCAGTGAGAGATGGCACACACAGGGATGGCACTGTAGCAGAAATGCCAATCTTAATCTCCCACAAAAAAAAAACAAAAAAAAAAAAAAAACTGTCCTACAATTACTATCTCCCTGCAGTAATGTAAGCCAGGTATGGCAGGCAGCAATAGGAGTGGACTGATGCACAAATTAAATAAAAAGTGTGGACAAACAAAAAAGATAGCTGTGCAGAAAGGAAGGAACAAGAGGATATGTGCTTTGAAAAAAGCAGTTGGTTTCCACAGTGGCGTACACACAGCAATACAGCTATCACGGAGCCTTCTAGGGCAGCCCAATGAGCTACAGCGCTGAGGGGAAAAAAAAAAAAAATAGCTTCCACAGTCCCTGCACACCGAAGGTGGTGTTGGACAGTGGAAATCGCTGCAGCACAAGCGGTTTGGTGGTTAGTGGACCCTGCCTAACGCTCTCCCTGCTTCTGACGAAGCGGCAGCAACCTGTCCCTAAGCTCAGATCAGCAGCAGTAAGATGGCGGTCGGCGGGAACGCCCCTTTATAGCCCCTGTGACGCCGCAGACAGCAAGCCAATCACTGCAATGCCCTTCTCTAAGATGGTGGGGACCAGGATCTATGTCATCACGCTGCCCACACTCTGCGTTCACCTTCATTGGCTGAGAAATGGCGCTTTTCGCGTCATTGAAACGCGACTTTGGCGCGAAAGTCGCGTACCGCATGGCCGACAAGCACAGGGGTCGGATCGGGTTTCATGAGACGCCGACTTAGCCAAAAGTCGGCGACTTTTGAAAATGATCGACCCGTTTCGCTCAACCCTAATGATAACATTGATAAGTCAGCTTTATTCTTTGGGTCAGTACGATTACAGTGATACCACATTTACATAGTTTAATGTTTTGGAGCTTTTACACAATAAATACTAACGTACAGAATAAATAATTATTTTTGCATTGCTTTAATCTTAGAGCTATAACTTTTTTATTTTTCCACTGATGGAGTTGTGCAGCAGCCTGTTTTTTTATGGACAAACAGAAGACAAATTCACAGAGGTCTCAGCAGTTCAGTGGCCTGACTGGGAACGCAGTCTCAGTGACTGGCAGTAACCTCAATGATGTCACCACTAGTCACTGATGCTATGCTCGCAGCAGTTCAGTCTCCCAGAGGTTCTCAACCTGGACGATTGCATCTTAGCTGTTTATCCTCAGACATGGATTAAGGTTTGGACAGATCGTCAGACAGGTGATGGATGGTTGTTTTTTATTTTTGTTTTATTACAGAAGACGTGGCTTCAATGAAATAGGCGATGATTGAATATGGTTTAATTTAGAATGATTAAATTAATCTATGTCATTCTTTCAATTAAAGGACTTTAATCTAGGTGTCTATTTATTTACAACTAGCTGAAGAGCCTGGCGTTGCCTGGGCATAGTAAATATCTGTGGTTAGTTATAGCACCTCACTTCTCTTATTTTCCCATCACGCCTCTCATTTTCCCCCCTCACATCTCTCATTTTCTCCCTTACACATATCATTTTCCCCCTCACTCCTCTTATTTTCCCCCTCACTCCTCTCATTCCCCCCTAACTCTTGTCATTTTGACCTCACATCTGTCATTTTCCGATCACTCCACTATTTTCCCTCACTCCTCTCAATTTGCACTCACACCTTTTCATTTTTACCTCACACCCCTCATTTTCACCTCACACCTCTCATTTTCCCCTCAGTATATACATATTTGTCATCTCCCTTATATATAGTATACACCTGTATGTCATCTCCTGTATATAGTATATACCTGTATGTCATATCCCCTGTAAATAGTATATACCTGCTGTATGTCATCTCCTCCTGTATATTGTATATACCTATGTGTCATCTCCTCCTGTATATAGTATATACCTGTATGTCATCTCTTCTGTATATACTATATACCTGTATGTCATCTCCTCCTATATATAGTATATACCTGTATGTCATCTCCTGTATATAGTATATACCTGTATGTCATCTCCCCTGTATATAGTATGTACCTGTATGTCATCTCCTCCTGTATATAGTATATACCTGTGTGTCATCTCCTCTGTATACAGTATATACCTGAATGTCATCTCCCCCGTATATAGTATATACCTGTGTGTCATCTCCCCTGTATATAGGATATACCTGTGTGTCATCTCCCCTGTATATAGGATATACCTGTGTGTCATCTTCCCTGTATATAGTATATATGTGTGTGTCATCTCCCCTGTATATAGTATATACCTGTGTGTCATCTCCTCCTGTATATAGTATATACCTGTGTGTCATCTCCTCCTGTATATAGTATATACCTGTGTGTCATCTACACTGTATATAGTATATACCTGTGTGTCATCTCCCCTGTATATAGTATGCACCTGTATGTCATCTCCCCTTTATATAGTATATACCAGTGTGTCATCTCCTCCTGTATATAGTTTATACCTGTGTGTCATCTCCCCTGTATATAGTATATATGTGTGTGTCATCTCCTCCTGTATATAGTATATACCTGTGTGTCATCTCCTCCTGTATATAGTATATACCTGTGTGTCATCTCCTCCTGTATATAGTATATACCTGTGTGTCATCTCTCCTGTATATAGTATATACCTGTGTGTCATCTCCTCCTGTATATAGTATATACATGTGTGTCATCTCCCCTGTAAATAGTATATACCTGTGTGTTATCTCCTCCTGTATATAGTATATATCTGTATGTCATCTCCTCCTGTATTAGACCGCATTCACACATTATTTGCTCAGTATTTTTGCCTCAGTATTTGTAAGCTAAATTGGCAGCCTAATAAATCCCCAGCCAACAGGAAGCCCTCCCCCCTGGCAGTGTGTATTAGCTCACACATACACATAATATACAGGTCATGTGACTGACAGCTGCCGTATTTCCTATATGGTACAGTTGTTGCTCTTGTAGTTTGTCTGCTTAGTAATCAGATTTTTATTTTTGAAGGATAATACCAGACTTGTGTGTGTTTTAGGGTGAGTTTCATGTGTCAAGTTGTGTGTGTTGAGTTGCGTGTGGCGACATGCATGTAGCGACTTTTGTGAGATGAGTTTTGTGTGGCGACATGCGTGTAGCAACTTTTTGTGTGTCGAGTTGCATGTGACAGGTTAGTGTAGCAAGTTGTGTGCAGCAAGTTTTGCGCATGGCGAGTTTTGCGTGTGGCGAGTTTTATGTGTGGTGCGTTTTGAGTATGTGCAAGTTTTGTGTGAGGCAACTTTTGCATGTGTTGCAACTTTTGTGCATGTGGGAATTTTTCCACGTGTGCAAGTTTTGCATGTGGCGAGTTTTCCATGAGGTGAGTTTTGCACGTGTGGTGAGTTTTGCGTAAGCCTAGTTTTGCATGTGGCGAGTTTTGCGCGTGGCAAGTTTTGAGCGGCGACTTTTGTGTTTCGACTTTTATGTGGCGAGGTTGGTGTATGTGTGGTGAAATGTGTGCTAAGGGTGGTATATGTGTTCAAGCGCGTGGTAGTGTGTGGCGCATTTTGTGTGTGTTCATATCCCCGTGTGTGGTGAGTATCCCATGTCGGGGCCCCACCTTAGCAACTGTACTTTATATACTTTTTGGCGCCATCGCTCTCATTCTTTAAGTCCCCCTTGTTCACATCTGGCAGCTGTCAATTCGCCTCCAACACTTTTCCTTTCACTTTTTCCCCATCATGTAGATAGGGGCAAAATTGTTTGGTGAATTGGAACGCGCAGGGTTAAATTTTGCCTCACAACATAGCCTATGACGCTCTCGGGGTCCAGACTGTGCAAAATTTTGTGGCTGTAGCTGCGACGGTGCAGATGCCAATCCCGGACATACACACACACACATACATATACACACACATTCAGCTTTATATATTAGATATAACTGTAGGATTAGTAAGAGAGGTGTCTTACAGACACCTCTCCATTACTAAGCCATGGATTTGATGTCACCAGACAATAGAAAGGTAACATCAACCCTACAAATATGAACCCCACTTTCCACCACTACAGGGCAAGTGAGAAGAGTTGGGTAAAGAGCCAGAATTGACAGATCTAGTAGATGTGCCTTTTCTGGGCAGCTGTGGGTTGCTATATTAAGGCGGGGGGTCAATATCGACGGCTTCTTACCAGCCTGAGAATATCAGTCCCGAGCTGTCCGCTTTAGCAAGGCTGCCAGTCAAAAATGAGGGGGATCCCACATCCATGATTTATTTAAATAACTAAAAAAAACAGCGTGAGGACCCCTCTTTTCTTGATAACTAACCTTTCTAATGCTGACAGCTGAGGGTTGCAGGCCTCAGCTGTCAATTTTGTCTGGCTGGTTATCATAAATACAGGGGTACCCACGCTTTTTTTTATTATTTATTTAGAGCACAGGCATCAACTGATGAGTACTCCCATCAGCAGCTCCTGATCTCGCTGTTATTAGCGATAGCAGGCATACTCTGATGAGAGCAGTAATCTCATCAGCCCATGCCAGTGACCGAAGGTAAACTTTATAATTCCGATCACAGCTGTGATTTTACCACCAATCAAAAGCAGTGTTTGCCACACTGTCATACTCAAGTCAATGGGGTCTGGGTTTGGGTGTGGGTCCGGATACTATTCTGGTACCCGAACCAGATTTTTTTTAACTGTGCGGCCGCACCTGCTGGACCTGAACATCCAGGGGTCCACCCATTTCTACTCAAAATTATTCAAGTCATTTAGAAAACTCACCAAAAAGGACAACCCCTTATGCTATTAAAATATTTATATAAAGAAGATTGTATGCTATTCTTTTACAAAGTTTCTGTAAAGGAAATATTGTGTCCTGTAAGATATGCTTTTTTACACTTGCTATTCTAGATTATTTTGAATCAGTTTATGTGCTGCTAGTATTGCACATTTCCATAAGGACACTTAAAAAAAATCTATTTTACTTTTTTATGTTATTTTGCTTTCCTTATGATATTACAGTAAAATGATGCGTTTAATATCAGAAAAAATATAATTGACATTATACTGGTAACATTAAGGGTGAACTATTATCATCAATTAACACAAAAAAGTGCTGCACAAAATCAAATAATCTAAAAAAAACAGTGTCAATGTTTTTTCTTATTTTTAATATGTATTTTAGAGATCTTGTTATATTTTATGCATACTTTTTTGCTTTTTGAAAAGTATCAAGAAAAGTAGATTTTGTTGAGTAGTAAAATGCACGCACTGGAGGATTCTATTATTTTGGTGCAAAAATCTATACATAAATTAAATTGGCCAAAATAGCAAATTCACCAAATTTCACTCTGTGCACCGTTGTGTAAAATTTACTGGTTTCACTTAGTCACTTCAAGTTTCAAGTCTACAGTTAGAGCAGTGATAATAGTTCTCTGTCATTTATGTTTTCTAAATTGAGTACTTTCAAACTTTTTTCAATATTTTTTTTTCTATCTTCAAAGGTTCAATGCTGATTAAATAAACTAATAATAAATGCATCTTTATAGGCTTGAATCCATCATCTTTTATACCAGCTGCAATTACAAGAAAAAAGGTTCATGACTAATTCTGTAGTTAAAAAAAGATTATGCTAGAAATGCCAATTAGTGTCATTTAGTTTCAGCTTTCAATCTCATAGTAATAAAATAGATCCAAGCATAGATTCATAAAATTTATGCCAAAAATAAAGAACCTTTTACACATGGTTGTATTCATAGAATCAAAGAGTTAGAATGGATCTCCATTGTCAACGAGTCCAACCCCCTGCTCAATGCAGGATTCACTAAACCATCTTAGATAGATGTCTGTCCAGCCTCTGTTTGACTTTCATTGAAGGAGAATTCAACACCTTTCATGGCATCATGTTCCACTAAGATTAAATTCAATAGGTTGCCGAAACCCTCTTAGCCCTGACAGCAGTGTGATTTGAACCCACGCCTCCAAAGAGGCTGAAGCCTAAGTTCATTCCCTTTGACTTAAATCACAAGAAGAAAGAAGCGGCAGCACTCACCGATCTTCAGAGCAGGTAAATCTTTATTGCATGACAATCTTCACGGCTCGGGGGTGCATATACAAAGGAGTGTGCAAGCTCAAACGACGGCCGTTTTGCGCCGCTCCGGCGCTTCAACGGGTTTGACTACTTGACCACGCTTCAGGATCTAAGTTATGCACATCCCTAATGTCACGCCCAATTTAAACTATGGACATAGGTTTGTCATGTGCTTACAAGAAAATAGTGAAGATTTCTAGACCAAATGGGTGAAAGGCATCCAACTACTTTTCTCTGCTCTGATTTTATATCCAATGTACTATAGTTCTCTTGAGGGGAATTTATACTGCTAGATAATTGTGAATGAGCGTTATTAAAAATGCTCGCTTCATGGTTATTTTGTCATGTAAACAGGCTGCCAATCACCCTATGAAAGAGCAAATGCTCATTCATTGGGTGACATTATCTCTTGTGAAGCACCAAAGATCATCGTTCTCCACTGCTGAATTGCTCTGCGTTAGCAGGACTCACCCTTGGAGAACTATGGCAGCCTGTTGGACTTTCTCTTCTGTATGACTCCAGTAAATCAATAACTGCTGTAATTTTGGTTAATATACTTAAGGTCTGATGTAAATAATTTTGCTTGTGTATGCATTCTGGCATTTATGTGTGCTTCAGCATGACTTTCTAACCAGTCATTCTAGATTTGATTGGTTCACATTTTGTGATATTATGAATGAGAACCTTTTCAGAATTTAAATAATTATTTTGTTAACTAATGGAATTGTGATAATTTACAACACAGAAAAGCCTATTAAATTAGCATTCAAATTAATTTCACCTAACAGGATTAATTGAGTTCCAAACCAGTTGACAAGTATGTCTTATAATTGATGTTCTGTAAGGAGGCCAAAGAGTGTTATTCATATTATTTTGTTGGAAATGCCTACTATTTCTGCTATTTTACTGGTCTTAATTTGACTACAGAATATTTCTCAATTTACCACATACAAGAGAAAAATATGTAAGTATAGCACTAATCTTGTTACACCAGTAATAACCAAGAGCTTTGGATTTACAAGGAACTTGGAAACATTCCCAACACTTGCTATATTAAGCCAGCATTAAATTATAGTTATAATCACGCATATGCATACACATGTCTGTCGTAAACTGGTTACCATCTTCAATGCAACAAGATGACTGTAAATAATTATTTTGAACTTACAATGTGATTGGAAACTTTGCAGACCATTCTCATTGATAAACATTTATGAATACATTTGGCCTAAATTGTGAAAAAAGTTTTCAATTAAGTGATTTAAATAAAAAACCTGATTATATGATGTTTATTTGCGTGATTTTCTGAAAACTACAAATATCGTAGCATTTTTATGGCATTTTTGACACATCAGTGCAAGAAAAATGCATTGGGAATACATTATATAATCAAAGTCTTAAAGGGGACCTTTCACTAAAAAAGTGGACAGGTTTTGTTCATATTTTGATGCAGATGCTCTTTTGAGTAAGCTTTTTTTTTACCACATCTGCCATGCAGTTGTAGAGATATAGGCTTTTTTATTACTTACTCATTTTTGTGGTCTTTACAAAGAGGCGTGACTCACAGTATTTTCTGGGGGAGTATCTATTGGCTGCTCTACATTATATCTCTGTCAGCCACACCCCTTCAGTAAACACCATAATAACAGCACTAAATAAAAAAGGCCTATTTCTCTGGAACTGTATGGATTTATACAAAAACAGAATATTCAAGGGAGCAGCAAGAATAAAATGAGAGCTAAAATTGTCCACTTTTGGTTTGGTTGCAGTTCTTCCTTAAGTAACCTTTTTATTATTTTTTTAAATTAAAATTATAAAGATAAAGCCGGTGTCACACTTGCAACTGCAATGCGAGAAACTCACGCGAGTCTGTTGTCTCAATACCCGGCACTGAGGACTGGAGCATTCAGCAACGGACCTCCCCTGGCACATTAACCCCCGGCACACTGCGATCAAACATGATCACAGTGTTCTGGCGGTATAGGGAAGCATCACGCAGGGAGGGGACTCCCTGCGGGCTTCCCTGAGACCCCCGTAGCAACGCGATGTGATCGCGTTGCTCCAAGTGTCTCTTACCTCCTATCCTTGCAGGCCCCGGATCCAAAATGGCCGTGGGGCTGCATCCGGGTCCTACAGGGACTACTTCCGGGCGCTGGTAAGCCTGCAGCGCTGGAAGTCAGATCGGTGCTCTGACAGAGTGCTGTGCAAACTGTCAGATCAGCGATCTGTGATGTCCCCCCCGGGACAAAGTAAAAAAGTAAAAAAAAAATTCCACATGTGTAAAAAAAAATTAAAAAAATAAATTCCTAAATAAAGAAAAAAAAATATTATTCCCATAAATACATTTCTTTATCTAAATAAAAAAAATAAAATAAAAGTACACATATTTAGTATTGCCACGTCCGTAACGACCTGACCTATAAAACTGTCCCACTAGTTAACCCCTTCAGTGAACACCCTAAGAAAAAAAAAAAAACGAGGCAAAAAACAACACTATATTATCATACTGCCAAACAAAAAGTGGAATAACACGCGATCAAAAAGACGAATATAAATAACCATGGTACCGCTGAAAACGTCATCCTGTCCCGCAAAAAACGAGCCACCACACAGCATCATAAGCAAAAAAGTAAAAAAGTTATAGTCCTCAGAATAAAGCGATGCCAAAATAATTATTTTTCTATAAAATAGCTTTTATCGTATAAAAGCGCCAAAACATAAAAAAAATGATATAAATGAGATATCGCTGTAATCATACTGACCCGAAGAATAAAACTGTTTTATCAATTTTACCAAACGTGGAACGGTATAAATGCCTCCCCCAAAAGAAATTCATGAATAGCTGGTTTTTGGTCATTCTGCCTCACAAAAATCAGAATAAAAAGCGATCAAAAACTGTCACGTGTCCGAAAATGTTACCAATAAAAACGTCAACTCGTCCCACAAAAAACAAAACCTCACATGACTCTGTGGACCAAAATATGGAAAAATTATAGGTCTCAAAATGTGGAGACGCAAAAACATTTTTGCTATAAAAAGTGTCTCTTAATGTGTGACAGCTGCCAATCATAAAAATCTGCCATAAAAAATGCTATAAAAGTAAATCAAACCCCCTTCATCACCCCCTTAGTTAGGGAAAAATAAAAAAAATAAAAAATTGTATTTATTTCCATTTTCCCATTAGGGTAAGGGTTAGGGCTAGGGTTAGGGTTAGGGTTAGGGCTAGGGTTAGGGCTAGGGTTAGGGCTAGGGTTAGGGTTAGGGCTAGGCTTAGGGTTAGGGTTAGGGCTAGGGTTAGGGTTGGGGCTAGGGTTGGAGCTAAAGTTAGGGTTAGGGTTGGGGCTAAAGTTGAGGTTAGGGTTGGGGCTAAAGTTAGGGTTGGGGCTAAAGTTAGAGTTAGGGTTTGGATTACATTTACGGTTGGGATTAGGTTTGATATTAGAGTTAGGGGTGTGTCAGGGTTAGAGGTGTGGTTAGGGTTACCATTGGGATTAGGGATAGCGGTGTGTTTGGATTAGGGTTTCAGGTAGAATTGGGGAGTTTCCACTGTTCAGGAACATCAGGGGCTCTCCAAACGCGACATGGTGTCCGATTTCAATTCCAGCCAATTCTGCGTTGAAAAAGTAAAACTGTGCTCCTTCCCTTCCGAGCTCTTCCGTGTGCCCAAACAGGAGTTTACCCCAACATATGGGGTATCAGCGTACTCGGGACAAATTGGACAACAACTTTTGGGGTCCAAGTTCTCTTGTTATCCTTGAGAAAAAAAAAATTTAGAGGGCTAGAAATCATTTTTGCGGGAAAAAAAGATTTTTTATTTTCATGGCTTTGCGTTGTAAACTGTAGTGAATCACTTGGGGGTTCAAAGTTCTCACAACACATCTAGATAAGTTGCTTGGGAGGTCTAGTTTCCAATATGGGGTCACTTGTTGGGGGTTTCTACTGTTTGGGTACATCAGGGGCTCTGCAAATGCAACATGACGCCTGCAGACCAATCCATCTATGTCTGCATTCCAAATGGCGCTCCTTCCCTTCCGAGCTCTGCCATGCGCCCAAACAGTGGTTGCCCCCCACATATGCGGTATCATCGTACTCAGGACAAATTGGACAGCAACTTTTGGGGTCCAATTTCTCCTGTTACCCTTGGGAAAATACAAAACTGGGGGCTAAAAAATCTTTTTTGTGAAAAAAAAAAAGAATTTTTATTTTCACGGCTCTGCGTTATAAACTGTAGTGAAACACTTGGGGGTTCAAAGCTCTCAAAACGCATCTAGATAAGTTCCTTAGGGGGTCTACTATCCAAAATGGTGTCACTTGTGGGAGGTTTTAATGTTTAGGCACATCAGGGGCTCTACAAACGCGACATGGTGTACCATCTCAATTCCAGTCAATTTTGCATTGAAAAGTCAAACGGCGCTCCTTCCCTTCCGAGCTCTGCCATGCGCCCAAACAGTCGTTTACCCCCACATATGGGGTATCAGTGTACTCAGGACAAATTGTACAACGACTTTTGGGGTCCAATTTCTTCTCTTACCCTTGGGAAAATAAAAAAATTGGGGGCGAAAATATCATTTTTGTGAAAAAATATGATTTTTTATTTTTACGGCTCTGCATTATAAACTTCTGTGAAGCACTTTTTGGGTCAAAGTGCTCACCACACATCTAGATAAGTTCCTTAAGGGGTCTACTTTCCAAAATGGTGTCACTTCTGGGAGGTTTCAATGTTTAGGCACATCAGGGGCTCTCCAAATGCAACATGGCGTCCCATCTTAATTCCAGTCAATTTTGCATTGAAAAGTAAAATGGTGCTCTGTTATGACCCCAGTGGACAGGGTCTCAGAGGAACGTGTAAGTCTGCAAGATACAAAAATCCAGCTCATAGGGCTGTGGTAACTGGGTTGACCAAATAGCTACTCCTAACGCCAACACTAGAAGTAGCCGGGGATCATGCCTACGGTGATCGCTAGATGACTCGCGCCAGCCGGAGAATCTAACTACCCGTAGGAGAAGAAAACAAAGACCTCTCTTGCCTCCAGAGAAAGGGACCCCAAAGCAAGATACAAGCCCCCCACAAATAATAACGGTGAGGTAAGAGGAAATGACAAACACAGAAATGAACCAGGTTCAGCAAAGAGAGGCCAGCTTACTAATAGCAGAATATAGCAAGATAACTTATCTGGTCAACAAAAACCCTATAAAAATCCACGTTGGAGATTCAAGAACCCCCGAACCGTCTAACGGTCTGGGGGGAGAACACCAGCCCCCTAGAGCTTCCAGCAAAGGTCAGGATACAGATAGGAACAAGCTGGACAAAAATACCAAACAAAACAAAAGCAAAAAGCAAAGAAGCAGACTTAGCTTGAAAAACAGGAACCAGGATCAGAGGACAAGAGCACAACAGATTAGCTCTGATTTCAACGATGCCAGGCATTGAACTGAAGGTCCAGGGAGCTTATATAGCAACGCCCCTGAACTAACGGACCAGGTGAGGATATAGAAAAAGACAGACGCTCCAGAGTCAAATCACTAATGACCACTAGAGGGAGCAAAAAGCAAAATCACAACAGTACCCCCCCCCCTTAGTGAGGGGTCACCGAACCCTCACCACGACCACCAGGGTGATCAGGATGAGCGGCGTGAAAGGCACGAACTAAATCGGCCGCATGAACATCAGAGGCGACCACCCAGGAATTATCTTCCTGACCATAGCCCTTCCACTTGACCAGGTACTGAAGCCTCCGCCTGGAGAGACGAGAATCCAAGATCTTCTCCACCACGTACTCCAACTCGCCCTCAACCAACACCGGAGCAGGAGGCTCAGCAGAAGGAACCACAGGCACAACGTACCGCCGCAACAAGGACCTATGAAACACGTTGTGGATAGCAAACGACACAGGAAGATCCAGGCGAAAGGATACAGGATTAAGAATTTCCAATATCTTGTAAGGACCAATAAAACGAGGTTTAAATTTGGGAGAGGAAACCTTCATAGGAACAAAGCGGGAAGAAAGCCACACCAAATCCCCAACACGTAGTCGGGGACCCACACCGCGGCGGCGGTTGGCAAAGCGCTGAGCCCTCTCCTGTGACAACTTCAAGTTGTCCACCACAAGATTCCAGATCCGCTGCAACCTATCCACCACAGAATCCACCCCAGGGCAGTCAGAAGGTTCCACATGACCCGAAGAAAAACGAGGGTGGAAACCAGAGTTGCAGAAAAACGGCGAAACCAAGGTGGCGGAACTAGCCCGATTATTAAGGGCAAACTCAGCTAACGGCAAGAAGGTCACCCAATCGTCCTGATCAGCAGAGACAAAACACCTCAAATAAGCCTCCAAAGTCTGATTAGTTCGCTCCGTCTGTCCATTAGTCTGAGGATGGAAAGCAGACGAAAACGACAAGTCAATGCCCATCCTACTACAAAAGGATCGCCAGAATCTGGAAACGAACTGGGATCCTCTGTCTTACACAATATTCTCAGGGATGCCGTGCAAACGAACCACGTTCTGGAAAAACACAGGAACCAGATCGGAAGAGGAAGGCAGCTTAGGCAAAGGAACCAAATGGACCATCTTGGAGAAGCGATCACATATCACCCAGATAACAGACATGCCCTGAGACACCGGAAGATCAGAAATGAAATCCATGGAGATATGTGTCCAAGGTCTCTTAGGGACAGGCAAGGGCAAGAGCAACCCGCTGGCACGAGAACAGCAAGGCTTAGCTCGAGCACAAGTCCCACAGGACTGTACAAATGACCGCACATCCCTAGACAAGGAAGGCCACCAAAAGGATCTGGCCACCAGATCTCTGGTGCCAAAAATTCCTGGGTGACCTGCCAACACCGAGGAATGAACCTCGGAAATGACTCTGCTGGTCCACTTATCAGGCACAAACAGTCTGTCAGGTGGACAAGAATCAGGCCTATCAGCCTGAAATCTCTGCAACACACGTCGCAGATCTGGAGAAATAGCTGACAAGATAATACCATCCTTAAGAATACCAACAGGTTCAGCGACTCCAGGAGCATCAGGCACAAAGCTCCTGGAAAGAGCATCGGCCTTCACATTCTTTGAACCTGGTAAATACGAGACAACAAAGTCAAAACGGGAGAAAAACAATGACCAGCGGGCCTGTCTAGGATTCAGGCGTTTAGCAGACTCGAGATACATCAGATTTTTGTGATCAGTCAAGACCACCACACGATGCTTAGCACCCTCGAGCCAATGACACCACTCCTCAAATGCCCATTTCATGGCCAACAACTCCCGATTGCCCACATCATAATTTCGCTCCGCAGGCGAAAACTTCCTAGAGAAAAAGGCGCAAGGTCTCATAACAGAGCAACCAGGGCCTCTCTGCGACAAAACGGCCCCTGCTCCAATCTCTGAAGCATCCACCTCAACTTGAAAGGGAAGCGAGACATCAGGCTGGCACAAAACAGGCGCCGAAGTAAACCGACATTTCAACTCCTGGAAAGCCTCCACGGCAGCAGGAGCCCAATTAACCACATCGGAGCCCTTCTTGGTCATATCCGTCAAAGGTTTCACAATGCTAGAAAAGTTAGCGATAAAACGACGGTAGAAGTTAGCGAAACCCAAGAACTTCTGAAGACTCTTAACTGACGAGGGCTGAGTCCAATCAAGAATAGCTCGGACCTTGACTGGGTCCATCTCCACAGCAGAAGGGGAAAAAATGAACCCCAAAAAGGGAACCTTCTGTACACCAAAAAGACACTTTGAGCCCTTGACAAACAAAGAATTTTCACGCAAAATTTTAAAGACCATCCTGACCTGCTCCACATGCGAGTCCCAATTATCAGAAAAAACCAGAATATCATCCAGATAAACGATCAGAAATTTATCCAGATAGTTCCGGAAAATGTCATGCATAAAGGACTGAAAAACTGAAGGGGCATTAGAGAGCCCAAAAGGCATCACCAAGTACTCAAAATGACCTTCGGGCGTATTGAATGCGGTTTTCCATTCATCCCCTTGCTTAATGCGCACAAGGTTGTACGCACCACGAAGGTCTATCTTGGTAAACCACTTGGCACCTTTAATCCGGGCAAACAAGTCAGACAACAGCGGCAAAGGATACTGAAATTTGACAGTGATCTTATTTAAAAGCCGATAGTCAATACAAGGCCTCAAAGATCCGTCCTTTTTAGCCACAAAAAAGAATCCCGCACCAAGAGGGGAAGAAGACGGACGGATGTGTCCTTTCTCCAGAGACTCCTTGATATATGAACGCATAGCGGTATGTTCAGGTATCGACAGATTAAACAGTCTTCCCTTAGGAAATTTACTGCCTGGAATCAAATCTATTGCACAGTCACATTCCCTATGAGGAGGCAATGCACTGGACCTGGACTCGCTAAAGACATCCTGATAATCAGACAAGTACTCCGGAACTTCCGAAGGCGTAGAAGAAGCAATAGACACAGGCAGGGAATCCTCATGAATACCACGACAGCCCCAACTAGACACTGACATAGCCTTCCAGTCAAGGACTGGATTATGGGTCTGTAACCATGGCAGCCCCAAAACAACCAAATCATGCATTTTATGTAGAACGAGAAAACGTATCACCTCGCGGTGTTCAGGAGTCATGCACATGGTAACCTGTGTCCAATACTGCGGCTTATTTTCTGCCAATGGCGTAGCATCAATACCCCTAAGAGGGATAGGATTTTCTAATGGTTCAAGAATAAAACCACAGCGCTTAGCAAATGAGAGATCCATAAGACTCAGGTCAGCACCTGAATCTACAAACGCCATGACAGGATAAGATGACAGTGAGCAAATCAAAGTTACAGACAGAATAAACTTAGGATGCAAATTACCAACGGTGACAGGACTAACAACCTTAGATATACGTTTAGAGCATGCTGAGATAACATGTGTAGAATCACCACAGTAGTAGCACAAGCCATTCCGGCGTCTATGAATTTTCCTCTCATTTCTAGTCAGGATTCTATCACATTGCATCAAATCAGGTGTCCGTTCAGACAACACCATGAGGGAATTTGCGGTTTTTCTATCACATTGCATCACATCAGGTGTCTGTTCAGACAACAACATGAGGGAATTTGCGGTTTTGCGCTCCCGCAACCGCCGGTCAATTTGAATAGCCAGGGACATGGTATCATTCAGACCTGTGGGAATGGGAAAACCCACCATAACATTCTTAATGGCCTCAGAAAGGCCATTTCTAAAATTAGCGGCCAGTGCACACTCGTTCCAATGTGTCAGCACGGACCATTTCCGAAATTTTTGGCAATACACCTCAGCCTCGTCCTGGCCCTGAGACATAGCCAGCAAGGCTTTCTCTGCCTGAATCTCAAGATTGGGTTCCTCATAAAGTAAACCGAGCGCCAGAAAAAACGCATCAATATCAGCCAATGCCGGATCTCCTGGCGCCAACGAAAAAGCCCAATCCTGAGGGTCACCCCGTAAGAATGAAATAACAATTTTTACTTGTTGAGCAGAGTCTCCAGACGAACAAGGTTTCAGGGACAAAAATAATTTACAATTATTCCTGAAATTCCTAAACTTAAATCGGTCTCCTGAAAACAGTTCAGGAATCGGAATCTTGGGTTCAGACCTAGGATTTCTGGTAACATAATCTTGTATACCCTGCACACGAGCGGCAAGCTGGTCCACACTTGTAATCAAGGTCTGGACATTCATGTCTGCAGCAAGCTTAAGCCACTCTGAGGTAAAGGGGAAAAGAAAAAAAAAAAAAATGAGAGAGGGAAAAAAAACCTCAAAATTTTCTTTCTTATAATCCCACTTCTGCAATGCATTAAACATTTAATACTGGCCTGGCATACTGTTATGACCCCAGTGGACAGGGTCTCAGAGGAACGTGTAAGTCTGCAAGATACAAAAATCCAGCTCATAGGGCTGTGGTAACTGGGTTGACCAAATAGCTACTCCTAACGCCAACACTAGAAGTAGCCGGGGATCATGCCTACGGTGATCGCTAGATGACTCGCGCCAGCCGGAGAATCTAACTACCCCTAGGAGAAGAAAACAAAGACCTCTCTTGCCTCCAGAGAAAGGGACCCCAAAGCAAGATACAAGCCCCCCACAAATAATAACGGTGAGGTAAGAGGAAATGACAAACACAGAAATGAACCAGGTTCAGCAAAGAGAGGCCAGCTTACTAATAGCAGAATATAGCAAGATAACTTATCTGGTCAACAAAAACCCTATAAAAATCCACGTTGGAGATTCAAGAACCCCCGAACCGTCTAACGGTCCGGGGGGAGAACACCAGCCCCCTAGAGCTTCCAGCAAAGGTCAGGATACAGATAGGAACAAGCTGGACAAAAATACCAAACAAAACAAAAGCAAAAAGCAAAGAAGCAGACTTAGCTTGAAAAACAGGAACCAGGATCAGAGGACAAGAGCACAACAGATTAGCTCTGATTTCAATGATGCCAGGCATTGAACTGAAGGTCCAGGGAGCTTATATAGCAACGCCCCTGAACTAACGGACCAGGTGAGGATATAGAAAAAGACAGACGCTCCAGAGTCAAATCACTAATGACCACTAGAGGGAGCAAAAAGCAAAATCACAACAGTGCTCCTTCCCTTCTGAGCTCTGCTATGCACCCAAGCAGTGGTTTACCCCCACATATGGGGTATCAGTGTACTCAGGAAAAAATGCACAACAACTTTTGTGGTCTAATTTCTTCTCTTACCCTTGGGAAAGTAAAAAATTGGGGGTAAAAATATAATTTTTGTGAAAAAATATGATTTTTTATTTTTATGGCTCTCCATTAGGGTTGAGCGACTTTCATTTTTTTAAGATCGAGTAGGGTTTTGGGAAACCCGATTTTGTCCAGAGTCGAGTCGAGTGCAGTCGGCCGATTATCGCTAAAAGTCGGGGATCGACCGAAACACGAAACCCAATGCAAGTCAATGGGGAAGCATAGTCGGCAGTGAGTGGAGGCCAGGAAAACACCTACAGTGCCCATTTTAATGCCAAAAACATCCATTCTTGTTTCTGAAGCTTGCCAATCTTAATTAACTGTATAATAATAGTTGGGCATAGGGAATTGGGTGAAAGTTGTGGGGGGAGTAGGGCTGGCTCAAGTTTTTCGTGGGCCCAGGAAATGCGGACTACGTCACGGCGGTGTTGCAGGGAAAGGTAAGTATTTAAAAGTTGCAAGTGCTGTGATCCTGAGCAAGCAGGGGGGGGGCCCACTCGTTCGCATTGCCACTGGCACAGGGCCCCTCAAAGTACGGCGGTGTGTTTGCATGGCGGGGGCGCCTCCCACCAGCAGCGACACTTTTGCGTACTCTGAGGGGCCCTGTGCCAGTGACGTCGCCAACGAGTATGCCCCCCCACCTGATGAAGGAACCTGCACTTTCATCTGCACCTTCCTCTTTGTCCCTGTGTAAGGTGGTATAACATGCGGGAAGGGGAACCTTACTTTCAGCAGGGACAGATTCTGGCTGTGTAGAGTACAAGGGGAATGTAGTGGTCTAGGTCAATGTACCAGCAGACTCATTTAGCAGTGGCTGGGCAATGGGCAGGATGAGGAGGAAACAGATATAGGGCCAAAGAATAAAGTAGGCTACATGCAGTTCAAAATTGGTAACAGGACTAAACAGGCGGCATTGCTTTGTTCAGTGGAGTAGCAAACCCAAGAGCAGCAGACACTGTTTCAAGGGCCTAACCACACTAGTAGGCCAAATGCAGTTTAATATCTGATAGTATAGGGCGAAAGCCAGAATGTGGAAGCTCAGCTTTGTTCAGTTGAGGACAACACCAGGGAGGGGCAGACACCTTTAGTAGGCCGGAAAAGCCTATTGCATTTTTTAAAATGGTAATTTGGAGCAGAAGGTTGAAGCTCAGCTTTATTTACTTGAGGGCAACACCAGGGAGGGGCAGAAGCCGTTAGTAGGCCCTAACCACCATTTTTTTTTTTTAAACCACATAATGAGAGCCGGAAGGTTGAAGCTCAGCTTTATTTAGTTGAGGACAACACCAGGGAGGGGCACACAGACAGACACCTTTAGTAGGCCTGAAAAGCCTATTGCATTTTTCAAAATGGTAATTTGGAGCAGAAGGTTGAAGCTCAGCTTTATTTAGTTGAGGGCAACACCAGGGAGGGGCAGAAGCCGTTAGTAGGCCCTAACCACCATTTTTTTTTTAAAACCACATAATGAGAGCCGGAAGGTTGAAGCTCAGCTTTATTTAGTTGAGGACAACACCAGGGAGGGGCAGAAGCCGTTAGTAGGCCCTAACCACCATTTTTTTTTTTAAAACCACATAATGAGAGCCGGAAGGTTGAAGCTCAGCTTTATTTAGTTGAGGACAACACCAGGGAGGGGCAGAAGCCGTTAGTAGGCCCTAACCACCATTTTTTTTTTTAAAACCACATAATGAGAGCCGGAAGGTTGAAGCTCAGCTTTATTTAGTTGAGGACAACACCAGGGAGGGGCACACAGACAGACACCTTTTGTAGGCCTGAAAAGCCTATTGCATTTTTCAAAATGGTAATTTGGAGCAGAAGGTTGAAGCTCAGCTTTATTTAGTTGAGGGCAACACCAGGGAGGGGCAGAAGCCGTTAGTAGGCCCTAACCACCATTTTTTTTTTAAAACCACATAATGAGAGCCGGAAGGTTGAAGCTCAGCTTTATTTAGTTGAGGACAACACCAGGGAGGGGCAGAAGCCGTTAGTAGGCCCTAACCACCATTTTTTTTTTTTAAACCACATAATGAGAGCCGGAAGGTTGAAGCTCAGCTTTATTTAGTTGAGGACAACACCAGGGAGGGGCACACAGACAGACACCTTTAGTAGGCCTGAAAAGCCTATTGCATTTTTCAAAATGGTAATTTGGAGCAGAAGGTTGAAGCTCAGCTTTATTTAGTTGAGGGCAACACCAGGGAGGGGCAGAAGCCGTTAGTAGGCCCTAACCACCATTTTTTTTTTAAAACCACATAATGAGAGCCGGAAGGTTGAAGCTCAGCTTTATTTAGTTGAGGACAACACCAGGGAGGGGCAGAAGCCGTTAGTAGGCCCTAACCACCATTTTTTTTTTTTAAACCACATAATGAGAGCCGGAAGGTTGAAGCTCAGCTTTATTTAGTTGAGGACAACACCAGGGAGGGGCAGAAGCCGTTAGTAGGCCCTAACCACCATTTTTTTTTTTAAAACCACATAATGAGAGCCGGAAGGTTGAAGCTCAGCTTTATTTAGTTGAGGACAACACCAGGGAGGGGCACACAGACAGACACCTTTTGTAGGCCTGAAAAGCCTATTGCATTTTTCAAAATGGTAATTTGGAGCAGAAGGTTGAAGCTCAGCTTTATTTAGTTGAGGGCAACACCAGGGAGGGGCAGAAGCCGTTAGTAGGCCCTAACCACCATTTTTTTTTTAAAACCACATAATGAGAGCCGGAAGGTTGAAGCTCAGCTTTATTTAGTTGAGGACAACACCAGGGAGGGGCAGAAGCCGTTAGTAGGCCCTAACCACCATTTTTTTTTTTAAAACCACATAATGAGAGCCGGAAGGTTGAAGCTCAGCTTTATTTAGTTGAGGACAACACCAGGGAGGGGCAGAAGCCGTTAGTAGGCCCTAACCACCATTTTTTTTTTAAAACCACATAATGAGAGCCGGAAGGTTGAAGCTCAGCTTTATTTAGTTGAGGACAACACCAGGGAGGGGCAGAAGCCGTTAGTAGGCCCTAACCACCATTTTTTTTTTTAAAACCACATAATGAGAGCCGGAAGGTTGAAGCTCAGCTTTATTTAGTTGAGGACAACACCAGGGAGGGGCAGAAGCCGTTAGTAGGCCCTAACCACCATTTTTTTTTTAAAACCACATAATGAGAGCCGGAAGGTTGAAGCTCAGCTTTATTTAGTTGAGGACAACACCAGGGAGGGGCAGAAGCCGTTAGTAGGCCCTAACCACCATTTTTTTTTTAAAACCACATAATGAGAGCCGGAAGGTTGAAGCTCAGCTTTATTTAGTTGAGGACAACACCAGGGAGGGGCAGAAGCCGTTAGTAGGCCCTAACCACCATTTTTTTTTTTAAAACCACATAATGAGAGCCGGAAGGTTGAAGCTCAGCTTTATTTAGTTGAGGACAACACCAGGGAGGGGCAGAAGCCGTTAGTAGGCCCTAACCACCATTTTTTTTTTTAAAACCACATAATGAGAGCCGGAAGGTTGAAGCTCAGCTTTATTTAGTTGAGGACAACACCAGGGAGGGGCAGAAGCCGTTAGTAGGCCCTAACCACCATTTTTTTTTTAAAACCACATAATGAGAGCCGGAAGGTTGAAGCTCAGCTTTATTTAGTTGAGGACAACACCAGGGAGGGGCAGAAGCCGTTAGTAGGCCCTAACCACCATTTTTTTTTTTAAAACCACATAATGAGAGCCGGAAGGTTGAAGCTCAGCTTTATTTAGTTGAGGACAACACCAGGGAGGGGCAGAAGCCGTTAGTAGGCCCTAACCACCATTTTTTTTTTTAAAACCACATAATGAGAGCCGGAAGGTTGAAGCTCAGCTTTATTTAGTTGAGGACAACACCAGGGAGGGGCAGAAGCCGTTAGTAGGCCCTAACCACCATTTTTTTTTTTTAAACCACATAATGAGAGCCGGAAGGTTGAAGCTCAGCTTTATTTAGTTGAGGGCAACACCAGGGAGGGGCAGAAGCCGTTAGTAGGCCCTAACCACCATTTTTTTTTTTTAAACCACATAATGAGAGCCGGAAGGTTGAAGCTCAGCTTTATTTAGTTGAGGGCAACACCAGGGAGGGGCAGAAGCCGTTAGTAGGCCCTAACCAAAGTTGAAGGCCAAATGCAGTTTAATTTCTGATACTATAGGCCGAAAGCCAGAAGGTGGAAGTTCCGATTTAGACAGTGGAGGACAATTTGAATTAGGGACTGCAGACAGACTTAGTAGGCTGTCCCCTGTGGACCATGCATCCACCACATTAACCCATTGCGCCGTAATGGACACGTAATCTTCCGTGGCCATGCCTACAGGTCCATGCGTCTGTTGTCAGGTGCACCTTTGTACTCACAGATTGCCAGAGTGCATGGACAATGCGGTCTTCTACATGCTGGTGGAGGGTTGGGATGGCTTTTCTCGCAAAAGAAGTGTCGACTGGTTAGCTTGTAGCGTGGTACAGCGTAGTCCATCATGGCCTTATTAATAGTAAATAAAATATATAACTAGGCTCTATGAACTTTTAAATAGGTTCCAGGGGTACACGGGCAGCATTGGTGTGGTCAGTGGAGGAGTATTGCAAGTAGGGGCTGCAGACAGGCTATCAAAGGCCTAAAATAACAAACAGTAGGCAGTCATGGCAGTTTTACATCGGTTACATGGATACACAGGCAGGCACTCCAGGCAGCATTGTGGTCAGTGGAGGAGTATTGCAAGTAGGGGCCGCAGACAGGCTATCAAAGGCCTAAAATAACAAACAATAGGCTCATGGCAGTTTTACAGCGGTTACATGGATACACGGGCAGGCAGCTTGGTGGTCAGTGGAGGAGTATTTAAAGTAGGGACCGCAGACAGGCTTCAAAGGCCTAACATAAGAAAATGGGCTGGCTGTAGGCACTTTATAATTGGTTCCAGGGGTACACGGGCAGCAGTGGTCTGGTCAGTGGAGGAGTATTTAAAGTAGGGACCGCAGACAGGCTATCAAAGGCCTAACATAACAAACAATAGGCTCATGGCAGTTTCACAGCGGTTACATGGATACACGGGCAGGCAGCTTGGTGGTCAGTGGAGGAGTATTGCAAGTAGGGGCTGCAGACAGGCTATCAAAGGCCTAAAATAACAAACAGTAGGCAGTCATGGCAGTTTTACATCGGTTACATGGATACACAGGCAGGCACTCCAGGCAGCATTGTGGTCAGTGGAGGAGTATTGCAAGTAGGGACCGCAGACAGGCTTCAAAGGCCTAACATAAAAAAATGGGCTGGCTGTAGGCACTTTATAATTGGTTCCAGGGGTACACGGGCAGCAGTGGTCTGGTCAGTGGAGGAGTATTTAAAGTAGGGACCGCAGACAGGCTATCAAAGGCCTAAAATAACAAACAATAGGCTCATGGCAGTTTCACAGCGGTTACATGGATACACGGGCAGGCAGCTTGGTGGTCAGTGGAGGAGTATTGCAAGTAGGGGCCGCAGACAGGCTATCAAAGGCCTAACATAACAAACAATAGGCTCATGGCAGTTTCACAGCGGTTACATGGATACACGGGCAGGCAGCTTGGTGGTCAGTGGAGGAGTATTGCAAGTAGGGGCTGCAGACAGGCTATCAAAGGCCTAAAATAACAAACAGTAGGCAGTCATGGCAGTTTTACATCGGTTACATGGATACACAGGCAGGCACTCCAGGCAGCATTGTGGTCAGTGGAGGAGTATTGCAAGTAGGGGCCGCAGACAGGCTATCAAAGGCCTAAAATAACAAACAATAGGCTCATGGCAGTTTTACAGCGGTTACATGGATACACGGGCAGGCAGCTTGGTGGTCAGTGGAGGAGTATTTAAAGTAGGGACCGCAGACAGGCTTCAAAGGCCTAACATAAGAAAATGGGCTGGCTGTAGGCACTTTATAATTGGTTCCAGGGGTACACGGGCAGCAGTGGTCTGGTCAGTGGAGGAGTATTTAAAGTAGGGACCGCAGACAGGCTATCAAAGGCCTAACATAACAAACAATAGGCTCATGGCAGTTTCACAGCGGTTACATGGATACACGGGCAGGCAGCTTGGTGGTCAGTGGAGGAGTATTGCAAGTAGGGGCTGCAGACAGGCTATCAAAGGCCTAAAATAACAAACAGTAGGCAGTCATGGCAGTTTTACATCGGTTACATGGATACACAGGCAGGCACTCCAGGCAGCATTGTGGTCAGTGGAGGAGTATTGCAAGTAGGGACCGCAGACAGGCTTCAAAGGCCTAACATAAAAAAATGGGCTGGCTGTAGGCACTTTATAATTGGTTCCAGGGGTACACGGGCAGCAGTGGTCTGGTCAGTGGAGGAGTATTTAAAGTAGGGACCGCAGACAGGCTATCAAAGGCCTAAAATAACAAACAATAGGCTCATGGCAGTTTCACAGCGGTTACATGGATACACGGGCAGGCAGCTTGGTGGTCAGTGGAGGAGTATTGCAAGTAGGGGCCGCAGACAGGCTATCAAAGGCCTAAAATAACAAACAATAGGCTCATGGCAGTTTTACAGCGGTTACATGGATACACAGGCAGCTTGGTGGTGAGTGGAGGAGTAGTGCAAGGAGTGTCTGTCCCAGTACTCCCAAAATATAAATAGATGTTAATGTCTCGCAAAACAACCAAAACAAAAAAAAAAGGTGGCATACTTAGGTACAGGGGTGGGCTCATCTACTGAGTTTCTGACATAGTAATTTGGCAGTAACTATTTAATGGTGCCAATATAGGACACAGACACAGAC